>NC_089791.1:21058387-21100887 GCF_040412425.1 Macrobrachium rosenbergii
ACTTCACTTTTGGTACCTATCATTTTATACTGAAAACACACCAAAGCACTGCATTAAAACGAACAAGAAGCTGCAGCGGGATCTTCCTAAAACTACTGGAAAAGCTAATAAATAAATAAATAAATAAATCAAAAGAGCCAAAGCAATCCCAGCAAAATTCCTCCATTCTCAAATAACGGGCCGAGCCCAACAATCGCGATAAGAAAAAGGGGGAGAAAATAGGAAAACACGATATCATATGAGAGAGAGAGAGAGAGAGAGAGAGAGAGAGAGAGAGATCCTCAGCAGTAACGGAGTCAACAGGTCTCTTCACCGGCTTCCGGCTTTCAACAGAGAGTCCGGATAACAACACTCCACGATGGAGGGTTATTGACTCGACCTTGGTCTCCGCTTCCAGACCCAGCAATGACTATCGAAGACCTCCTCGGTAGTCGCCCTTTCACAAGCAACTATCGAAGGCCTTTAACAATGGCCAGCGGAGGCGTTTACACAGAAACTGTCGACGAACTTTCGCTCGTTCTGTTTATTTGCCGTAGCGATGCGTATCTGTGAATTTTACGTAATAACTGTTTGTGACATTTTGGTCCGCTGGTGTAGTGTTAGTGTCGTGGCATGCCACTCAGATTTCGCAGGTTCGCGTCTCCCCCAGGGCGAGGAAAAATCACTGGCTCTGTATCATGGCCAGTTACTGCTGCAGTGTGGGGTCTGTGGTGGGAGGCTGAAACCAACATTCTTTGGAGGCTGGAATTTCAAGTCAATGGCCCCTGTGTGTTTGTTCCATGTGAATAGGTTTCATCTTCTTAAATAATAATAATAATAATAATAATAATAATAATAATAATAATAATAATAATAATAAGAAGAAGAAGAAAGAAGAAGAAGAAGAAGAAGAAGAAGAAGAAGAAGAAGAAATTTAGCTGAATTTACTGTTACCTGTCCATGACCCTTATCGTTATTGCTCTTCTTAACAATTCCAAACGGCCATTTACACTCACTTTCTGCAGTCTTTGCTAATAACTGACTGCGTACTTAGCAGTAACTATATAAGACTTTTATAACTAACTATATCGGAACAATGACTATCTTTGAACCAAAAAACTATCTACATTCTGTAGCTATAATCCTTGGCGATAACTATCAAGTACCCTGGGTAGTAAATTCTGTCTAAAAACTTTAACAAATACCATTCAAGACCTTTACCAAGAAGTATTTGTGACTTTAAGGAAAAACTATTACTGGCCTTTGGTTACAAAAATGTACAACCAACTGATAGAACAATCTACAATTCGCAACAAAAGATCCGTTGACGGCCACCCTTTCCTAATAACTGCCAAAGACTAACAAAAATAATAACGAAATTTCATCAGTCCCGAATATGAAACTACAGATTCACACCTTTGACAGACAATGATGGGATCAAGATTTTTTGAAGAACGTAAATTTCAATACGTCTTCTTAATCATGGAGATTAGCTTGAGAGGGTGTGATTGAATTAAAGGAACCTACCCGAGGAATAAAGCGAACCAATTAATCAGCGTACGCTGACGTTGATAAGAGAGTATATAATACCGCAAGGTTAGTGAGATGAATAATTGTATAGTTATGAGTCAATAGGGAATATGAAGAGAACCTCTCCTCTCTCTCTCTCTCTCTCTCTCCTCAGAATTATTCTACAAGAGCACAAGATGCTGTAAGATTAATAAGATGAGCCGAAAATCGAGAACAGGAGAAATGTAAAGAGACACTCTCTCTCTCTCTCTCTCTCTCTCTCTCTCTCTCTCTCTCAGAATTATTCTACAAGAGCACAAGATACAGTAAGATTATTATTCTACAAGAGCACAAGATACTGTAAGATTATTATTCTACAAGAGCACAAGATACTGTAAGATTATTAAGATGAATCGAAAATAGAGACCAAGAGAAGTATAAAGAGACTCTCTCTCTCTCTCTCTCTCTCTCTCTCTCTCTCTCTCTCTCTCTCTCTCTCTCCTCAGAATTATTCTACAAGAGCACAAGATACTGCAAGCTTAATAAAATGAAAGGCAAAGTCATGAGAAAGACAGGAGCATGAAGACACCCTTCTCTCTCTCTCTCTCTCTCTCTCTCTCTCTCTCTCTCTCTCTCTCTCTCTCTCTCTCAGAATTATTTCATAACAGTGCAAGATACTGTAAGATTAATAAGATGAGTCGAAAATCGAGAACAAGAGAAATATAAAGAGACTCTCTCTCTCTCTCTCTCTCTCTCTCTCTCTCTCTCTCTCTCTCTCTCTCTCTCTCTCTCTCAGAATTATTTCATAACAGTGCAAGATACTGTAAGATTAATAAGATGAGTCGAAAATCGAGAACAAAGAGAAATATAAACCCTCTCTCTCTCTCTCTCTCCAGAATTATTCTCTCCCTCTCCTCTCTCTCTCTCTCTCTCTCTCTCTCTCTCATTTCTCTCACCTCATAATTATTCTACAAGAGCACAAGATACTGTAAGCTTAATAAAATGAAAGGCAAGGTCATGAGAAAAAGAGGGGCATGAAGACACCCATCTCTCTCTCTCTCTCCTCAGAATTATTCTATGAAGCACCATCCCAGCCGAAGCTCCTGGCTGCATATTACCGACGTGGGTGACTGGGAGACTATAGGTCAAATGTCATACTTGGCTCGCATTCATCATTTACGCAACTTGCTCTGATGATGCTTAATCACTCGCTGGGATGAGGCAGCGGATACAGCGACAGAGCAGAGGAGGCAAAGCAAGGGAATAGGTATATATTAGAAGGGATAAATGAAAGAGAATGGTAGATAGCATTATAGACGAAGGAAAAAGTAGAAGAAAATGAAGAAGAAATGGCAGAGGAGACAAATGAGGCTAAAGTAAATGGCTACAGAGCAGAGGAGACAAAGCAAGGAAATAGATATATAGTAGAAGGAATAAATGAAAGAGAATGGTAGATAGCATTATAGACAAAGGAAGAAGAAGAAGGAAAGAAGAAGAAAATGACAAACTAAAGTGAATGGCAATAAAACAGAGAGGAGACAGAGCAGAAGACAAAAATGACGAGCAGAAACAGGTTTATAGTAGAAATGGAGACGAAGAAAACAGAGAGACAAATGGAGAGAGACAAATGAGGCTAAAGTGAATGGCGACAGAACAGAGGAGACAAAGGAAGGAAATGGATATATAGTAGAAGGGACAAATGAAAGAGAATGGTAGATAGTATAATAGACAAAAGAAGAAGAAGTAGATGAAGAAGAGAGAAATGGCAGAGAAGACAAATGAGGCTAAAGTGAATGGCGATAGAACAGAGGAGACAAAGGAAGGAAACACGTATATAGTAGAGATAAATGAAAGAGATTGGTAGATAGCATGATAGACAAAAGAAGAGGAAGAAGAAGAAAATGAAGAAGAAAGAAATGGCAGAGGAGACAAATACGGCTAACAATAAGCGTCGACAGAACACAGGAGACAAAGCAAGGAAATAGGTACATAGCAGAAGGGATGGATGGAAGAGTAGGGTAGATAGCATAACAGACAAAGGAAGAAGAAAAAGAAAACGAAAAAGAAAAAAATGGTAGAGGAGACAAACGAGGTTGACAATTAAACGCCGAATAGTATAAAAAAAAATATCAAAGACGCTTACGGTAAAACCAAAAAGGCCAGACAGTTTTCTTTTTTTTTTTTTCTATGTATCTTTGTGCCTTTTATGGCCTCAGGAGTTGTAACATTACTTTCTCCCACCCTGTTCTAAATTCTGAAAATTTCAAAGGCTAAGTTTTACCATTACTTGTCATATTATGCTCAAACGTAAGAACGGTGTGATAGCCAAGAAAACATTTGCACTGGACATTAAAAAAATATTATCCGACTATAGTATTTTAGGGAATATCCTTTTTTTTTGTAAAGTGAACGTGAACATTTGGGATAATGAACAGATAAGTTATGATCTGCTCTCAAAACTATCTCTTCATGAAATGGAATTTGTAATATTTCGATCGCACGGCCTAAGATGCATATAGGACAAAAGATTTATTGTTTATTTGTCAAGATATACAGTCTTCCAAAAGATTCCTCTGTAGGCTAATCCTAGACTAGATCACTGAATGTAGGAAATAACATTAGAATATTACCAAAAGAAATATTTCCTTACACTGGCTTGATATAATTACTGTTCCGGTTCGAAGCGGCGACAAATATATAAAATTTGTAATGTTGCTATAAAAATAACAACTACATAACGCGCCGAAGTTTCTTTGGCGCAATCGAGTTTTTTGTACTGCCGCTACAGCGTATAATCAAGGCCACCGAAAATAGATCTATCTTTCGGTGGTCTCGGTATAATGCTGTGTGAGCCGCGGCCCATGAAACTTTAATCACGGTCCGGTGGTGCCATACCCTATATCGTTGCCAGAAGCACGATTATGGCTAACCTTAATCTTAAATCAAATAAAAACTAATGAGACTAGAGGGTTGCAATTTGGTATGTTTGATGATTGGAGGGTGGATGATCAGCATACCAATATGCTGCCCTCTAGCCTCAGTAGTTTTTAAGATCTGAGGGCAGACAGAAAAAGTGCGGACAAAAAAAAAGTGCGGACGGACAGAGAAAGCCGGCACAATAGTTTTCTTTTGCAGAAAAATACAAATGTAAGATGTATCTCAGCGAGATCTGTTGCCTGGAAAAAAAAAAAAAAATAGTATTATCCTGACGCAACCTCATGAGAATGGCAAGACCTTCGGTATTAGACCAGGAAACAAACATCACGACTCGAGTATTCATTCACAAACATTTTCGCAACATGTTGCTTCGTTGATAACCCGCAAAGCGAAGATGGGTGGCCTCGATATATCACGAGCATAAACGCAAAGCCGAGAACTGGTGGTTTTATCAGATTCGTTGCGAGCTCGGTACCGCGGTGTCAGTAATGACCTAGATGTCGTGACGCCAGTTTTCGTAACTATAAACCAATCAATCAATCAGCGCATCTGACATAAGAACGAGAACGTCCTCCGGGGACGAACTACGAGTAGTCTGTCTACGAGTTTTCGTAGTGATGTGACAGGGCTCCATTTCTCGTCTCCTGTTTCGGACATTCCCCCGTTAACCGGGTTGTTCGGGACACCAGACAGGTCTTTCCCTTCCATTCCAAAATAATTCCGAACTTCGAAAAACCTCCATGAGATTATCGAGCTTCGAAAAGCCTTCATGAAATTATCTGTTTCATTGAGATTAAGCTCAATGCTAGTTTTAGTTTTCTGTAAACGAAAACTATTGAGACGACTTTTTGTTTGTCCGTCTGCCCTCAGATCTCAAAAGCTACTGAGGCTACAGGGCTGCAAATTGGTATGTTGATCATCCACGCTCCAATCATCAAACATACCAAATGCAGCCCTCTAGCCTCAGCAATTTTTATTTTATTCAAGGTTAAAGTTGGCCATGATCGTGTGCCTGGCACAGCCATAGGTGCCAACAACACAGGGCACTACCGCTAGAAAGTTTCATGAGACGCGTATGAGATTTTTATGGGCGGTGGCTGAGAGTTTCATACAGCATTATAAGCTGTACATTAAACTCGACTGCGCCGAAAAAACTTCGGCGCATTTTTTACCTTTTCTTTTCCTCCTTTCTTGCTCGTCTCCAACAAGCCTGGCCCAGATAACGCTATTGAATTGCAAGTTCCAACGTTCTTTGAAGTGTGAATACAAGGAGGAAATATCAGCATCCAGCATCCACGAACCGGAAATGTTCCCGATGTCGCAGTTAATTTAGAACGTAAATCAAGCATTCGGCCTCATTAACATTGTCTAGATTCTCTAGAATGTTCATTAACAAAGCTAATTACGCAAATAAGAGATGTGATTTCCGTCATGTCTGACCCAAATGATACATTCTGTTAGACGGAGACACAACGTATGTATTGTATACGTTAGGCTAGTGTATATATTTATATATGTATATATACATATATATAAATAATATTATATGCATTTATATACATATATAAATTTAAATATATATATTTGCATATATATATATATATATATATATATATATATATAAATTATATATATATATGCATATATATGTATATATACATATATATATATATGTATATATGTATATATATATATATATATATATATATATATATATATATATATATATATATTATATATATATATATATATATATATATATATACATACATACACACCCATATATACATACATATATATATATACATATACATATATATATATATATATATATATATATATATATATATATATTATATCACAAACATCACTGTTTGGTGAGTTTAACTTATACCACAGCCACGGTCGATGCACTTATCAGCATAATTCCCCTGGGTGTAAGTTATTCACAAAGTAGAGAGTGAAATAATACTTGCAGAATGCAAAAAAAAAAAAAAAAATCACGCTTGTGTATGTGACAAAAATCCATATATGTATCCATAATATATATATATATATATATATATATATATATATATATATATATATATATATATATATATATATATATACACGTATATATACAGTATATGTATATATATACATATATTTATAAGTATTCGTCAATCAAATAAGTGTGCACGTGTTTGACTAAACAGGATGTTCACCCACGATTCTGTAGTGTAATTATGAATGTGCCAGTGACCACTGTGCTGGATTTTTGTTTAACCTTCCAGCTCTAAGCAAATATTTTGGGATGGAATTGATAGTCCCACAACCTCAACAGACTATAACTGTTAAGTACTTAATTTGCTGGTCAAGTCAACAGAGGCTCGGCGGGTTATAAAGGGACATGCCAAAACCGTCACGAACTCGAATATTTTTGCTGGTCAGACTGGCATTCTCACCCCTAGCAAGATATATATACATACATACTTATATATATATATATATATATATATATATATATATATATATATACATATATATATATATATATATATATATATATATATACATATATATATATATATATATATATATATATATATATATATATATACATACATATATATATATATATATATATATATATATATATATATATATATATACATATATATATATATATATATATATATATATATATATATATATATATACATATATATATATATATATATATATATATATATATATATATATATATATATATATATATATTATTGGTTTTATAGGCAGCCGTATTGCTTATTTCTTTAACTCAGAAAATATTGTTAGAGGGTAGGGGTACCAGTTAGGCCCACAGTATATGAAGTGAGAATGTAGGATTTAGGATTGGCACAGAACCTTAGTCGTTAGGACGGTCATTTATCTCTCTCGAGGGAGACACCCGGACGGTAATCACTGTTCCCTTCTAGCTAAGCCACAAATATAATGAACTCCAACTATCTTTTTCAATTTAGTGGCGAAGAATCTTTCCCTCTAATCTGCAGGTATGCGCAGAAGACGTAGCCTGAATCCATGCCCCAAGCATATTCTTTGCCTTAAAAGGGACAAGTCGACAGAGATCATCAGTTAGTCTGTCTCTGTCAGCCGAAGGCGCTGCCCGAGTGAGCAGCGAGCCTTGTGCCAGGCAGGCACTCACTTTCCCACACCCTCGGAGGACTTCGGCCTTTGAGCCAGACGTCGTCACAAGATAGTTCAGATCTGCCTCCTCTGGAGAGTCTTCTATCCAAGCATCACAAAGATGCAAATTCCGGTAGGCCCTCGGATTCGAGGGTTAGTTCTAAGCCAGTGTAATTTTCCTCTGACTCAATATTTTTCTCTCACAATTCACAATTTAATTCACTCCCTTGTTCTTTGACCTTGCAACAGTGTACTTATCCATGCCAGAGTGTTCTTTGCTAGAAGTGCATAGAATGACGCCATTTCCTTGCTAGAAGCAATTAGATCAATTCAATACCCTTGCTAGAAGTGATTAGAGTAATGCAACCAATTTAACTTGTGCGTTAACTCGTTCTATGAGAGATGCAATTTCGTAGTAGTCTCATCTGGAATTACTTCACTTCCAGGAGTGTTGCCAGAGTCTTTTACCAAGCAGATGTTTTTCCTGCCATCCTGATTTGCCAGAGGAATCCGCCCCACCCGGGCTGACATAACTGCATTGCTGAAGTTAACGACCTTTTGTATACTGTCCCTTTATACACCTTGATTTGTGCTAATCTCCAGTTCAGTGATCTACTGTACATTTGCATTTTACTGAGATCTGTCACCTTTAATTTACCATTGTGCTTATGTAAAAAAAGTCGTGTTGAGAATAAGAATCTTCACTTGGCGACCTACCACTTATTATTTGCTTTTTATTCTCTCTGTTTACGGTCCTCCGAGAGTTTTATCACAAGACCCTATTGACTGAAGGAACGTAAACTCCAGTTGCCCTCGGAAATCCGTAACAATATATATACACATATATATGCTTATGATCGCTTTTATAATAAACCCGACACCGGTCCGAATTTACAATCGTTTTTCATTTCTTCCCTGGTGGTGGTTGATATATATATATATATATATATATATATATATATATATATATATATATATATATATATAGAGAGAGAGAGAGAGGAGAGAGAGAGAGAGAGAGAGAGAGAGAGAGAGAGAGAGTTTGCGTGTTTGTGCATAGCTACTTTGATGTACTGTACAAGCACCTATAACAATATCTGCCCTCCGACTATCTACCATATAATACTATCTACCCTCCGACAAGTCATTTCAGAAAGGTGAATTTGCATTTCAGCTGTTACGGCCTCACAAAAGAGCGTCCATAAAAATGTATATGGACAACTTATCGCTGGCGCATAAGCCAAGTCACGGGGAATTACACCACAAAATAGTTGGATGTTGGCAATTTTGATGTTCAATAACTACGTAAAAGGTCATTCGTGTCCGGAAGCTCCATTTATCTCTTTGAAAAAAGGACTTAGGCGCTGAAGGCAGACGGGCCCTTTTTGCCCGGAGGCGAGGCATCCCACCATTACTTCAGGGTCATCTCAACAGACATTGAATTTTCTCGATAAGGGGGAAAAAATCATTAAAAAGGAGATTAGGACACAATAAGCCTTTTGTGGCCATTATTATACGTTACGCATAAAAATTCCTGAAACTAAGATACTTGGATTTTTCCAGTATCGCTAATGGAGGTCCTCCAGAACGACTCGTCCACGTGCGGCGGAGGGGAATCTGGAAAGACGCCAATGGAGACGTCCCCACCAATCGGACGGCGCTGCGGCGCATGTAACGTTTGCCTCGGGGGGAAACGTTTTTCTACATTCGGACTCCTGGCCGGGAGTCCATTTAAAACTCCATATGAAAATAAGGATTGTGACAGACGCTACTCACGAGTAATGACAGTATTACTTCTGGAGAGCGAAAGGAGGGAAGAGGGAAGAGGAAAAGGCAAGGGGAAAATATATAACGGATATGACTTTCAAAAACATTATATGCATGCACTTTCAGATATTATGAAAGTACGGGTGAAAGCACTGACGCAAAAATTTAAGAAATTGATAAAATCCATTAGTATGATCGGCCAGGTTTTAGTTAAATATAATGAATTCACCCAAGTTTGTAAAGACATCTGTGCAGTTCACAGACATGCGTTAGAAGTGTAACTAGTAAAAAACACACACACACACACACAATATTAGATTATATGAACAAAGAAGGTATATACACTACACCACCTAAAGCAAAAATAAACAATTATAAAATGTTAATTGAAACTATTAACGAAACAGGAGCTAAAAATGAAACGATAAAATTAAACGAATGCATCTACATTAATATACATATAAAGAAAACATCAAATAAAAAAAATCAATAAGAGGAGTGACTCATAGTCCACCTCTCCACAATTTTGTTATGAAATCTGGAAATGATTTCAAGAGTAAATCACCAAATCCACAGCAAACTTTTTCGTGACATTACAACGACATCCAGAAATATTCAATATTTTTGTCTACATACGCACCGGATTTTCTCGAATATATTATGGAAAAAAGTTCTAAAAGTTTAAATGGCTCCTGAAAAATCTCGATATTATTCCTACACATAAAATAAGCAATGTCAAGAGTTTGTGGATTTTCAAACGGGTAATGGGCGACCATGCATTAGGTTTGTCTATGTCCACACCTGCAGTACGCCAGGCAAGCGATTCCAATACACCATTACACGATGCCATGCCACAAGTTTTGATATATATATATATATATATATATATATATATATATATATATATATATATATATATATATATATATATATATATATATATATATATATATATATATATATATATATATATATATATATATATATATATATATATATATATATATATATATATATATATATATATATGTATATATATATTATATATAATTTACGTACATATATTTATATATATATATATATATATATATATATATATATATATATATATATATATATGTGTATGTATGTTTATATATACACATATAGAGCCTCGATGGCTTGGTTGGTAGAGTGGCAACCACAGACTTCATAGAAGCCTGTGGCGAGGGTTCAATCGCAGCCGACCAGTCAGAGGCGGAAACTTTGCTATCCGTGTAGACATCCCGGGATTACGTATGTAATCAGCGGATAGGTTTGCTGAAAGCAAATGGATGTTACAGACTAATACACACATAAACAAAACCACTCCAACATCTTCTAAAAAACATAACAGACACCTCACACGTCTCGAACTGTCGGACTACCCGCCCAGTTCTCCTCGTGCTGCTGGGAGAAAGGGGCGGGGTTTCGGTAATACATGTACACATTCGTTACCGGGGTCTAAGCGATGTCAGGCAGGGCAGCCGGTCGAGGTTACGGCCTACCCCACCGCCAAATCAAAGTCCTTCAAAGAAGGCACCGTGCTTACCCCATATAAAAATGGGTATAAAAGCACGTTAAAACGAAGAAGTTTATATATACACATATCTATTCATAAACTCACACGTGCACACAAACACACACACACACACACACACACACACACATACATATATATATATATATATATATATATATATATATATATATATATATATATATATATATATATATATATATATATATATGCCAGTTCCTTTAAGTTCGCTCTGTCACGGGAGGCGAAAGGGTGCATGAGGATAGCAACCTCACCCACAGTCATACGTTATTCATGACATAACACACGAGAGTGTTATGTGTGTGTGCGCATGAAAGTGAACGCAGCTCCCTGTGTAAAATAACATGCGAAATTATGTAAGAATCCGCAGAAAATCGTGCGACGTATTCCAGCAGCCATCTCTACAACGGAGTCCATTTTCTTCTTACGCCCACGAGGTGACCTCGCCATAAGCTTAAAAGCTCCATTAAATGTTGTCGTCTCGTCCTGGGCTGGATGGACTGTCTTTGTTCGTTGACCCTTCTCCCAAACTCCAATAAAACATTATCCGACTTTATTAGTTCCTCCTCTCTTCTTCTCCTCCTCCTCCTTCTCCGTCGGACCCCGCGAGCCTATAGAGACTTAAAGTCCACTCAGGAAGCCTACATGACTTTCTATATAGACTATATGACTTTCTATATAGACTCTATGACTTTCTGGTTAGACTACTTACCGCCTGCCATGAACCTGGCATTGTAAGTGCAGACTCGTCATACCTGAGGAAGTCCGGGCTGAGAAGTTAGGACGACCCAATATCCAAAATATAAAAATATAAGTTATAATAAATTCGAGTAATTTTTTTCTTATTTTTTTTTATTTCAAAAGCTGAAAACCTTCTTTAAAAGCTGGAAGACAATGGTTACTGGAAACCCAAGACCATATGGAAATAGAGGATAATAAATAAACAAGAAAAATGAAGTAATGGTTCGTGAGACATATCATTTTGTACGATGTAACCTGAATCAAGAATGGCCGATGCTTGTACATGATATACTGTGGACTGGTGCTACTGAGAAAATGTTGCAGGAGGCGGCGAAAGAATATGAACGTACTTTTACAATCGAAGAGATAAAAGAGGATAATTCTTCAAAAGTTTCAAATCGAAATCTGGATCATGGCGGGGGATAAAGATGCACACTGAAGAGATATTTTCTTTGATGTTGGCAAAATAAAGGAAACAAGGCTAACACAAAACTTTGCAACAAAAGACGTGGAAGGAGAACGGTTACTGTCAAAGAAAGAATACCCTAGAACATATGAAGGTTTTGATAAGCTTAAGACTGATATATTATTCTGTGGAGGCAATGATGTCTGAAGCAGACCTACGGCTGAAAAAGAGTTTGATGCAGATATTAATGTTACGGTAAAAAGAAAGAATACACTGAAATATGTGGTTTTGATAAGCTAAAGACTGATATATTATTCCGTAGAGGCAATGATGTTAGAAACAGCAGGCCTAAGGTTGAAAAAGAGTTTGGTGCAGATATTAATGTTTCGGTAAAAATAAAGAATACCCTGGAATATGTGAAGGTTTTGATAAGCTAAAGACTGATATATTATTCCGTAGAGGCAATGATGTCTGAAATAGCAGACCTACGGCTGAAAAAGAGTTTGATGCAGATATTAATGTTTCGGTAAAAAGAAAGAATACCCTGGAATATGTGAAGGTTTTGATAAGCTAAAGACTGATATATTATTCCGTAGAGGCAATGATGTTTGAAACAGCAGGCCTAAGGTTGAAAAGGAGTTAGATGCAGATATTAATGATACGGCAAAAACTTTAGTGTTTGTGAGAGGCATATCAGTGCCAACTCTTGACAGGATTCACAATTGAAAAAATGAAGTACACCTTATCAGGATTTTACAAGGTGTAACAATTAGAATGTTCTGCGAGGAATTAAAAGGATAAGAATAAAATGCCTTTGAATTCAAGTGGAATATTTATAATGAGGATTCATCTTTTCTTTTTTGTTGGTCAAAAGGCCTAAATGTGCCAGCGACTACTGGTTTTTTACCTTCTCAACACTTATTCCTTTCAGGGAATACGGCTCTTTAAGGAAAAGAAACTTTGTTTGCACATTAAACGCACACACACACGCGCATATATATATATATACTCGTATATATATATATATATAAATATATATATATATATATATATATATATATATATATATATATATATATATATATATATATATATATATATATATATATATATATATATATATATATATATATATATATATGTGTGTGTGTGTGTGTGTTTGTGTGTGTGTATGTGTATGTATGTGGACAATTATAGGTTCCTACCCTTTCTGGTCTGCCTAATACACAGAATTAATAATGCGTCTGAATACAATTTTTACTGAAAATCTGCTAATATTTCTGCCTATGTGAATTTTCATTCTGGTAAAAGCAATAAGTTAAGGAGTCAGTGTTCACATCTATATTTTTAAGAGCAGTACATATATGTAGCCCTGGATATAATAATGATGAAATAGATACGATTTGGAATACACACAACTATTTGAAATATCCCGACTATGTTTTAGACAAAAAAGACTGTATCAAAAAAACATATATATATCCCCATCTTCTTAAGAATTTTGGAGTTATATAGCATTTAAGAACAATAAAACAATGGAACGTGTGCTTGCAAAGAACTCTTCCGACAATACGAAAGGATATGTATATAAAATTCCATATAAGACTTGTGAAAACTTTTATATTGGTCAAACTGAAAGAAACACAGAAAAAGAGATTAGAACAGCATAGAATGGTGTAAGATGTGCACAGGTGAACAGTGGAATTTTTGTGCATGTTAGTGAGAACAATCATACAATCCACTAGGCAAGGGTAAAAGATAGCTTATTATAATACAATGAAAATGAATATCACTGAGCCTAGTTTTGTAAAAGAAAGTTATGTTCACACCATGAATATCAACTAAGGAATATAAATACTGGATCCTATAATTTAGAAAGTTATTTATAAACCGTTTGCATTTTGAGGCAGGCAGAAGATATGCGAAAAGGATAACCATATTTGTAAAAATAGTACCAGGCCCTAGCACTAATGAGTTTTGTGGCCCCTCCCCCCTCTGACACCCGTCAGATGTGGAGTGTTAATTTCCAAAGGTTTCTCGTACCCAAAACATTTATATTGTGGTTTCTACCACTATGTATCAGCCTTTCGTTAACGGGTTAAAAATAAAGTCGAAACCGGTCAGGACCTAAACTCAGTCTTTTATTTTTTCACCTGTGGTGATGTCTGATAAACCAATCACGCGTTAATGTGATTTTATATATATATCTATATCTATATCTATATATATATAGATATAGATATAGGTACAGGTATAGATATAGGTATGTGTACATATATATATATATATATATATATATATATATATATATATATATATATATATATATATATGTATATATATACACGCATAACATTATTAGCATAAATCTTGCTAAGGGTCAATAAAATTCAAGGATCAGACTCGTAAATGTTAATTTCTGAAACCCTCCTCATTAATGGCATTATTTCCCAAACGCGTCCGCGAAGGTCAGAAAAAAGGATTTATGGCGATAAATGCAATAAACACACCGTTGTTGACGTCAGCCACGAAGCAGGGCAATCACAAATGTTATCTGAACTTGAATGAGTGATTTATACTTAGCTCCCAAGCTTCGAAGTCTAATTTCGTAGGTTTTTCACTCACGCTGAGCTGGTGCTTGGAGCAACGGCCAGTTTTTGTCGCATTCAAGTGGACTATGCGTACCTCTTTTTTTTTGTAGGTGGGTGCTTGGTACATTTTCTCTCTCTCTCTCTCTCTCTCTCTCTCTCTCTCTCTCTCTCTCACTCCTTTGACCCCAATGCCCTTTGTGGCAATGACGACAGTTCATTAAAAAAATTTAGCTATTCATCCCCCAACTTTCCTACCCCCCCTCTCCCTCTCTCTCTCTCTTCTTTGACCCCGATGCCCTTTGTGGCAATGACGACAGTTCATCAAAAAAATTCAGCTATTCATCCCCCCCAACTTTCCTCCCCCCCCCCCTCTCTCTCTCTCTTCTTTGACCCCGATGCCCTTTGTGGCAATGACGACAGTTCATAAAAAATTCAGCTATTCATCCCCCAACCTTCCCCCCACCCCCAGCCCGCCTCTCTCTCTCTCTCTTCTTTGACCCCGATGCCCTTTGTGGCAAAGACGACAGTTCATCAAAAAAATTCAGCTATTCATCCCCCCCCCTCTCTCTCTCTCTCTCTCTCTCTCTCTCTCAATCTCGGCGTTGCTAAGAGATTCAGTTCCTCCATTTACACGACATCGACAGCATACATGAGTTCCATTTTCTGCAAGAAAAACTTGAGTACTGAGCCATTAAGTAATGCGAATCTTCCTGGATTAATGGTCAGATATAATCTTTACTACTCCTGTGAGGAAGGCCAGAAGGACTGAAGAGATAAAAAAAGAAACAGCGGGAACTATAATTTCTCAGCACTAATTAACGAAATGTTGTTGAGCGGTCATGAGACAAATGTCACTTAGCAAATTAGTGACATTTTCTGCATGTTTATCCAGGGAGGATATAGAGACGTTAAACGGTAAAGAGAATTATAGACGATCTCCCGAAGGAATTGTTCTCTCTCTCTCTCTCTCTCTCTCTCTCTCTCTCTCTCTCTCTCTCTCTCTCTCTCTCTATATATATATATATATATATATATATATATATATATATATATATATATATATATATATATATATATATATATATATATATAATTACATCACCTGTTCCCCCTAAAAAGAGACAAAGGTCACTACCAACACCATACTTTAATTACTGGATTGTGGATGAACCACAAGTACAGAAAACTTCCACTATATCAGCCACATTATACACCTACACAAAAGGCTCATCAGCAGCTCATTATACCGCTTAAACGAACTGCACCGTTCACCTTTATTTCACACGCAATGTTGTGGTTTTTGGATATCATGAACAAGTATTTATGTGGTAAATGTGGCAAGAAAATTCGATATGTAATATTTAAGACTTAAAAAAACAATATCCTCTCAAATTCTGTGATGCCATGGTGTGAATTTCCTTACTCAGCTCTAGCAAACTGTACCTGAATTCGGCAGGTATTTGCATGCATGTAGTATCTGGAAAGAGGAAGCTTATTCGTTTATCTTCAGCTTGGATGCAGACTTTTAAAGATGCGCGCATCTAAAAAAAAAAAAAAAAGTGCGCGAAAGTTGGGAGTAAGATGTCATTATGGCTTCTAAACACACACACACACACACACACACACACACACACATATATATATATAGTGTGTGTTTATGTGTTCATGCATGATATATATGTATATATCACACACACACATATATATATATATATATATATATATATATATATATATATATATATATATATATATATATATATATATGTCTATCTTTATACATATATATATTATCATATGTTTTTACTTATGTATATTGGTCGTAGCTGACTCTGACCACGTTTTAACTCTCGGATTCGAGTAACACAACAGAACATCTTTTCCTTCCTAGACTTCACAGGAAACTACAGTAGGGGCCCTCCGTCACACCTGGGACCTTTGGCTCTTTGCTGCTCCCAAAAAAAAAAAAAACCTATTTTGTAAACAGCAGGCAGACTTCTGTCGCCCTGGAAAGTACCAAAAAACAGTCCCTCTAGCTACCCGGGGGAAGAGTATATTAACAATTGGGTTTAATATTGAAAAACGTCACACAACTCGCCCCCTATTCCCGACATTCTCTGAAAACACTGAGCCCATTCCAACATTCCAACTGGAGGAATTGTTGAACAGAGACAGTGCCTTCAAGAAACGGCAGAAAGTAGGAGGCGGGTCATGGGCATTTTTTCCAAATTTGGTCTCCGGTCCAGCAAAGGGCCTCTTCTGGTGCTTCCCCCAAAAGAACTGGTAGGACACTATCCTGCAGAACAGGACTCTTCTTAGACTTAGCTGGGAAACCCAAAGACCCACGTTTGATTGGGAGTTCCTTCTCCAGAGAATCCTGCGGAAGTTAGGGGAACATCAGGGATTGGGATGGCGATGAGGTAGGTACTTCCAAGTTTGTGGAATCCGAAAGTTGTCACTTAAAAGTAAAATCCGCATTCCAACGTTAGAGGATATGATGTTCTCTGAAAACTGGGAATTTTCCACCATAGCAATATTGCAACACCAGCAACGAAAATGCAAATAGCTCAATATAATGAAAAATATTAAGGAACTCTGCTCTTATTATGTAGCAAGATTACTTTCTCAGTATTCACAATCAGTCGCTTATTTAACGTCCATACAGCCTTTTGCGGCAAAACTGGAAGCATTAATTGAATAAAAACGCTTAAGCTGCTAACTTCAGTAAACAAAGCATAAAAGCAAAAAAAAAAAAAAAAAAAAAAAAATTATTCATAGCATTGTAAATGACGAGCCGATGCTTCAAATGGAGGAGTTTGATTACAGCTTAGGCATGCGAGAGGAACTACAATAAATACTGACCAGTTTTTCATTTAGTTTTAGATTTACCGGATCTGAGAGCCAGACTGAGGTTTCTCACTGGTAAAACCAAATTATAAATCTCTTCGTTCGTTTATTACTTCCCAGCAGCGTCTGCATAAGTGCTGAGTTGTCGCAAATCCTATTAGGATGCCCTGAGAAGGATGCGGGGTCATCGTCACTGAAAGCTTTTCGAAGCAAGGAGACTTGAGGTTGGTGGGTTGGCTTGACGGAAAGTCAAACCAACGAAACAGGGAAAAAATGTATCCTTTTGCGAAGTTGAAAGGCGGTGTATAGATGATAAGAGGGTATGGAGGAAAGAAGTAGTTCGTATTTTATACAGTATATGCATGTGCACGTACATATAATATATATATATATATATATATATATATATATATATATATATATATATATATATATATAAAATATACACACACATATATATATATATATATATATATATATATATATATATATATAAAAAATATACATATATATATATATATATATATATATATATATATATATATATATATATATATATATATATATATATATACTCAACATCAGAGCTGCAGCTCTCGAAACCATAACTCGTAGGCGTCCCAGGAAAGGCACTCAATACAGCTGATAGTTTATTCCTAATGCCGACGTTTCACAACTACATTGTTGCATTTTCAAGGCTGAAAAACAGCGAGCTGACTCAATAATTATCATAAAACATTTATTACAACAACTGATTAAAAACCTACAGTATTGTCTCATTTAAAAGCTAATTCTTTTAAAAATATTGAGGCACCATGACACTAAAAGAAAGACCTACCCAGATGGGAGCTAAAACAAGACTATTGGAAAAATACAAATTAAAACACAAATAGATAAAAGGAAAACAAGGTAACAATAAGGCAAATAGGACCATCGCAATAAACAGCTGAGTGGATGATGTTTGGGTGTTCAATGATGGAACTGTTAATTTTATCATTATAGATTCTAAGGTTGTTAAGTCACTGTCTTTCTGTGTTTGTCCTATTATTCATAGAAAGTCTTTGTTGTCAATGACTGTTTTGCATAATTTAGAATGATTCCTTATGTTGGATTGTTCTGGGTTGGACAATCTACTCCCAGTTCGGAATTTTAGGAAAAAATGAGAACTGCCTGCACTGAACCTAAAAATTAATCCCCAAAAATCCTTGTACCATCGGGTCCTTTTTCAAGCTCAAGGACAAAGTGAGTCCGTTGTTTACATCCAACGTCGTTTACAAGTATACTTGCCCCAGGTGTAACCAGGGGACTTACGTTGGATGTACCAAAAGACTGCTGAGGGTACGCATAGACGCCCACAGAGGAGTTAGCTTCCGAACCGGGAGTAGATTGTCCAACCCAGAACAATCCAACATAAGGAATCATTCTAAATTATATAAAAACAGTCATTGACAACAAAGACTTTCGAATAATAGGACAAACACAGAAAGACAGTGACTTAACAACCTTAGAATCTATAATGATAAAATTAACAGTTCCATCATTGAACATAAACATCATCCACTCAGCTGTTTATGATGGTCCTATTTTATTGTTACCTTGTTTTCTCCCTTTTATCTATTTGTGTTTTAATTTGTATTTTTCTCTCCTTTCAATAGTCTTGTTTTAGCTCCGTCTGGGTAGGTCTTTCTTTTAGTGTCATGGTGCCTCAGATATTTTTAAAAGAATTAGCATTTTAAATGAGACAATACTGTAGGGGTTTTTAATCAGTTGTGGTAATAAATGTTTTATGATAATTATTGAGTCAGCTCGCTGTTTTTCAGCCTTGAAAATGCAACAATGTAGTTGTGAAACGTCGGCATTAGGGAATAAACTATCAGCTGTATATATTCCCTGACGCCTACGAGTTATATATATATATATATATATATATATATATATATATATATATATATATATATATATATATATATATATATATATATATATATATATATATATATATATATATATATACAGGTATATTATATATAATATTATATATATATATAATATGTGTGTTCACGCACCAGCGCTTCTCTTCATCGTGAATGACACCTATTTAAGGTTGCATCAGTACGAAAAGGAGGCTTTTTGAAGGGATCAGTGGGATGACTCATACTGGACATCGATTTTAAACAATTTGGGTGACGGAAAAAAAACTCTTAAAAGATATCCCCTAAAAACAAACTGATTTAAAGTCAAAATCACCAGTCAATAGAAGCGCTACTCAGGATCTGAGGAATGGCCACCCGAGTCAATCAATTCGATTAGCCAAATGATTCACAATATTCAGTGCTCCCAAAAAAAAAAGCAAACAAAAGAATGGGGGGACTTAAAAACCAGTAAAAGATTTCATTATCGTTAACTCATCGCATTCAAGCTTGGTGATATAATGGCTGCACTCAATTAAACAAGACATAAATCCTGGCCTTTTATCCTAAAATGGAGACCGCTATCGTGCTCCCCAGATATGTGAGAAAGCATTTGATAGCCTCGTGGAGTTCATTCATGTGTGAGACCAAATTGTGTATATGGCGAGATCCCAGCTCACTGATGAATGTCGGCAGACGTTTAAATAAAGGTGGAGGAGATGAAAGGGATTTAAAGGTTTCCTATTGGCTGAGCTTCGGCAGATGACAGGTCAGCTTAAAAAGGGGTCATGAAAGTGCACATATTAATTTTACTGTAAAAGATAATTCATAAGAAATCTGTGTGTTATGCTTATAATGATGATGTCCACGTTATGACAGGAAAAACAAATATCCATAGACATTCTATTATATATATATATATATATATATATATATATATATATATATATATATATATATATATATATATATATATATATATGTATATATATACACACAGTATATATGTAGTATGTATGTCTATGGATATTTGTTTTTCTGTCATAACGTGGACATCATCATTATGAGCATACCACACAGATTTCTTGTGAACTACCTTTTACTATAAAAATAATTTGTTCACTTTCTTGTGAATTAATTAATTAATTTGTATATATATATATATACATATACAAATTGATTAATTAATAATTTTTTATTAAAGACACTTTCCCACTCAAGGTAAACATAGTAAAATAGGAATATTCCTAACCAGAGGAGGGAAATAACTATTATCTCATACTAGCTACAATCTGAGATCTGAGTGAGGAGGCCGGTATACACGAGTAATCATACTCCCCATCACATCAGGGAGTTACCCACACCTATTTGGCTGTGATGTTATTGTGAAAGCAAGTTAATAAAATTTCTAATTTTAATTGAAAAATTTTCGCCTTAACCGAGAGACATGACATGGCGAAGAATGAGTACCTAACCTGACCAAAAAATTGATGACCTCTAATCGAAGGCTCTTCCCCCAGACAGCCATCACCTCTTTGGAGAAAATTATTATCGGTTTCGTCTGTCGTGCGAGATACAAACTCCAAATTTAATTATGCAGTAACAGTTTAACAAATGTAAGTGAGATAACAAGAGAAATTCCTGGTCAGATCACACAGAACCTGATCTTTTCCAGGTTACCAAGCAGGTGGCCGTTCAGAAAGGTTTAGCCCGAGTTTCTATCTGGGAAACTCTCTCTCTCTCTCTCTCTCTCTCTCTCTCTCTCTCTCTCTCTCTCTATTTTATACACACACACATATGTATGTATATGAATATGATATATATATATATATATATATATATATATATATATATATATATATATATATATATATATATATATATATATATATATATATATATATACATAAATATATACATACATATACGTTTATATGTATATATATGCATATATGTGTATAAACATGCATATAAATATATACATACGTACATATATATATATATATATATATATATATATATATATATATATATATATATATATATATATATATATATATATATATATATATATATATATATATATATATATATATATATATATATATATATATACAGTACAGTATGTGTACGAATGTTTTTACTGTAATCAATCGGTATGCTATGAAGATAAAAAAAGGCCCATATTAGCACCGGAATAAAGGCGTTCCGGTATTCGAAATATATGGTTGCAACGTGTGAACAGCGTCTTTATTTATCGCCTATCAACTTCGCTTCCAACATCCCTTTCAAAAGCATAGATCTTCTTTCCCGTCTCGCTGGTCTGACTTTCCGTCAAGCCAACCAACCCCCCCAAAATGTCTCCTTGCCTTGAAAAGCTTTCAGTGACGACGACCTCGCATCCTCCTCGAGGCATCCTAATAGGATTTGCGACAACGCAGCACTTATGCAGACGCTGCTGGGAGGTAATGTAAGGACGAAGAGATTTATAATTTGGTGCTAACATGTGAGAAGCCTCAGTCTGGTCTCTCAGATCCGGTAAATTTAACATTGAATGAAAAAAAAAAAACAAGTTAATATTTATTGAAGTTTCTACCGCATGTCTGAGCGTACACATATATTTGCTAGCAACCTCATTCCTTGCCAATACTGAAAGCCTTACCGATCAGTCCTTGCAATCCCATCCCACCCCACAAAGGACAGAAAACGTATGGTGAAAAAGATGTATTACACACGCAGACACACACGTATGTATATATATATATATATATATATATATATATATATATATATATATATATATATATATATATATATATTATATATATGCATATATATATTATATATATGTGTATATAAATATATATATGTATATATATATATATATATAAAATATATGTATACTGTGTATATATATATATATATATATATATATATATATATATATACACATGTATATACACACAGTATATATATATATATATATATATATATATATATATATATATATAGAGAGAGAGAGAGAGAGAGAGAGAGAGAGAGAGAGAGAGAGAGAGAGAGAGAGAGAACCACGTATTAAACCTTGTCATCTATAACGACACACACACAAGCACCAAATGAATTCCCTTTCGTTCATAACGGTCTTGTCAGTCTAGCAGCTTCTTTTGCAGACGTCAGTACTGCAGGCGGCAGGTCGAGTTGGAGCAGTATGAAAAAAAGAATGTCACTTTGTAACTCTAATCTTTCTATTTGCTGATGGCCGTCACCAGCTAAAGACACGGGTAGGTGACTGTAGTAAGGTCATCTAGCCGACATTGGTTTGTTCGAAATCCACAATGGCGTACTTGTGAGTGTATGCTGAAAACAAATACATATTTACTTACTCTTACAAGATTGTGGTTTTCTTCACCATTTAAGTGACTCAAGCGATTATAAGAGTTTTATGGATTGGGTTGTTCAGTAACATTATGATAATCATGATGATGATGATGGTGATGAAGGTCATTGTTAACTGGAAATGATAATTATATCATTCATTTGGAGGACGCATTGCAAGCCACTAACTTATGTAGGAAGCTTGCGTATCAAAATCTAATTTTACGTGTAAAAGACAAGAGCCAGAAGAAAATAACAAACAAATATAATGAACGGAGATAGGTTAACATACATCTAAATACAAGTAAATAAATAAAAATCAAAAATATTCTATATATATATATATGTATATATGTGTGTGAGTGTGTTTGTTTGAGTGTGTGTATGTAAATATATCCATCATATATATATATATATATATATATATATATATATATATATATATATATATATATATATATATATATATATATATATATATATATATATATATATATATATATATATATATATATATATATATATATATATATATATATATATATATATATATATATATATATATATATATATATATATATATATATGTCCATGAACAGCAATGAGTTTCAACATTAGCCTAATGACGCAGGGCCCACCCAGAGTAATACAACCAAACCTGATAGCAGCGTCCAACCGGACACAGGTTTGCGTCCAACCGGACACATCAACCTGATAGCAGCGTCCAACCGGACACGTCAACCTGATAGCAGCGTCCAACGGACACGCCAACCTGATAGCAGCGTCCAACCGGACATCGTCAACCTGATAGCAGCGCCCAACCGGCACGTCAACCTGATAGCAGCGCCCAACCGGACACGTCAACCTGATAGCAGCGTCCAACCGGACACATCAACCTGATAGCAGCGGCCAACCGGACACATCAACCTGATGGCAGCGTCCAACCAGACACATCAACCTGATAGCAGCGTCCAACCGGACACATCAACCTGATAGCAGCGTCCAACCGGACACATCAACCTGATAGCAGCGTCCAACCGGACACATCAACCTGATAGCAGCGTCCAACCGGACACGTCAACCTGATAGCAGCGTCCAACCGGACACGTCAACCTGATAGCAGCGTCCAACCGGACACATCAACCTGATAGCAGCATCCAACCGGACACGTCAACCTGATAGCAGCGTCCAACCGGACACATCAACCTGATAGCAGCATCCAACCAGACACATCAACCTGATAGCAGCGTCCAACCGGACACATCAACCTGATAGCAGCATCCAACCGGACACGTCAACCTGATAGCAGCGTCCAACCGGACACATCAACCTGAAAGCAGCGTCTAACCGGACACATCAACCTGATAGCAGCATCCAACCGGACACATCAACCTGATAGCAGCGTCCAACCGGACACATCAACCTGATAGCAGCATCCAACCAGACACGTCAACCTGACAGCAGCGTCCAACCGGACACATCAACCTGATAGCAGCGTCCAACCGGACACATCAACCTGATAGCAGCATCCAACCGGACACGTCAACCTGACAGCAGCGTCCAACCGGACACATCAACCTGATAGCAGCGTCCAACCGGACATATCAACCTGACAGCAGCGTCCAACCGGACACGTCAACCTGATAGCAGCGTCCAACCGGACACATCAGCCTGATAGCAGTATACAATCAGATACATCAACTGTTTTGATAGCAGTCAAAAAGGAGACACAGCTACTCACTGCTATCCGACGGCCGTCTCCATCCAGACACATCTACATTGACGTCGATCCCCAAACCAGATACTGCAACTGCATGACACTCACCAGTCAGGCACGGCAACTTTTTAATGGCAGAGAGCAGCCGTCCCCTAGCCAGCGCGCCGAATGCAGAAGTTTGAAGTCGTCCGAATGGGTAAAACCCACAAGGTCTCTCGAAGGACACCCATGGAATAAAGCATCGTAACCTTCAAATTTCTATCTTGTGTACTTCTGAAGGACCTTTCGCTGTATCCTTCACATTTTTCATTCATTACTTTTCAAGGAGCAAATATTATTTCCTTTGTATTTTTTTTAATGAGTATTCTACAATTCTACAAATTTCAGCCTCTTTTTTACGATTTTCATAACTTTTTTTTCTTCTCGAGGGAATGTCGATAAAAATGAATCAAGTATCAACGTCTCGCACGAACGACGTATTTGAAAGTAAAATTAGGATCTCATTGCCGGTAAGTTCATGGCCTTTTGGCGTGTTCATGAGACTGCAAGCACAGCCTGAATAATAATTATATATTGCAATACTAAGAAAAACGCACAATTATATGCATACGATGCCTTCATTCATCTTCATTTTAAAATCAGAGAACACGTGTTTTAAATTAGCTCAGAGGAACTTGATGTTATATATATCTTCCAAATTTTCCAACTCATACTCCCAATTATCTTTCAGTTCCTTCAGACCACCGACAACACATCTCAAATTCAATTTACTCTGAATACCTCTAAATTCCTCTGCTTCTTCGTGTACCTCCCCCTCCAATATTACCAGCCAACACAAGCAAGCAAAACCAGATCTAAAAAACGACAACGAAAAAGCGAATATTCAAAGAAAATTTCCGCGGCAGAAAATGCAGCTCCATAATGGCTTCGAAAATTATACCGTTTCCGTATAATTAGAGCAGGCTATTAAAACCACGTTCCGTCTGAATACCTACGCGTTATAAAGATCGCTGATTATTTAAATTAGCAAGGCCATAAAGATATGAGCTAAAATATTCCATTGTTATAAGAACGGCTCTCAACAACAATAACTGCACCCATGAATAAGCAATTACGTGCTTGATAGTTAAAAGCACGCTGGAAATTTCATGCATATTTCTCGTAAAGAATTTACGTAAATGCTCTGAAACCTGTGCACAAGCGTTGTTTGTCACACGGACAAAATAATTCCTTTTAACTTAACATCTTTACCTCTTCCTCTCTTCACAGCAGCACCAGACCGCAGCAAATTTCCCCCTGTACAGAAACGAAAGTATTTGATCGTGTACGACTCAGGCATGCGGATATAATGAACGTAAAATCAACTTTGTGCTGTCTGAACGTATCTGGAAACTAATCTCGGAATTATTGCCAGGGATGTTTGTTTGCGTGTTTACATTCATGGGGCCATGCTGTATCTATAGACTAATCAGGGCTTGATTAGTTTCTCTGACAAAACAGGTCCAGATAGTATTTGATTCATGATACTCTATCTCTCTCTCTCTCTCTCTCTCTCTCTCTCTCTCTCTCTCTCTCTCTCTCTCTCTCTCTCTGTCCAATATCTGGCTCATTAAGCGATGAGCTGTTATCTTGGAAACGACTGCATGATTAAGTCGCTGCCTCTGAACTGTCACTGCAACCATCAAGTTGATTTAATGTCTTTGTTAGATTTTTGAAACTCATTTAAATGGATACCTTAGCCAAGGTGATAAGTTGTCTTTTCCTTACCTGAATATAATACTGCTACTTGCGGTAGTAGTACCTCTACTGACAAGTACCTAAACAATCATGATGTATGTAACAGCAAATTATTTCGTGCATGAAGAATTTTCCACCATTACGACAAACTGCAAAATATCTCTCTATTACCCAGCAACAAAGTTCAAACGGTGTTCACTTTAAATTCATTTAGTCAAAACCTGATGCAGCGTAAAAGGAGCATAGCAAAAAAATCGTTGGCATAAATTTTTACAGACGAAAACATCTTTCCAGACACGGTATACTCCACTGATAATAACTCATAACACGTTCACTACATCGCTGGTCTACTATTCAGTAACTCTGAGCCTGGTCAAGACTCGGAAGAGAACAAGACAGAAAAGTAATACACAGGCGAATTGGACTTTAAAATAGTATTACAGCTTCTTGTAATCTTACAAACATAGTCATCAATAACACTGGCAGGAAGACAGTAATTTAAGAACCGAAGAGCACGAAAGATTTATGGCATTGGATAGTGTTGATAAACATGGCACCACAACAGAATGCGGTGGAGGAAAAATAAATAACTATGGAATTATTTTAATGAATGCAAAGGTGAGTCTGTTCTTAATTCTGAAATAGGAACTTGATATTTGTGAAGAGTTCATAATTAATTTGCTCACATAAATATGGATCAGTTTTGTGGCACAAGTCTGATACGAACAGAATAATGAGTGTTTCATGAACTATTTTTACTAAATATTTTTTTTCCGTGACACTAAGAATTGACGACCTAATTTCTCTCTATAGTCAATACGAAGAATTTTGTCTTCTTCCTGTAACATCGAGGAACATTCAGCAACAGCGGATGAAAGCACGGAAAGTGATAAAAAGGAGTAAGTTAAAAATAAATAAATTTTATACAGATGAGATTCGCTCTTCAAAAAAGACGCGACGTGTATACTGACTGGTGTTTTTTTCTGTAACTATTTTTTTTCTACAGTAAATATTCAGTGAAATAAATGCAATGAGGATACGTCTACAGAAAAAAAGAGCACATAGAGTTTGCTCATTTCTCACGAAAAAATCTGTATTTTAACACATTGAACGCACTGCTCGCTGTTTAGTAAATCTTGAACAAAAGTATATATATCAGTTATTCCTTATTCAAACAGTGACTTCACAACGTAGAGTGGTGCTAGGAACCCAAGGGCAATGCAAAAGTACTCTGAACGAACCTACATAAGTTGGATCCCTTTAAGTACATATACGAACCCTATCTCAGTAAACATACCCAGTGGAAAATTGAAGGACTCGATATCTGACTTATTAAAATTGGACCCTGGATGACGCCAGCACTTTTTTTATAGTGTTTTATCATGTCATTATTAAAATAGGGTGATATCCTTATTACTATTAAGAGAGGATAATATTTCCCCCCGGCCGGAGTGGAATGGTTAGTTCGTAAACATACTAAACCACGGATGAATTGATTTTTACCGAAACTATGAAAATAGTCATTAAAAGTAAAGACTCCCGAGGTTACATCACTAACCTTCCGCGTTAGTCCTGGGAACTGCTCGTGGACCTGGGACTTCCCAGCAATGCCCCATGGAGAGGACCTAGTAATTCCAGAGTTTGCTCTCAGGAAATTTAAAGAGGCTATAGCTGGCTGGGGAAGACCCAAGGTGGAATACATGTACAGGTAAATGAAGTCAGACCGAAGAACAGTTTTACTAATTGTAGACACGTGGAATGATACGAAATGAAAGATCACACACATACACACACACACACACACACACACACACACACACACATATATATATATTATATATATATATATATATATGTATATTTATATATATGTATATATATATATATATATATATATATATATATATATATATATATACAAAATTGTGTTAAAGGGTTCAACACAATTCAGATGCTGATGGAAGTGATGTTCTTATTTGAAGTCACCTTCGCCGAAGAAAACAACTTAATGATGACAAAAAATATATTGTATGAATAAATTCTAATGAGACAATTCTGATATCGCAGCATGGAACGAAACCATTTTGCCCCACAGAAAGATTTACGTATCGCCCTAACAATACTGGTGCATTTTGCAAAAATGCACCAGTGTTGTTAGGGCGATACTGGTGCATTATTGCAAAAAATAAATAACCTTTGCTAAAGTGAAATACTACTCTTTAAGATAAGTTGATACATAAGAATGCAATTATGTTCACCTCTGGAGATAAGATATCACCTGGAACCTCTATGATTAAAAAAAAAAAAAAAAAAAAGGTGTTAAACGTGAACTTTAAATTTCATGTCTCTAGGCACTGGAATTCTACTTGATGTAGCACAAAATAATTTATCTCTCTCTCTCTCTCTCTCTCTCTCTCTCTCTCTCTCTCTCTCTCTCTCTCTCTCTCTCTCTCATATATATAGATATATATTTATATATGTATGTGCATGTATATAAATAAATATATATATACATATATATATATATACACAAAATGTGTATGCATGTTTGAACAAATTTCACGTATGAAAATACACTCCAGTTATTCATAATTACTGATGGAAAGTAATAAAGCAATACTTATTCATTTGGTCATCTAATGAAGTAAATAAAACTACCTGATGAAAAGTCTCAGAATCTCCATATCATGAAGTCCTCGGCTTTTCTCTAAGTATTCTTTTAAAAGCCTGCCCGATATTTTGTAATCTGATTAGGGTCTAGGGCTCTAGATCAATGTTTCGGATTGAAATTTATATTAATAGAGAATCCGATGACATATTTAGTTTTCTTTGATTTTGATTTTCTTCAAGGAGTAATCAATTAATTTCATATTAACGCAGAAGCCCTTGAGACAGGTAACGTCAAGTCTATATTAGTATTATCATTATTATTTCATTAGATGAAACATGTTCACATGGAACAAGCACACAGGGGCCACTGACTTGAAATTCAAGCTTCCAGAGAATGTTGGTTTCAGCCTCCCACCGCAGACCCCACCCCTCACTGCAGTAGTAACTGATCATGATACAGAGCCAGTGATTTTTCCTCGCCCTGGGGGAGACGCGAGCCTGCGACATCTGAGTGGCATGCCACGACACTAACCACTATACCAGCGGACCAGCTAAAGAATAAGTGATGAAGAAGGAAGAAAAAAGAAAATGGGGAGATACTTTCTATGGGATTTGACAGAACCAGTTGCCTACATGAATGAGGCGATGACACTAAGGAAGCTGTCAAGGAAAGAGAATAAAAAAAAATTATAAATCAAAATTGAAAAGATTGAGTTGGACCACCTTGACTGTGTAAACAGCCTCTTTGAGACCTAAAATCTACATCCATTAAGACCTGCTTTCCTTCACACAGTCATTCATCAAACGCTTCTGAGAAAAACTGACAGACATATTTCACAAAAATATGCTAATCTCGGCCTGACAGAGATCAAGGATGTCCAGGATATCTGTGGAATCCTCCATCGATCGCTAACATTGAACCGAACTTAATATATCGGTTACAGCTATTATCATAAAGAAGGGACCTTCTCCCACTTCTCATCAGGTGTCATTTTTTTTTCACGTAACTGGCAGTGACATGATACGGCGAATGAGACTGACCTTCTGGTGCCTCCTTTTCCTTCATTCCCGAAGTAACCTAGACAAGTAGAAAGCAATGCATTGCAATCAGAATTACACACGTGCATGCACAAGCGCGGATACACACACATACATATAATATATATATATATATGACCAGGTCAAAGAGTTTAGCTGGTTAGCTTGCTTTTCTATACTGTAATACAAAAGGTCTTCATATAGGAATCCTTACTGTGAATGTGAGCACTTTTTCATTCTTGTGCTAAATTATTTAAACAACCTTTTTGCAGGTACGCTGAAAATTAAATTAATAATTACAATGTTAATATATATATATATGTATATATATATATATATATATATATATATATATATATATATATATATATATATATATATATATATATATATATATATATATATATATAGATATATATATCAACATAATGATCCCCAGTAATACTCTTGGTTAGAAAGACGAAATGTATTTCTAAACATATTTACAGAGCTTTAAGCTTTCGTCCATCTGTAAATATTTTTACAAATACATTTCGTCTTTCTAAACAAGAGTATCACTGTGAATCCTTCTGTTGATAACTGAGAATCACGATAGCGTGTTTTTATTTTTCACACACACACACACACACATATATATATATATATATATATATATATATATATATATATATATATATATATATGACATACAAATATGCCTCTTCAGTAAAGCCAGTTATTATTATTCAGTGCGCATATTGGGTACGTCCATGTATTATTTTCAGTGTATAATTATTTTACCGCTTTCCATGTAACTAAATATGTTTTATTTCGAAAATTGGAACATGTAGAATGATACTGGACGAAAAATCCTTTCAGAGATCCATACATTCAAAGCGGCTATAAAAACACTATAGAACTTTCATGTTTACATTTTATTTATTTCCACGCTGTTTAAAGCTTCATTTGAATACGTCATTTTTGTTCAGTTTATCAGCTGCTATGTATTGCAGTTCTCTCTCTCTCTCTCTCTCTCTCTCTCTCACCACTCTTCGCCAAATCTTGACCTCCGAGTCCTACCCCAAAACACCCCCTCCAAGAAAGCCGCTCTGCTTGACCTCTTTAGGTATTCGGTCATTCTTTTTTTTTTTTCTCTCCCTCTCTCTCTCTTCTTTATTTTCCTCACTTCTCCGCCTTCGGAGAGCAGCTGCAGAAAACGGGTTTGCATCGTCACAGTCCCGTTGGTGACGTCACTTTCGGCAGGTGCAACCCGCTTACCTGCTGCCCTCAAGGCGCGGGATTACCCTTCCATCCGTCCTCTTTTCAACCCCCCAATCATCTTCCCTCTCGCCCACCTACCTCCAGGCCTGCAGTCTCTCTCTCTCTCTCTCTCTCTCTCTCTCTCTCTCTCTCTCTCTCTCTCTCTCCATAAGCTGCAAACTTTGGAATACATAAACTGCGAGCAATTCTCTCCATCACGGTTTGATAGATTATTACTCTCCTAAAATAATGAGGATCACCAACGCCGCTTAATAAAGACACAAAAGTGGTATTAATTAAGTGTTGGCTCCGGCCCACCGGTCGTCGACAGCAACGCAAACATTAGCATCACCTTAACGTATCGTAATTTCTAAAAGGTTTAATTAGCCTCCGGGGCGTTCCAGAAGAATTAAAAGGGGAACAACCATTAATACGTTTATCCCTGAGCAGTTAAATTGTGGATGAACAACCTCTGCAGAGTAATTCCACATCATCATCAGTTGCAATAGTACATTCATCCGTGAACAGTTAAATTGTGGATGAACAACCTTGCAGAATAATTCCACATTATCATCAGTTGCAAATATCTACAGTCAAAGTTTCTCAGCAGAACATCGAAACCTCAAGAAAAGATGGGAATTTATCACTTTGTTGGCCAATATCTCTTCCAGAACTATGTTGGCGCCATCATCCCCTCACTCCTAAGGTCTCTGTAGAATGTAATTCTTCTTTTTTCAACCCATCGACCTCAATTCTCCCCACGTGATCAGACGCCTCAGATGATCCTAATCCATCTTTTCACCTAAGTTAACTTTTTACTATATCTATGTCCTATATATATATATATATATATATATATATATATATATATATATATATATATATATATATATATATATATATATATATATATATGTGTGTGTGTATGTGTTAATGAATATACATATATGTGTGTTATATAGACGTAAATACATAAATTTATGTCATGTATATATATATATATATATATATATATATATATATATATATATATATATATATATATATATATATATATATATATTTTGTGTTTGCAAGTTATAAGCATAAATGTACGTTCTGCCACATGGAATTCTTACCATCCAGGTGACCTGCATATCTCGAACACATTCTCAGTATCCATTATTTACAAACAGTCTTCATTTCCATACCTTGGCCCCAAACTGGCATCTCCACAGGAACCGAATTCCGACACCGAACCGTTGAAAATTTATTCGAGCCAGTCACTTCGTTCAAGGCTTGGGGAGTTCAGCTTGCTTCAGGTTTATCTTGGAAAGAGAGAAATTCAAATTCTTAATCTGTTTTGAAACAATGTCGTTTGTTACTCTGATGGGGTAAATTCTTTTCCGCATTTTACGAACGCTTTACGTAGGACTTTTTCAACTTTCTTTAGAGTATTGCATTCATATTTGGGCGTTTTATATTAAGTCTCCCTCCTAGAAAAAAAAAGTTAATTTTAATTTGTTTGGTCAACATCCCCACTCTCACCTCATTTCCGAACCTTCAGTCACAGACGAAAAATGCGCCCTCTCCATTTTATCTCAGTATCAGTCACTTGAGCTCAAAGGGTGGATTCGTAGTACCCGTCAGACATCCCTTCTTACATTCGCTCTGTGGAAATGAGTAACACTCGGATTTTCGCGATTCAGTGGCTGTTTCTGTTCTTGTAAAGTCATGATTAGGAATTTCCCTCTTCCTTCCATTTTCCATGACTTATAAAATTTCTATCTTTGCCAGACATCTATTTCTTCAATAACGACTAAGTTCTAACCTTTTAAGTTTCTCTCCATTTATAGTGATTTCTTGTGAGAAAGCATACATATACATACATACATACATACATACATACATACATACATACATATATACGCATACATATATACATTTAATTATTTATATATATATATATATATATATATATATATATATATATATATATACATATACATATACATATATATATATATATATATATATATATATATATATATATATATATATATATATATATATATATATATATAGAATGTGTGCACACGCGCTCGAAGCCATACCAGAGCTCTCCTCTCTTTTGTGATTTTAAATAGTAGTCATTTTAAACAAAACTTCAAACTTCGACTACGAAGCCAAGAAAGATTCCTGTGAAGTCATTGACATTCGAATTTGGAGAAGCAGGATCTCAACACAACACCCTGAGGAACACCTCTTACTGGTCTAATTTAGATACAAGAGTTGCCCGAGGGAGGAAATCCTCAGGTTGGAAGAAAGCAGTTTTATTTGTTTGGGTCCCTCGAAGCAGCGGTGGAAAAGAGGCAATGAAGACGTTCTCTTGATTTTGAAGTGTTTTGTTGCTGTGAGCAGAAAGCGAATATACTAGCGCTTCATTTTGTAGTTTCCTTGAGCCGGGTTTTATCGTAAATCGAATGGAAAAGAGACAATAAAGAGACCTTCGCTCATTGCGATCTTCCTTGATAACACACTCTCGACGGACCAGACTCACTAAGTAGGGAGTTCCTCTCCCATAGGGTTCTTCGAACAGCGGCATAAACATGGCAATAAAATCTAACCCTATACGACGTGCTTGATTAGCATAAAAATATGTATACTACAGAGTGGCTCTTAATATGAAAACCTCTTATTAATGCAAGGATATATTCATGTAAATGGCGACAAGAAGAGCATACGAAAGTCTACACGAATTTTCTTTCAAGTACGAAGGGTAAGTATTTAAGATCTTTTTTTACGAGGCTCTTTCTGCGTTAGCATATATCAGTATGTTTTGCAGCTGGGCCATTCCTGATGGACCAGGAACGGGCTGCAAAGTATGTGAGATGAATGAATGATGTGATGATGTCACTGGCGAGAGAGAGAGAGAGAGAGAGAGAGAGAGAGAGAGAGAGAGAGAGAGAGAGAGAGAGAGAACTGCATGACCTCAGGAATTTAGGTCAGCTAGGCCTGATGACATAACGTTTCTGGCTATCAGTGATTTTGCACAATTTCATGAGGAACGAAACATCGCTTTATGTAACGTGAGAATGGAGTCATTGCTCAATTTTAATATATTCTTTTCTTGATATGAGACTTATTGCATATTATCTGAGATGATGGATGCAGTCATTTATTCAGTGTATTTATTTGCGGCAACAGAATCGTTTCTTAGGAAATAATTCATTTTCTGATTTATGGCAATGCATTTTTTTCATTTCTACAGTGACAATTTGTTCATTTCTTAAGACTGAATTCCTTATCTTACGGAAAGGAAAGGTACTAAATTCTTGAAAACTGAATCTTGACAGTAATGAGAAAAGAGTAATGATAAAATTAAAAAATATGCATAATTATTTAAAAGACTACTTACATTACTTTTTACGAGAACGGACTCATACATTCTATACCAGTTTGGCTGTGATGAAATATCTCAGTGTTTCACTTATTTCTTAACTACTTTGTACCTAAACACAAGAACATAATTACTCGCCTGTGTGTTTGCATTGACACGGATATGACCCTTCTACCTACGTTGTCTCCTTTTAATGATCTCATTGTGTTTGCATATCTGAATCATTAATTACATTAACTTGCCGTATCAAAAGCGCATAGGTGAACACCTAACGTAACATCATTACTGCAAAAGAGTTCGATTAAAGTTCCACCCACTAATAATAGCAATGAGGAGACATCCTTTTTCTTAAAAATGAGAGAGAGAGAGTCTAACTGATATGATGATTAAATTAAAATTGAAAATGAAAATGAAAAAATATCTCATAGACATGTAATGAACAAACTGGCGATCAATGTCTTAAGTCTTAGAGAGAGAGAGAGAGAGAGAGAGAGAGAGAGAGAGAGAGAGAGAGAGAGAGAGAGAGAGAGAGAGAGAGAGAGAAATATATAATTATTAATTTTAATATACATATTTTCTCTTGGGTCTGTTTTCCCTTTTCATATGTTGCCGTAAGAATTTTACTCATTATAAATAGTAAAAGTAGTAGCAATAATAATAATAATAATAATAATAATAATAATAATAATAATAATAATAATAATAAATGATGACCTCATTCTATACGTTTATACGTCCGAAGCTATTATAATGATTTTTAATCTCCTCTTTGCAAGTTTTTAGTTAATTTTATTACCTTTTATATTTCCGTTTTACATTTATTCTTTAACACCACTGGCGAAAGGACTAGACTCCAAGGTTCATCAAAACAGGATGCCTTAAAACTGAAGAAAAAGCAAACAGAAATAAATAAATAAATAAATAAGGGTAATAAAGTGGACTTTAAATATGTAAGGGCAATAAAATGGACCTTAAATAAGTAAGGGCAATAAAGTGGACTTTAGTGTAAGGATTCTCATACTCTCTGAATTAATGCTTGAAAGCCCTAAAATATTTACGCTTATCTATAAAGACAAAAGAAAAAAAAATGGCAAACAGTCCCATCCTGGCTTTATTTTCGAATCTTTCCTTTGAATGACTTCTCAACTGATAACCAAAAACAACGTGTTGGATAACGCGTGCTTCCCCTGATATGAGTGGGATGCTTGTTTTTGGGGTGTGTGTGGGGATGAGGGAAGGGGTGGAAGAGGGAGAGGGAGAGTGGGGGGGAGGGGAAAGAGAGCTATTGGATTTTCAAACGTCCGTCCTTGCGTAAGACCATTCGACGTCTGAGCTCCTTCAATACATAAATGAATTCTATTTCGGAAGGCAATGGGTTGGCCTCGGGCTAACTGGCGGGGTCGTCCCCTAACCAGACACATGACAGACAGCCATGTAGGCCACTTCAATGGAGATTGGACATCATTAGGCATCGGGATCCAGTGGTGACTTATAAGGAAATGGGGATTCCTCTGTGACCTAGTATCTGAAGAGAGTGAAGAATTTTGTTCCTTACAATCCAAGCCACCCGGGGACCCGGGTAGGGTACAGAAGGTGGGAAGAGTTATTTGCATTAGGGTCAATCAAACGCAACTGGTTCATTGATAAGAGGATTAACGAGACATTTGTATACGATAAAAAGATAAAAACGAAAGACGATGGATGTGTGGAGTCTTATGGAGTGTAACTTTCTTGGTATGAAAAAGCAGTGTCGTTTTAGGGAATAATAGGAACAGGAATAACACAAAAACACGTTAACACGTTCACACACACACATATATATATATATATATATATATATATATATATATATATATATATATATATATATATATATATATATATATATATATATATATATATATATATATAAATATATATATACATACATATATATATATATATATATATATATATATATATATATATATAAATATATATATATATATATATATATATATATATATATATATATATATATATATATATACATATACGTTTGTGCAAATCTGAATTAACACGGATGTGACCCTTCTGCCTACATTGCCTCCTTTTAATGACCTTATTTTGTTTGCACATCTAAATCATCAAATACATTAACTTGCCGTATCAAAAGCGCATAGCTGAACACCTAACGTAACAACATTACGGCAAAATGGTTCTTCGAAATTAGCAGACACCCTTTTTCTTAAGAGAGAGAGAGAGAGAGAGAGAGAGAGAGAGAGAGAGAGAGAGAGAGAGAGAGAGAGAGAGTCTAACTGATATGATGGTTATAAAGAGTACACTGGTGTCACCAAGTTAGAAAGAAAAAAATATCTCATAGACATGTAATGAACAAACTGGCGATCAAAGTCTTACAGAGAGAGAGAGAGAGAGAGAGAGAGAGAGAGAGAGAGAGAGAGAGAGAGAGTAATAAATTTCCAAACTGAATAATAACTGTGAGACGTGACCACCATACACTCTCTTACGTATACATATAGGATGGAACCCTGTATAATTTCCTGACCTTCTCACCAGGTGAAAAAGATCTCAGCCTCTCATTGCATAACTGGATCAGCTAAAGCATCACGAGTTTGTGACAACAGCTCGTGTCCGACCGCAGTTTGTAACTGCCAACAGCACTGCAATAAAATGGGATAACTTTCAACGGAGGCACCACAGAGATTTTCTGGATGCAGAGCGAGTTACAGACCGTCATCACATATATATAATGGAACTAAAGCCGACCTTTCATATTGTGCTCTTTGTAATAATAGTGGAGGTACAATTCTCATTGTATACACTCAAAGCCTAATAGAAAGTCGCGTTATTACGGAATCATGTCATCTCGTTTTAATAATTTGGGGACGAAAATTCATACAGATATAATCTTCCCTCGCCTGTTCATAAACAACAAATTAAAGATTGAGAGTCTGGTTTTCTCATTAAATTTATCAACTAGTTTTTATTTGTTTGTCCTTTAAGGCAATTTAGCCTCGCTGGTGTCGAGGAATGTAGAAACTGAAGTTCGCATTTTTCAAGGTAATCTTATATAAGGATTACGCACCTTTTTTGACTGAGGCATGAGGCATGTCAGTAATTGCTGTATACGTCTTTCATCTAAAATGAAGATCATTTGGAATAGCAACGCTGAAGAATAATTCTTAAGAGCGAATTATTAAGATCCGATAACATATTCCTAGGTACTTTTGTGAGGTAAAACCTGAGGTTATATTTTGGAGAATTGGTTATTATTATTATTATTATTATTATTATTATTATTATTATTATTATTATTATTATTATTATTATTATTATTATACCTCGTTGTTTTTAATGATCTTTAAACTTTGTTCGAAGAATAAGAAGTTCCCGTAATAAGAAGTAATTAGTTTCTTGTTAGTTCTACTTAATGGAAAATAAGTAGCGTTTCCTTTTACAATTATTTCCGTCTAAGATTCTTAACGCTATTTTCCAATAACGACAACTCCTTTAATAAGGATTTCTTGGCAAAGACGCTAAACGAGGGAGCTTCCGCCATCGTACTTTAGAGCAACCACCTCTAGAATTAGTGCCCGTTGGGGGCCTAATGCCGTAAAGTGCAACTCGTGTGGTGTACTGTAGGCATTACTTAAAGGTTCTCTGCAACGTCAATGCGGCCCCTAGCTGCAACTCCTTTCATTCCTTTTACTGAACCTCCGTTCATATTTTCTTAGTATCTTACTTTCCACTCTCTCTTAACAATTGATTCACAGTGCAGCTGCGAGGTGTCCCACCTTTCAAACCTTTTTACATAGGTCCCACCGCTCGGCCTTTGGCCTCATTCGGTATTCTATTCTCGAGCGATGTCATATCAACAAGTACTAAATATTTTTATTATTTCCATTTGCTTTAAGGCTATCCAGATCTTTCTTGCATCCTTGCTGCTATGATTTTTTCATGTTTATGAGAGGCTGTAACTGTTTCATTAAAAGCGCCGTGCACCATCGCCTTTGTTTTCAGCATTAATAAGACTTTTTTTATTGCATTTGTTAATGTTTCTTCCTTAATGTTACATCTCTTTTTTTATCTATTTCCTATTGTCCTCTCGCTGTTTAAACCCTTTGCTTGCAAGTAAGAATTTTGCTACTCATTTACCTTATTTTGCATATTAAAGTTATTTCACTCTTAAAAATTTGCTTTACAAGTAGATAGTTCTTTACGCTTATTAAATAATAATAATAATAATAATAATAATAATAATAATAATAATAATAATAATAATACCTTAAGTAGTAACCATCAAACGGTCGAAGATTTTCTCGTAGGTGGAGCCGAGAGAGAGAGAGAGAGAGAGAGAGAGAGAGAGAGAGAGAGAGAGAGAGAGAGAGAGAGAGAGAGGGCGTCCTTATCTTTTGCGAACCCCACTGACAAAAAGTGAGACGTACCACGTGACCTTGAATACCGTGAGACGGATGATACTGACTTCAAGGTCAGTGTCGCGGTACACTGGCAGCCAAATTCACACAATGCCTCAATGAAATTACTGATGCATTACCATCCCAGTTAACAACAACACTGTTTTCCTGATTATTTCGGTGGAAATGCGCGCGTCTTTGCCGTAAGGGACGACTCTGAGGCGGGGCCTAGGCAGGTAACCTTTTCGTATCGAAACGGGAATCATGGCCAGATTATTTTTAGAGACCACAGAGAGTGGGAGACTGCAAGTCACTTTCAAAATTCGTCCCTTTTTTTTTTGGCAGTGTCGAATTTGTAATTCTTTAATTTTTTGAGTTCGCTACATCTAAGACAGTGGTTCTTAACCTTTTTTTATTACCACGCCTCCTCTAAGAGTTGGTACAGTTCCTTATTGGACGAGTCGGTATCGTTCTCGGCTAGCACTCTGCTGGGCCCGCGTTCGAATTTCCGACCGGCCAATGAAGAATTAGAGGAATTTATTTCTGGTGATAGAAATTCATTTCTTGTTATAATGTGGTTCGGATTCCGCAATAAGCTGTAGGTCCCGTTGCTAGGTAACCATCTGGTTCTTAGCCACGTAAAATAAGTCTAATCCTTCGGGCCAGCCTAGGAGAGCTGTTAATCAGCTCATTGGTCTGGTTAAACTAAGGTATACTTAACTTTCTAAGAGTTGGTCCTTCCCTCCACGCCCCCCTTGCACCTATGAGTAAAATTCCCTCCCAGATTTAAAGGAAAATGATAAAAAAAGAGAAAGAGAAGGGGTTTCGAGGGACAGGGAAGGAGGTAAATAATTACAAAACCTGGTAAGCCCAACGAGTCTAACTAGAGTAGTAGACTATGGGAAACTAACGTTATAAGGCGACACTTTTGCCTTTTTTCATAAACTTCTGAATATAATTTGAGAATTTTTTATTTTTCCCTAGGGCTCGCGCCTCCCCAGAAAACTACTGACGCTTCCCTTCGGGCGGCCCCGTTGATTAAGAACCATTGATCTAAGATGATTCCATCTCTGACTTCTTGTTTCAGCAACGTATTAAGTTTGTCTCTCTCACCATCCAGGACATATGATGAGAGAGAGAGACACTTGATAGTTAGCTGAGACAGGTGGTCAACGATAAAATCGCCGTCAATGAAGATAACTCAAAAAATTTTTAAAAATGCTAAAAAGGGAGGAAATATATCAGTAAGACAGATTTGAGCGACAAACTAACTTGAACCTTCAATAAACGAAAGGAGGTTTTGTTCATTGGCACTCGGTAATTCTAGATATTTATCTACCGGATCCTGTTGACCTTCGCAACGAAGACATGAGCATTCGTTCTCAGAAATGTGTTCGGCTCTTGTGGATGAAAAATGCACGGAGCCATTTCTCTTAGTTTATGATGCAGTCCTATAATCTTGATATAATTATGTCCTTATATTGCATTGCATTATGGCAATGTTAATGAAAACGAGCGGGATTCCCAGGAATTTCCTTTTTGGTTTACGGAACGCTGCTTACCTGGGATTATGCTAACAGCTTGACCTAAATATTATGCGAACAACTTGGCCTAAATATTATGCAAACAACTACAGGAAACTGTAAACCTGTTCGGGAGGTACACTGTACTCCTCACCTTTGTATGTTTCATTGTTAATCATTTACATTCATCAAGGAAAAGTTCCAGCCAGTTTTGCCAACTCAGAGTTCAGATACACACTCGATGCCATTCTCTACAACATAAAAAAAAATAAACAAATTTCCACCAATTACTTTACTTGTTTCCGAGTTCTGGACGCTTAGTTGGGCTTCTCAAAAGCTGCATAATATGAAGCCTAAACATACAACCATAATGACAGTAGTATGAGGAAGGGACCAGACGGGAAGTCCAGACCCTAGGGACGTTAGGTACTAACTAACTCTTTCCGTCAGAAAAAAAGAAAAGAGAGAATATAGGTATAAAAATCTCTCTCTCTCTCTCTCTCTCTCTCTCTCTCTCTCTCTCTCTCTCTCTCTCGTTCGATTCTCCGGCCGGCCAATGAAGAATTAGAGGAATTTATTTCTGGTGATAGAAATTCATTTCTCGCTATAATGTGGTTCGGATTCCACAATAAGCTGTAGGTCCGGTTGCTAGGTAACCAATTGGTTCTTAGCCACGTAAAATAAGTCTAATCCTTCGGGCCAGCCCTAGGAGAGCTGTAATCAGCTCGGTGGTCTGATCAAACTAAGTTATACTTAACTCTCTCTCAACTATGATTCTACTTGCCAATGGGACGAAGTTAGTTATAAACTTCTTCAACAGTCACTTATTCATATCTCAAAACTGAAAGATTCAATCATTTCCTTGGCTTCTAGACCTCACTATGAGCCGTAAAAATTTCTGGCATACGGGTAATATTTGTTGCAAGTTGCAGTATTTTCGCAGGACAGTGGGTTTTACTCTTACCCCATATAACTTTCCATTTCTATGTGACAGCTTTTTAAGAACAGAATAGAATATACAATTCTAGGCCCAAGGCCAAGCGCTGGGACCTATAAGGTCATTCAGCGCTGAAAGGAAAATTTAGAGTAAAAGGTTACAAAGGTGTAACAGAAGGAAAACCTCGCAGTTGCCCTATAAAACCATTGTTAGAAGAGGGCTGAAAGTAAGTTGGATGAAAGCATATGAATGGAGGTACCGTAAAAGGAATGAAAAGGGGTTGCAGCTAGGAGCCGAAGGGACGCTGCAAAGAACTTTAAGCAATGCCTACAGTGCACCGCGCCTGAGGTGCACTGATGGCGCTACCCTCCTACGGGGCCTTTTCAGTAAAATACCTATAACACTTGCTTGTTGTTCCAATAATTTTTTTTTTTTCGGTCTTCGTTCCGGTTAATCCTGATAGAAAACCTGTTTTTCCATTGCAGAAAAAAAAAAGTTAAGTATATCTTAGTTTAACCAGACCACTGAGCTGATTAACAGCTCTCCCAGGGCTGGCCCGAAGGATTAGATTTATTTTACGCGGCTAAGAACCAACTGGTTATCCAGCAACGGGACCTACAGCTTATTGTGGAATCCGAACCACATTATAGCGAGAAATGAATTTCTATCACCAGAAATAAATTCCTCTTATTCTTCATTGGTCGGTCGGAGATTCCAACTCGCGGCCAGCAGAGTGCTAGCTGGGAACGGAAACCACTCCCCCAACGAGGAACTATCTTCCATTGCAGAATTGGGGTCACTGGTCACTACCTAATTCTTTACTTAACTTATCTAAGATCGGTGCCTCAAGGCCAATTTTCCTTCTTCAGTCTCACCGCATTTCCTTCTTTTACGAACGCAGCGGGTCTTCTGACATCTGTGAAAGATTCTATTCCACGAATGGCGTAACCTGCTAAGTCGTTCTTAAGCTTCTTATGGAAAAGGCAGAAATTGATTGTACAAAACTTTGGCAAATGCCTTTGCTTCTGTGTGCATCTGAGAGCGTTAGAAAAATATATATGATTTGGCTATGGAGTTGGCGTTGCTTCTGGAAATA
>NC_089791.1:21105887-21115887 GCF_040412425.1 Macrobrachium rosenbergii
TAGGTCTTTGAAGGTCAGGACACAAACCCGGAAGCCGGAACGCTAACAGGGGCGTTGGGGTGAAAAATAAGAGTACAATAAAAGCATAAAAAAAAATGGAGGTTGAGAAAATTACTTCAAAGTTTGGTACTCTAACAAGCTATTACATTTTAAAAGCAATCGGACGAGATAGGAATTCTAAAAAGGTAAAAAAGATTTAGTTTCTGGTTTTTCTGCAGCGTTGGGTAGGAGGAGAGAGAGAGAGAGAGAGAGAGAGAGAGAGAGAGAGAGAGAGAGAGAGAGAGAGAGCTTTGTGTGGAGGAGCGAGCATTCGTGTGGGGCGACGAAAAGACGAAACGACAAAAACAAATGAGACGAAAGACGAGGAATGATTTCAATTACGGGATCTGGGATTCGTAGCGTTGCACATCCCTGCAGCAATCGATGTTCCAATGGCTTCCAGAGCATGATTAAGCATTTTCCTGATTTGATGTTTCATGAAGTGATGCTGTTCGATTCTTTACGAAGAACCTCGAGGTTTGCGGTAAAAGCACTCGAGTTTAATCATTTCAAGGCTGTTGATAAGGTTCGTTTTCCTTTGAGTTGGTAAAACGTAATACATAACTATTTCTGCTTTACTGACACTTTCGTTTGATAGCAGTATATTTATTTCATTCAAGCTATGCAAGCAAGATGCAAATTTCTACATCATCGCTACCTTTGAATAAAAATGATTTTTGAAAAATTCCAAGATTTATTTTTAAATCACACGTTTAGTAAAGTCTCAATAAGCCTTTTTTAATTATTTATATTTATTTTTTTTCTTTTTGCAATAACTCTGAAAGCCTTCAATCCTTCAAGAAATAGATCTATGGTGAACAACGCCCCCAACCCGAAAAAATTTTTTTTCTCCTTAGCAACAGATATCGATATTTGGATTTGAGTATTTGTAATTAAGAATCTGCGTGTGCAACAGTACATATCTTTCTGTAATCATTAGCGCTATCTTACCACTGTTCCCTCCATACGCTTGCGGAATAAAGTACCTTTGTTTCAGCTTCAGAACGGTACGTAACGTCCTGTCGTTTTTAACCATGTAATTGGACAAGCAAATAATAATTTGTTAAATAGGCATGCTAAGCTAAATAAGAGAATTATACTGTTAGTTCCGCCGGTAGCCGTGTGAGAAAGCAATTTTAAAGTCCAATACTCAATTTTCGTCAAGTTCATATTTTATCGGAAGGCAAAAACCAGTCATAACTACAGTAACAAAAACGCGTTGTCGAGGACCTTTAATAATTCACTTATAGAAAAAGGTACTTTTTTTCTACCTCCTAACAAATGACAATCTGTGGCTACTGGATTTCCCAGCAACTGTAATATTCATTTAATAATTAATATTCGCTGGCTGGTTAACCTGATAGTATTCATGTATTTGATAATCTCATCTGTATTCTCTCTCTCTCTCTCTCTCTCTCTCTCTCTCTCTCTCTTCATACGTACGTCTAATTCTGTGGAAGCCTTCACAATATTGCCTTAGCAATAGTCTTTTCAACGTGAAGATAACCTGGCTTCAATACATAGTGCCATTACAATCTCCTTGAGATTACGATTGGAAGCCCCCCAAGTGATGATTGGAAAATGATTCATCATTTCGATCATGCTTGGCTGAACCTTATAAGAGTCCCCACCAAACAAGGGAAACATGATTAATGAATTTGCTGTGTTTCAGTAAATATTACGAGTCTCGTCCAGAAAATTAATAAGTGTAATACGTCTTACACTGTACCTTGCATACTTATTTAAGAACTTGACAATTTACTTAACAACTGGACAATTTAAAGTCAATAACCCCGATTGGGTTTATCTTCTGAATAATAATAATAATAATTAAAAAATACTCATAGTATCATGAGTCTTAAAATGGAGAGGCAAATCCACAGTTATGTATATGTACATATATTTAAAGACAATTAATAATAATAATAATAATAATAATAATAATAATAATAATAATAATAATAATAATAATAATATTTTATTATTTAGTAATGCAATGATGATGTCAGAGATGGTCGGGCGTTATGAGGTTCAAAACGAAAGTACTTTATTATATATACTTATGGAGAGACCAGTGGTAAGAGAGCGTTGATGATTACACAGTGATTCCTAATTACAAATAATCATATTCAATTATTGGTATCTGTTGTTAATTATTGTTACGCACAGTTCTCTTTACTTAACTACAGTTTTCTTTTTCTTCAAACGTGTGTGAAATCAGTTTGGTGAAGGCTCTTCGGTACGTTCAATGGCATCAGTAATAGCGGTTGAAAAATATATCACAGCAGGAACGCTTATTCTGCGTACTCTATACCAGACTAATATATGTTCCACTGTTCTGGTTTCAGCATCTTTCCGAGGCTTAGGAAACACGAGAATGAATTCAAACTGCTGGAAAAGCCAGCAGCCACATGTGTCATTTGTTAGGAAGCAGAAAATAGACCTTTTTCCATAGGCGAATTATTTAAAGGTCGTCGAAAATACGTGTCTGTGACTGCAGTTCTGACTGGTTTTCGCCTTCCGATATAATAAGAACTTCATTACCAGGCAAAGTGCAAGCTAGCTTAAGCCATCAGCTTGAACAATGACGACGGAAACAACAGTTTTACCGAGAAAAACGAAATGCTGCGATATTTTTGGATAGCATCCACTCTTCTAAGAGTCCAGCCCATGGCTTATTTCTTGTTTTGGTGTTGCTTTTCCTCTAGCAATCTCTTTGTCTTTATTTGAATTTGCGACAAGATCCCGCAAATAAATAAATAAATAAATAATATTAAACAAATATATATTAATCATATATGTATAATATATACATATATATATGTATATATATGTATATGTTATGTGTGCATGTATGTATGTATATATATATATATATATATATATATACATACATATATATATATATATATATATATATATATATATATATATATATGTAAAATTAAAATCTTCGCATATAATTTATATAAAACAATTTCTCCCCAAAAGGCAATTTCTCTCAAACAGCAATAATTTTTGAGGAGCATAAATTTAACAATAACACCCTTTATATCGCCCAGAATTTTTAATCATTCCTTCAACCATTCACAAAAGAATCACAATGAAATGAAAAAAAAAATGATACACAAACTAAACAGCTCAGTATTTGAACATTCTGCTCTTCACTCCTTTATATATAAAATAGCTCAAGAGTTCTGTAATATTCATTCGAAGCACGGCCCTATTCATAATGATGCAACAGCTTTTTGGTCTTTTATTGTGTATGATCTTCAGACACAGACTACAAACAAGTTCCACTTGGCGACTAAGCAACTCACTCCCTAAGATGAATAGCGCTACATTTTAGAAATGAGCATATTAAAATACTCTTGAAGCAACCCATCAATAAGGCAGCACTTGCCTCGATGCATTAGATATGAGTTTCCTTCGGGAAAATATCAAACTTTTACTTGGGCTAATTGCAAAGTTGAAAGATGTGCTTATTTGCTTACCAGATTATTATCAAAATAAATACTAACATTACTACTACTACTACTACTACTACTACTACTACTACTACTACTACTACTACTACTCTCTTCTTCTTCTTCTTCTTCTTCTTCTTCTTCTTTATTCTTATTATTCTTATTATTATTATTATTATTATTATTATTATTATTATTATTATTATTATTATTATAAAACATATGTTCAAACTAACAAGCCAGAATTAAAACTAAAGAAATTACATTTGTGAAACAAGGGAGGGTAACACCCAAGAGGAAAGAAAAACAAGAAAACATCAATGAATAATAAAAAAAAATACCATGGGAAAAGAAAGGCAAATCCTCAAACAAATGAACACACAAACAGATCCAAATCACTGGATAAATTACTCATAAAAATAATAAAAATGTTGCAACACAGTTTTACAGTGACTTTACAGCCTCTCATCAACTTTCGAGCATCAATAACCGCAATCAACAGATGAAAATGGACGCTGGTTCTCTGGCTGATAGAACGTGTTGCTCTTGTTTTATGGCCAAAATAAAAAGATAAAAAAAACCACCTCTATCTATTGTTGAGGTTCTTACGACAGGTGATTCTCACCTTGCAGGAAAACCGACTAATGTAATTCTTAGAGGGTGCTTGTTTTTTTTTGGGGGGAGGGCCTTAATTTCGACTATCTTTCTCTGGGAAATTACTTCTTTTTCTCCATTTTCTATTCGGTGTGTCTCTCGCTTCTTTCTTGCTAAGAGTTCCTACTTTTATTACTGTTTATTCACTGACTTCGGGTTGAATGACTGAAACTTTTTACTCCGTAAAGACTGGGTTTTGCACTGGTCTTGTCCATGTTTATTTGCTTAATCAGTGTTATATCAATGAGCAATACTCAGCTCTACTTCGTACATCTCGATTGATTTAATAAAGTTCAACGAATCGACTAAAGTTGGCAATACCTGAAAATGTAAAAAGTGAAGTATATCTTAGTTTAACCAGACCACTGAGCTGATTAACAGCTCTCCTAGGGCTGGCCCGAAGGATTAGATTTATTTTACGTGGTTAAGAACCAACTGGTTACCTAGCAACGGGACCTTCAGCGTACTGTGGAATCCGAACCACATTAAAGCGAGAAATGAATTTCTATCACCAGAAATAAATTCCTCTTATTCTTCATTGGTCGGTCGGAGATTCGAACTCGCGGCCAGCAGAGTGCTAGCTGAGAACGGGACCCATTCGCCCAAAGAGGAAAGTACCTGAAACTGTAAGTCGCAAATTACTGATATAAAGAAAATGAATACACGAGAACTACAATGAACAGGACTAGCAGCGTTCACAGCATAGAATAGTTAACACAGCTAATTAAATGTCTACCAAAAGGTGAAGCAAGAGAGGTAGCAAGGTGTGTGCAAAAAGTTGAGACGAGACTCTGTGTCTCTATGGAAGAAAGAGTTGGGAATGTAAGAAATTATTTTTCCTTTCTAATATATAGATATGTATATATACATACATACATACATACATACACACACACACACACACACATATATATATATATATATATATATATATATATATATATATATATATATATATATATATATATATATATATATATATATATAAATATACAGTTCCTCATTGGCTTTGTCGATATTGTACTCGGCTAGCACTCTCCTTGGCCCTCGCTCGATTCTCCGGTCGGCCAATGAAGAATTAGAGGATTTTATTTCTGGTGATAGAAATTAATTTCTCGTTATAATGTGGTTCGGATTCCACAATAAGCTGTAGGTCCCTTTTTACGTAACCAATTGGTTCTTAGCCACGTAAAATAAGTCTAATCCTTCGGGCCAGCCCTAGGAGAGCTGTTAATCAGCTCAGTGGTCTGGTTAAACTAAGGTATACTTTATATATATATATATATATATATATATATATATATATATATATATATATATATATATATACTCACAGGACCTCATTCAAACTGGATGTTACGGATACTGAGAATGACTGCTCATCCTAGAAAGACTGTAACTTTTTTAATAAATATCTCCACTAGATGCCATCCAGTTTGAATGAGGTCCTGTTAGTAATTGTACTAATGCACAGAACAATTGTGTATGTGATAAAGTTAATTATATATATATATATATATATATATATATATATATATATATATATATATATATATATATATATATGTATGTATGTATATATATATATATATTAGTGTGTGTGTGTGTTTGTGGGCGAGTGTACTTAACTTAGTACACATACACAGATGGGCTTTTAAAATCACCTATACAGAGAGGGCGCTTTAATCTTTAGGTTTAATCAATATAAAATTAATGGGTGCAATTAGCGCTAACGAGATACAGAGTAACATCCTGCAGGCACAACGCCTCCGCAACCTATTACCAAAGGGAACGTCAAATGTCAACAGATCCACCGCTAATTTCTTCATTAGTGAAAACCAGAGATTATTTTCTCTGGCTTAGAAAATAAAAATTCCATGAAAGCGTTCGGTTTACAGTAATTAGTGAGAGGGTCTAAATCCTGTTTTCTGAGAATTTGTTAGAAGAATGATCCAGCTGTTTTTCAGTTCATTTCTCCGGCCAAGTTCTCAGATATATAGATTTCCTAAATCATAAAACGCAATACTATTTTAACCTCTGTGGCCTGTAGACTGTTCTTAAGACTATAAGCCTGCGTTAACTGAGTTACTAAACATAAATGGCTTCCGGCCCCGTAATTGCAAACGCTAAACTTGATATCGAAAAACAATTGACATTGCAACTTATTGCTTTCCAAGAACACCCTCTTGTCTAAATCACATATAATTGTTCGCTAATTTCATCGAGTATTGGGAAAAGCATCCATCAGTTACGAAAGAAACTTGGATATGTTTTTGTGTTAAGCTTTCAATAGAAAACATATTGTTATTAATGATAAAAATAGCACGCTTTGGGCGTTCATAAGTGCAAGCACTTGCACAGTACTAAAAAACAAAAAAACAAAAAAAAAGATTCTTCACAGGCCATCGCTACCAAAGCTTATGCATATTTAGCACAACGAAAATAATTGAAAACCAAATGGGTAATTGCAGATATATATTTTGATTGCTAATTGAGTAGCTTCACTATCTCTAATACCTTTCATATTTTACGAGTGTGCATAATATGAAATTACTTGATAAATAAGATAAAAATTAGAGAAAGTATGCATAATTTTATCGATCAGAAACTGTTGTCGGAATCCAGCCGAAATCTTACAAGTGTTCTTTGAAAAGGAGTTTTTCAAAGTCAAAACAAACTCCACGGTACTAGTGCTTATAATTTCGGTTTCTTAAGCCTGCAATGGGATGGCAGCCCTGCACACAGCAAGACCACTTATATTACAAACCATTTCATTTCGAGCGACAAACTGGTGAAATGGAATTCGATATAAAATTTGGGCCAAAGGCCAAGTGCTGGGACCTGGGAGGTCATTCAGCGCTTGAAGGAATATTGAGAGTAAAGTGATTTTAAAAGTGCAACAGGAAGCAAACCTTTCAGTAAAACCATGAAACAATTGTGAGGAGAGGGCGGAAAGCAAGATCGTAGAAAGAGAATATAAACGGAGATAAAGTAAAACGAATGAAAGGGCTTGCAGCTAGGGGCCGAGGGGACGCTGCAAAGAACCTTAAATAATGCCTACAGTGCACCGCGTGAGGTACACTGACGGCAATAACACCCTAAGGGAACAGACTAGTGGATTTCTCTAGGAAGTATCACCTCGTTCATTCACTCAACAGAACCCTCCACTTCACTGTCCTGCACCATCTCGAACCAGTCAGGGAATACACCAACTGACGCAGTACTAATTGGATTTCAAACTCTAGTCAGTCATAGGTGGCCATCCATCCAAACAATAGCTAAGCCCAGTGTTCCTCAATTTCGTTGCCAGGCAGCATTTGATGCCCATCCATTCAAGTACTGACCACAAACAGAACAACGTTGCTTCACTGATAACAATTATTACACGAACTACCTATTAACAATTCTAATGGGATGTTGTTATTTATTATTCTTGTTGTTGTAAATGATATTATTATCATTTAAAAAATCAAATTGGTTAAGCCCATATCAGATAAAAACGACTAGACTGACAGATCGATTTTAAGTAATATGACGTCACAACTACCAACAGCTCGAGTGATGAGAAGTTCCTTCAGGAATGCATTTCGCCTTCAGTGAATGACTTGCAATTATGCAATGCAGACGAAATGGAATATTCTTGTAGCAAAGATTCAACAGGTTCGTTTACGAAAAACTGTCGACTGAAATGGAAAAATCGTGCAGTAAAGATGTGCAGCGGATTGCTGCATTCCTTTAAGGAAATTCGACTCTAAATGCCCGGATACTTCAAAATTCGGAGGGAAAATCTTTCTCCTACTCAGCTCCTTAAAAAAAAAAAAATTGAATTCAACTTTACCATTTTATATCCGAGTCTGCGTGTAATTATCATTTTCTCAAAGTATGATTTCTCACAGATATATGATTAATTTCTTGAGCCTGTTATAAATGGTTGTCTCTAGCTACATGGCGGACTAGTTCTGAAGTCATATGATTAATTTCCAGCACCAACACGACATCTCCTTTTCTCCTGACGACAGTATAATCATTTCAAGCCCTAAAGACCTAATAACCTTGTCGCTTATGGTAAGCTAAATGTTCTTTCCTTCCCATTCCACCCTTAGTGTCTTTCACTTAACTGTCTAGCTTCTTTAATATAACCATTTTATCCTGTGAAAGCCAAAGTTGGAACTCACGAAGGAAATGTTGAACCAACTCTCCTTTACAGAAGTGAAGGCGTATACAGAAAGCAAGTGAACGAAAAACAAGTTAAAAATGCGCCGAAGTTTCTTCAGCGCAATCGAGTTTTCTGTACATCGTATAATCCTATATAGTTGCCAGAAGCACGATTATGGCTAACTTAAACCTTAAATAAAATAAAAACCACTGAGGCTAGAGGGGCTGCAATTTGCTATGTTTGATGATTGGAGGGTGGATGATCAACATACCGGTTTGCAGCCCTCTAGCCTCAGCAGTTTTTAAGATCTGAGGGCGGACAGAAAAAGTGCGGACGGACAGACAAAGCCGGCACAATAGTTTTCTAGTCAGAAAACTACAAGTTTGAAGCCTCTTTGATGAATCGTTTCCCTTGCAAATGTAGCGCAATAAGAACTGAAAGGGTGAGAAAAATAGGGAGATAATTTCAAGTGGTGAAATAGTCTGCATAGTTGAAAGGACATATCATAGAATTCTGAGACGGCTTAGTCTTGTGGAGAGAATGGAGGTGTGATAGGAGGAACGTGGAGAGGAAGTCCTACGAATTACAGGTTAAACAGGGCGGAAGGCTTTTTTCGGGGCCTTAATATCCAGTACGCGCAAGAGAGCATTTAAGATTAAGGAGAATGACGAAGCACATTTACGGGGCTCAAGCCACTAATGATGAGTTTTCGGTGTAGGTATGTGAAGCAGATGAATCTGTGGAAGCTTTCTGCACAGAGAGTTCATCAAACATTCAGCAGTTAATATGTGAATGAGGCAGTTTATCTCTATCGTCAGTTTCCTGTATATGTGATAAACTGGGAATTATATATAGTTATCTGTAAATAAGTATAAATACCAATAAGGATGATGAATGTGATAAATGTTTGGGAATTGATTGCACATACCGGTAATCCTTCATAATATCTAAGACTCTCGGTAAAAGTGATAAATTCCGACTCGGCTAATGATTGTACTATGCAGCATTATGAAACCCAAGTTACATGAAAAATAGAGCCGCAGTATTAATTTATAGGAAAAAAAATTTTACATTTTAAAGCTTTCACTGGAAATATGATCAATAATACAAAAAGCAATCATAGAGAAAAAACTGTTACGAATCATTTCCTGCGAAAACTGACTACATAAAAAACAACTCCAAGCTACGTGTAATAAACTTTATTCGGCACAAGTCAAGCTGCAAGTGCTAATATGCCTCAGCACATCAATTTTTTTTTCTGAAAAAGAAAACTATTGTGCCGGCTTTGTCTGTCCGTCCGCACTTTTTCTGTCCGCTCTTTTTCTGTCCGCCCTCAGATCTTAAAAACTACTGAGGTTGGAGGGCTGCAAATTGCAAATTGGTATGTTCATCATCCAACCTCCAATAATCAAACGTACCAAATTGCAGCCCTCTAGCATCAGTAGTTTTTATTTTATTTAAGGTTAAAGTTGAACATAATCGTGCTTCTGGCAACGAAATGAGACATGCCACCACAGGGGCCGTGGTTAAAGTTTTATGGTCAGCGGCTCACACAGCATTATACCGAAAACCACCGAAAGATAGATCTATTTTCGGTGGCCTTGATTATACGCTGTACAGAAAACTCGATTGCGCCGATGAAACTTCGGCGCATTTATTACTTGTTATTTATTAAAAAGGGCAT
>NC_089791.1:21118387-21125887 GCF_040412425.1 Macrobrachium rosenbergii
AAAACAATATTTTAAAAAGGAAACATGAAAAACTGAACGTAACTCGTTTACACGTCTTTTGACGATATAACTCTCTTCTTCATTCTCCGCATCTTTTCCCACTTCTGTGTGGGGTCGATGTTTCTGACAGCCTGGCTCTTCGTTGGGCAAGTCGGTAGAGTTGTGGCCTAGCACTCGCTAGGCCCGAGTTCGAGTCTCCGGCCGGCTATTGAAGAGTTAGAGGAATTTATTATTGGTGATAGAAATTAATTTCTCGCTATAATGTGGTTCGGATTCCACAATAAGCTGTAGGTCTCGTTGCTAAGTAGCCAATTGGTTCTTAGCCATATTAAATAAATCTAATCCTTCGGGCCAGCCCTAGGAGAGCTGTTAATCAGCTCAGTGGTCTGGTAAAACTAAGGTATACTTAACTTTTCTGACAGCTTTCCTCCACCTGGCTCGGTCAAACACATCGTCCTCTGACAATAATTGTTTCTCAGGTCTTCTCTAACTACATCCATCCATCTTTTCAGCATAGCTTAGCTCAAACCTTTGTTGCTTCGAACTGTCTACCCTTTTTTTTTTTATCAGCAGCTCAGCATCATCCTATGCTTTCTTTTCTGTCCAGTTTTGCGAATCTTGCTCTTCCACACCCTCTACTTTTATTAAAGCCCATGAATCTTGTGAAATTATTAACACACAGTCCTCGTGATTCTTGAGTTCTAACAACGTTATTCTTTATTCTTGATTACTAAAAGATTCTTAATCTCCTTTAATCTATCTTCTTCTGTATTCAACAGCATGCAAACGGTGTTAATCTCATGTAATCATTAAAACATCTACATTTATCATTCCATTACAAATCCTTTTACTTTATAATTAAGACTAGCATGGTAATTTTCATCAGTTGAATATTAACACAACTCATTATGGTTACGAAATCCTTTTTGTTTCCAAACCCTCACGCTTTTTTTAATAGATGGTGACATAATCACCTCCTTACGAAAATCTATATCATTAGGAGAAGTAATAGCGATGAAATATTCATATCACTCAAAGGACTTGTACCGGGGAATAAATATATATGCCGCTGGAAGGACATTTAATTTACTGTAATATATAATTAAGCCAAGCGCTGGATACCTACGAGGTCATTCGGCGCTGAAAATAATGTTGAAACTGTAGTTAGGAGAGGGTGAGAAGTAAGATGGAAGGAAGAGCATATAAACGGAGGTATAGGGGTCGGAAGGGGTTGAAGCTAAGGGTCGAAGGGACGCTGCAAAGAACCTTAAGTAATGCCTACTGTGCACTGTGTGAGGTGCACTGATGGCGCTACCCCGTTAAGGTCGCCACTAACGCTCAGTTATACCTGTGCAGTTATGCCTGCACGGTCGGGCTGTGAGGGCAAAACTGAACCCACCAACGTTCAGTTTTGCCTGCACAGGCATAACTGCGCAGGTATAACTGAACGTTAGTGGGTTCAGTTTTGCCTGCACAGGCCGACTGTGAAGGCGTAACTGCGCAGGCATAACTGAGCATTAGTGGCCGCCTTTACAAAGAACATTTGGTACGGAGGAAATTTCCCTTTTATTGAAAACAAGCAAATAATGAGTGATTAACAATGTCACTGAAAGGGCACGTAATAGGAAGTAGATATCCACGCCACTTGTAGCCCAGGTAACAGAGCAAACATCCAAACTGTTGGAACGACAGATAAAGAGAAGAGAACTACTGACGAAAACTTCTTACCTCCTTGTCAAAGGCCGAGAAAAGAACAGACTAACTTTCCCTTAAGACAAACTACGGAAGCTGAAGTATATTCCAAGAAACTTTGAAAGTTAAACCACATTTAATAAAAATTTAAAAGTGGCTCTAAACTGATCACTCACTTCCAATACAGATTCCGTCAGTCTCCAAAAATGAGTTGGAATGCAAACCGACTACACGCTTTATACTATACGGACTTCAAAATTTATTTTGAATTGGCCAAACAGAGTTCGAATAGGGAGAGGGAAGAGGTGTTTCGTAATGAAAATCTTACTTTCATTAGTTTCCAGTAGGCCTCTTTGTGTGACAAATAAACCACTCGTTCGAGTTAGCCCAAGGAAGAATGAACTGATGAAACGGGAATTTTTGAAGACGCAGTGTGATGCCCTTGAAAAACTGTACCTCGAGAGACAATAAAATTCAACGTAAAAAAAAAAAATACATAGCTATAACGGGGACCAAAAATCGCAATGATGTGACAGTTCAAATCTAATATGTTTCTCTCTCTCTCTCTCTCTCTCTCTCTCTCTCTCTCTCTCTCTCTCTCTCTCTCTCTTCTTATTTTAAGAAAACTGTAATTGTCAGCGTAAAAATATTTGCCTGTTTCCACTTTCTTCCCTCCATCATACCCCAACACTAGCAAAAACAAGATAAAAATAATGCATGGGAATTAAATATTCAAAACAAAAATAGAAAACAATTTTCAGCCATCTCCTCTGACGTCTGCTACAACGATAACCGTCTCTCTCTCTCTCTCTCTCTTTCCTCTTCCCAGAGGTCACAAAGACCCGGATCCTATTTATTTTCCTTCCAGAGCTATAAATAAAAATATTCATTTTCCTCCAGAACTATAAATAAAGTGTTATGCAACAAGTGGTATGTATACCCACGTGTGATGCATAAAAAGGATTTTTTTTCCGGCGCTGGTCTCCGGGTGTTTACTATACATGCAAGAAATGAGTTTCAAAAGGTGAAAAGAATTCCATTTACGGTTTGTTACGAAAAAGGCCACCGCTTGGATAGACAGAGAGAGAGAGAGAGAGAGAGAGAGAGAGAGAGAGAGAGAGAGAGAGAGAGAGAGAGAGAGAGAGAGAGAGAGTTGGGGGGCGGGGCAGTTTTGCCGTGTCTGGATCAAGGTTCAGTATATCATTTTAAAAACTTTGGGGTATTTTTCTCCAAAAACATTACGCTTTCCTGCGATAAATAAGACACGGGATTTTGATAGTAATACCCTCCTGAAACATAATTGTTACAGATTTCGCCAAAGTCTCTGGTTGGAGAAAACATTAAGACATTGGGTCGTTTATGGATAAAAGTAAGTCATGTCTTTGAAATAAACACATTTTAGTGAACTACGTGAAGCAGAGACAACCCACACGCACTTGTATTTTTTAGTTGCTTGAAATTCAGAATAACTTCATAAGACGGTGTCCCGCTACTGACGCTGTATGTGAGCATGTTCTTTCGAACGTCGATAGGTGTCCTTATGGCTCTTGTAATGACATGTTCTCAAAGCATCTATGGCTAAAGGGGTAATAGGAATGGATACAAGGAATAGTAAAGGGCCCTATCAGATCTCTCGCATCGGTTATGCCAAGCCCTATCAGGAGGTATATTAGTACAGTAATGTGCTAAGGCTAAAGTGACCTTTTGATAGTATTGTCTTAATCTACAAACCAGTGACTCTTGGGTCGTCACTGTACACATATAAATGGAACTTGTTTCGCCGTGTTCCTCTTGGAACTCTGTTTGTGATGTATCCTTGATTTAGAGACAGATTCAGTACGGGTAGTATCCTGCTGACTGCCATCCTCATAACTGGTTATCATGCGAAACCGGTCGATTTTTCGAAAGTGTTCGTTTCAAGAGAAATTTTCCTCTAACCTACCAACTAAGAATAATCACGTAGCGAAGACCCACGTTGTTCAACACTTCATCTTGATTTTTGAATTCCCATGAACATGAAGACCAGCTCTCCATTCTATCATTTCAAAGGTGGGATGGACAGTTCCTTTCTCCTAGTCACCTTCCTCTTCTGGTCACAATTATCTTAGCAGTCGCCTTTGCAGGATTTCAAACTCGAGATTTTAGAACCTACAGAATTGAAGAGTCTGTTTTTTGCCACCATCCATCCCTTTTTATAAACCTTTTTTTCCCTCTCGAACAAGTTGTAATCTATTGAGTCAGCAGGACATTATCCAGCCCATTAAGGATCTTACACTTGTAAATCATTTACAGTCACTGATAAAAATAAGAATCACGGGAAGCATCCTGACACCGTTGCAAGGACATATCTTTACCAGGTTCTGCTTTATATTGCTTTCATATATAAAAGTATTATTTTATATACTGATAAAAGTGATTCATGTATCAATCACATCTCTTCATTGTAACTCTCGTATTCTTGTTTTCATGCGATGACATTTATGACATTTACAACAGCTACATAACTAAAAGCTAAGTATTTGCGTTAAGGAAAATCCCAATATTTTGTGAGCTCAAAAATCTGATTTTCCTGATATCATTTTCCTTGTCTAGAGCGAAAATGGTGCAGCCTTTAAGATTAAGTCGGTGTGTTAAGCAACAGGGCTGGCTTGAAACTGGGCCACTTAAGGCACTGTAAAACTATTCCATGAAACGGTGGATGATTATCCTGCTATGGAGATTATCTGTATGTGAAATAATTGATACCGATGAAGAATAATTCATATCATCAGAGCCTGAAGCATGCTCGTATATCATTTTCATTGAATTCGACCTTGGTCAGATAACCCCGGAATATAGAATCTGCGCCCTGTTATATCATCACGGTGAAAGCACTACGGTGTTATTTAAGCGCCATTATGCAAGAAACCGGTTGCAAACCGGCTCTCTCTCTCTCTCTCTCTCTCTCTCTCTCTCTCTCTCTCTCTCTCTCTCTCTGTGAAAGAGGTCTGAGGCATCACAGCGAAGATCAGAAAACGTCCCAGCAAGCCAAGAGGCAAATCACTCTTTCCTCTGAAGACAAACGTTTACCATAACTGAGTCTTATTAGGACGGGTCTTTCATCTTTGCTGCCTCACACTTACGTAAAATGAACACGGTTTTCTTGACGCCACACATGATAATAGGTGATATCATATCATACATTTATCAGTTTAGTAACATTTCATTATAACAGAAATACTTTTCCTCACAGATGATTTCGTTGACTAAACCCGCTTGTCGACAGTGATAGTCATCATGTCTGCTCCATATTTCAGGAAAATTAATTCAATGTATATTTTTCTAACACTGACAATTTCTCCTTAAAAAATTAGATATATATAGTGCAACAATAAAGTAAAAAGTCTGTTAAAAATCTGAATTTTTCAAAACCTATCAGATGAGTGCTCTGAAATAGGATACTGGCATCTTTAGATATTACAAATCATGCGATTTAAGCATTCCAGTATATTTTATCCAACATCAAATTACTTCACGTATGAAGGCCATGCATATGCGTAACCTTGTTTCCGCTAAAGCTGTATTTTTATTCTTTCATATCTCTTCCAGTTTCCAAAAAAGAAAATTTAAAAAAAATTAAAAAGCAGTCTGATACATCAGATTATCTAACATAAGAGCCAGGTTACTTGCTTAAATGTAGCTTGCATGAATGTATGTATGTATGTAGATATATAATATATTATATATATACACATACATATATACATACATACATATATATATATATATATATATATATATATATATATATATATATATATATATATATATATATATATATATATATATATTCATGAAGCTACAAATGTCAGCTTAATATCAATTCACGCTACTTCGGGAATGCCCCCGATGGGGAATTAAAACCGAAGGAGAATTTTTAAAGTGATAAATGGATCGGAACCGCAGGGTCTCGACCCCTCGACACGGTAACTTCCAGAAACTCCATTCGACAGTCAAACCATTGAGCCACCATTAGGTTAGGTTAGGGTTAGGTGGCTCAATGGTTTGGCCCGTCGAATGGAGTCGCTGGAAGTTACCGTGTCGAGATGGTCGAGACCCGGCGGTTCCGATCCTTTATCACTTTAAAATTCCCCTTCATTGTTAATTCCCCATGGGGATATCCCCAAGTAGCGTGAATATATATATATATATATATATATATTTATAACTTCATGAATATATATAAATCACGGTGTGATATAAAATTACTAAAAATATTATATATATATATATATATATATATATATATATTCATTTATATGCAAACATATATATATATATATATATATATATATATATATATATATATATATATATATATATATATATGTTTGTATGTGTATGTATATATATATATATATATATATATATATATATATATATATATATATATATATATATATATATATATATATATATATATATATATATATATATATATACAAACTCACTCCAAAACCTTTTACATAAAGCTAGCCAATTAGAGTTATACAAGCGCGTGTGTGTGTGTGTGTACATAAAAAGAGAAATACCTCCCCTTCCGCCACAGCATCAAAAAGACTTTTAATCCGGCGTGAGGCTGCAGTTTCCTCATAAGAAACCGACAGAAGGAAGGCCGAGAGAACGAGTCTTGAAAGCAGGGCTGTAGAGCGCAGGAGGAGGAGGAGGAGGAGGAGGAGGAGGAGGAGGAGGAGGAGGAGGAGGAGGAGGAGAAGGAAGCCCGATAACTCGAGTCTTTGTACGCTGTACTGAAAAAAGAGGTTTGCTCGCAATTTTATATCTTTTACGGGACGGAAAACCGTCGCCATTCCTGAATTCTCTCACTTATATAAAGTTAGGCGGTTTTATAACGACGGCTTTCTCTCTCTCTCTCTCTCTCTCTCTCTCTCTCTCTCTCTTCCTCATTTTTTCATATCTTATGTAAACTTTACATGGCTCCAAAAAATTTTCGACATATCCTAGTATTGACATTTCTGAGTATATATATATATATATATATATATATATATATATATATATATATATATATATATATATATATATATATATATATATATATATATATATATATATATACGCACACACACAAATATATATATATATATATATATATATTAAATTACTCGTATTAGGCTTCAATAAGGCGGGATGGTTTAGATTCCAGATTCCTGAACTTACATTGTACTACCAGCTTCCTGAGATGCACAGTCTACGTCTTCAGGTACCGTTGCACCGGTACCTGTAGTACAATGCCAACTGAAGACTCTGGAACCTAAACTATCCCGTCTTAATGAAGCCTAATGCGAGTAATTTGAATATATATACACAGTGAAGTTGTGTGACTATTTTATATATATATATATATATATATATATATATATATATATATATATATATATATATATATATATATAGTCTATAATCACCATAAATATATGCGTAATACGAACCATAAATACATCATATCCTGTATATTTCCATGATTCCAACAAACTGAAACTACAACTCAATCATTTTCATTATACAACTTTTTGTGTAAGCAGAATTCATAAACGTTTTGCGGAGAGACACTGCGACTGAAACAAATATAAAATCTGTACGAACCAACTATGTGAGAACTCTTTTAACTTTCCTTCACCGAAAAAGATCCAGCTGAGAAGGAAACCGAGCGCTTGCAACGCAGGCAGAACCGTTGGCGCAAGCAATGTTGATGCGGCGAAAGTCAGGGGAAATTCGATAGACAGGTCTTCCGACTGTTTGGACGAAATT
>NC_089791.1:21128387-21138387 GCF_040412425.1 Macrobrachium rosenbergii
ACTAAATATTGTAAAAACCCAATTCTAATACACAGGATAATAAGTTAATTTGTCAGTGTACTCTAGTATGTAAGACTTGTGTTTTTTGCGTTATTATGCTTTAACATGAATACTTTGAAACGTGTTGTACGATTTCGTTATTCTTTCAGTGACCAACTTTACTGAAATTCTTCATGACCGAGAATATACAGTACATTTCAGTGACAGGAAGAAACAACGGGAGCACTCAAGCAAAGACATGAGAGAGAGAGAGAGAGAGAGAGAGAGAGAGAGAGAGAGAGAGAGAGAGAGAGAGAGAGAGAGAGAACGCAAATAGAATGAGACGGAGACAGGAAGAGTCCATACAAAGAGTTAGCGGTACGAAAAAGGTTCGCTTTGTTCCAGCCGGTACGTGTTTGGCGAAAACGTACAAATGTTGGAAAAACGATGGATAAAAAGGGTAATTGATTTTTCTGCATACTTCACGCGCCTGATCACTTATCATGCTTCATCTACATCCGCGAAAACGCGCAAATGACAAGTTCCTTTCCACCGCCGTTCGAAGAGTAAATAAGAATATTAAATGAAAAAATAATTATAACTGAGAATAATAAATGTTCCCACATTACCCATGGAACATCTCTAATTACCATATATTACTATTATTAGAAAAGACATGTGGAACGAAACTAAAAGGCTTTCAATTTGCAAAGTAACATTCCACACAATACGGGATCTAAATGACAGTCATTGGATAACTATACATTTGGATGTGAGAGAAAGTGGTATTGGAAATAGAATTCATTACGTCCATATGGTCTGCGACGGTTTCCAAGCTGCTGAGGACAGCACGCACCAATCTGCTCTTTAATATAATTTCCACCTTACTTGCTATTATAACAAGGGAAATTCTCAACGACACCCGAAGTATCTCTCTCTCTCTCTCTCTCTCTCTCTCTCTCCATACATATATATGTGTGTATGTATGTATGTATGTATGTATATATATGTCTGTATGTATGTATGTATGTATATATATATAATATATATATATATATATATATATATATATATATATATATATATATATATATATATATATATATATATATATATATATATATATATATATATATATATATTCTCTGAGCCTCCCTTTTATTTTAAGAAAGGCTTTCCTTACTCTTCTTGGATGTTGGAATAGATCGCGCTGATTATATTTTTTCTTTCACTAATTTTCTAAAGGAAGTGACTGGAATTTACTTATCTCACTATGGTCTACTTCACTCTTGTCATTTATAAATACTTTCCGTCGTTTTAAGCACCAATCAATCCTGTTGGTAATTTGAACAGAACTTGTATGTGCATGGCACACACAAATGCTACTCGACACGCGTTTTGTTATCAATTCGAAAGCTTAAATACTGTACATTGCAAGCAACATTCCCATTGCCAAAACAATCGAGATATGTAATAATCAACGTTCAATATCACTGTCGATTAATTAAAACCATCAAATAAACGTGCTGGAGCGTTTGGAAAATATGAAAAAAATCAGCAATAAACAAAGTTCAATCGTATATTGTGCCATTAAAACGCCAACTGACATCCAAATAGACAATAAAGCATACTCTCTATGGGGAGGGGATCAACGATGACCAATTTGCTACTTCAGTGGTGCAAAACTGACCGTTTCGAAGAAGTGAATTCTCAGAAAATTGATTGCAAGATCCTTGAGCGTTGCAACTGAGTACAAGTGGATTACTTGCTGTGTCAACTGATAAAAACTGACAAGAACTGAAAGCATAAATGTGCAGCAATAAAACACTACCCAAGAGAGGTGCACCAATCGACTTTCTATGCAGAAATAAAGTTACTTTTAAGGATATATGACATTCCAAAGCTCCGGAATGAGATTGTGCCAAGCGTTAATTAGTTAAACATTTTACGATGACGGGACGTGTCTATAGATGATTTCTTTCATGTTTAGGACGTTGCCCTTTATGTCCTAAGTCTTTTGTCTCAGTTTTACCTGAACCAAGAGGAGAAGTAATCACTACTTAGCTAGTCATGCCAGGGTTCCGTTCATGGGGCGTTTGTGTGTCTGTCAGGACTTCACAGTTATTCAGCTCCTGTAGAGGCGCCCCATTTCTCGGGACTTCCGCAGAGGTAATCGCCAGTCCTCGTCTTGGAGTGCGATACAACTGGCCTGACTTGAGTGACTTAAAATCAGCTTATTTTAACATTATTATTCAGAAGATGGACCCTATTCAGATAGAACAAGCCCGCACGGGGCCACTGACTTGAGATTCAAGCTCCCAAAGAATATGGTGCTCATTCAAAAGAAGTAACAGAAGGTAAAGGGCAATACAGAAAGAAGAGATCAGTTATTAGAAAAATAGAAAAATAAATAAATAAAAATGTAAGTAAATTATTAAAATGCCATAATTCCAGGAGGGGCAGAAAGTCAGCTACACTTTACTGCTCATTCCAGGTCACGGAAGGATGACCTCGCTTTCTCAAAGTTAGCTCTTGTGCTACAAATTGGCCGAAGGCCCATTGCCTACGGGTTGCCCTCCTAATACCCGGAAAGCATTTTGTTCCCACACAACTTGACCCCAACTGGCATTATGACACCATGGATACTTCATTACCGTCCTGCATGTTTTCGCTAGTAACATCCTGCCAGGAGAGAATTCCTGTAATAGTCCAGGTACGGTGATAACGTTTGCTAAGACGAAGACGCAGAGATAAGTCTGATTCTCATAGAATCCTATGCAGGCAAAACAGCTGCATATTTATCCCATATATAAATATATATATATATATATATATATATATATATATATATATATATATATATATATATATATATATATATATCTATATATATATACAAATATATGTATATATACATTATATATATATATATATATATATATATATATATATATATATATATATATATACATATATATGAGGAGAAACATACATTGTTAGATATATCTATTTCATCACATCAGCAACGTCACGGAATCTATACACCAGGCTAAGCACCAGAAATAATAAAAAAAAACAAAGTTTGAAGCATACAATGAACTCACTCCAGTAAATGGCAAGCATACATTTCAAACGATGTTCGCTGCACGAAAACACGCAGCTTTGACGAGGCAGATTTGTCAAATTACTGCATTATCGAATACGATGAGAACGACAAGGCTTACTCCTCCTCCAATTTATCGGATTCGTACACAAAAGAGGGAAAATTTCCGACACTGTGTTTTTGTTTTGCCTTGTTTTTGACAATGTGCGTTTCGCAAGCAGCCGCAAGATCAAAGAAAGCCACCTTAGATAACAGAGAGAGAGAGAGAGAGAGAGAGAGAGAGAGAGAGAGAGAGAGAGAGAGAGAGAGAGAGAGAGTCGCTTCTTCAGTCAACCCTCATGCTTTAGACATCACATATGCACACATTCCACACCTTTGTTTTTTATGTATCGTTTCAAAAATTGTTTCTGAACTGTATTTATACCTACAGCATTATACAGATGTCCACACACACACACACACACACACACACACACACACACACACACACACACATATATATATATATATATATATATATATATATATATATATATATATATATATATATATGATACGTGTGTGTGTAAGCTTTTGTGCTATATCCTTGGTAACGTAGACTTTCAATCTTTAGAATGAGAGATGTGACCTCATTTCTAGTATCTCACCAAAATCAGTTCCTTCGAAGTGAGAAATGAGCAACTGCATCTAAGTATACACTAAACTTGGATAGCAGTTTTTCCTAGCAAAAAAAAAAAAAAAAAAACTATACTGGAATTTGCTTTACGATTAAGCAGGCAGAGTGATTCGGCTTTTCTAGGGCGAATTATAAGCGACCCCAGACTATGACAGAGCCTTAGTAACAGAACTTCTCCGCTTTGGGCAAACAGACAAACGCACACTGACACAGAAGCGTATAGGCCTTCGAATGAGCGGTAACCCTTTGATCTCTTTGGCGGCGGACGGAGGGGCATTTTTCTATTTCTTGTGCAACTTCTTTAGCGGGCGAGAGTAACTCGTGACACTCGCTCCATGAAGAAACTGACAGACAGACAGATTAGGAATGAGTTCGGTATGCTTGCCATATTCTTAGGGCAATGCTTCCCAACTCTCTCTCTCTCTCTCTCTCTCTCTCTCTCTCTCTCTCTCTCTCTCTCTCTCTCTCTCTCGTTTTTTCTAATTCTCGGCCGTCGGCAGACTCTTAGATGGTATCAGTTCACTTGTCATTTTAGCGGCGTCGGCTTCTTGGTTAATAGCGCCCCCCGGGGATGCGCCTTAATACAATAGTCGCTGGAATGTTAATACGAACCGACATCACAAATCGGTGTCTGGAATGCGTTCCCGTCAATTAAGGACCAATAGCTGAATATCAATGCCGATCTTTTTTTTTTTTTTTTTAGTTTCTTTCTCTTTCCTTTGGGAAATGATATTGGTTTCTTATTTTTTGTTCATGTTTCTATCAATATCAAAACATAATAATAATAATAATAATAATAATAATAATAATAATAATAATAATAATAATAATAATAATAATAATAATAATAACAAATTACTATTGTAGTCTAGCGGTAAAGACTATTTCTTAATAAGACTATAATTGTCTGGCGTCAACTCATATTAAGGGAGAAGTTTTGTTGTTTAATACAAACACACACACACACATACACACACACAAACACGCATATATGTATAAATATATATATATACATATATATATATGTGTGTGTGTGTGTGTGTGCGCGCGTGTATAAACACGTGCTTTTATAATAAAAATACGGAACTAGTTATCCAGTCTCGTTTAAAAAATAAATCCTCGAAAATTAATATAATGTGTCATACCGTTCATTCGTAAAGGCTGTATATAAATGTGACGGAGCCTGCGAACCAGGAAGTATAAAACTAAACAACCAAATAACTAGGAACAGTCATACAATATTTACTGTGATATCTATTGCAAAAATGGAGGCTGCCTTTGCAATTAGCCAATTTTTTTTTTCCAAAACCATCGCTCAACAAAAGCAGTAGTCATTTGTTTTCGTTCCGTTTTTAATCGCGAATTTCCAATACAAAACAACATAACCATTGTGCGCAACAGCCAATGTGAATTGGAACCTTTTTTTTTTTTTATCCGGCACAAGAAAAGATATGGATGTTTACCCCGGGTAATCACTTCGATATTCCCAATGTCTTTTTTTTTTTGCCATTCATGTTTTTTTTTTCTTTTTTCTCTCTATTCGAATATAGATTCATTACCATTTCTCTTTCTTTTTCTCTGCTTGAATATCAACCCACTACCATATCATTTTTTTAAAAATGTAAATTCATTATTACTATCATTATCGAACACTGATTCATTATAGTTGTTGTCTTTACCCGAATGTCGATTCCATATCATCATCTACTGTTTCGACATCTCTCTTATAGACCGTCGATTCATTATATTTTTCTTATTAGGCAGGAGAGCAATTTCGTCATTGTTTTCACTATCTTTGCTTTTGTTATTCTGTTCGATTCACTACCTTTTAAGTGTGGTCGATGTTTTTAGTAAATTCAGGCTTCTTTACATCCTTCTATATGGAAAGCTACACTTCTGTACATTCCATTTCTAGATTATTGTAAATGTTTCTCTTACTTCTTCCTAATGAACACCATATTCCTTGGAAGCTTGACTTTCAATTCAATGGCCCCTGTGGGCTTGTTCCATATGAATAGGTTTCATCTACTGAAAAATAATAATAATAATAAAATAATAATAATAATAATAATAATAATAATAATAATAATAATAATAATAATAATAATAATAATAATAGGAAAAGACCTTCTTTAACACAGGTTTTGCTAAACAAAATGGCAGTTTCAACAGCATTTATTTTATATAGTAAACGCTCAATTCGTCTTATTAATTGTTTTTTCTTGCGCTGGAATCGTTGCAAGCAATTGACCAATATTCATATCCGGATATGAATATTGGTCAATTGCTGCAACGATTCAAAGAAAAACAATTAATAAAACGAATTGAGCGTTTACTATATAAAATAAATGCTGTTGAAACTGCCATTTTGTTTAGCAAAACCAATAATAATAATAATAATAATAATAATAATAATAATAATAATAATAATAATAATAATAATAATAATAATAATAATAATATGCAGGTTAATTTTACGCTTTTTTGAAAAAATATGCGGTTCGTCAAGTCAGCAAACTGGTACTCAAGATCACTGAAAAATGCACTGGGAATTCATTGAAAAGTTCTGGAGAATTACAAAAAACTACCTGGGTAGGGCAAAATTACCCGGGAATCATCAGTGTGCACCAATGGCGTCATCAAAAAAGCCCACTGAAATCATCGACATGTAAGTAGAACCACAACAATGAAATATATCTCTAAATTATTGAGATAAAGTCTCGTTAAATAAATTTTTAATTTTTAATTTAAGAATTACAAAATGACTGAGCGACCTTTTGGAACACTTGTAATTTTTAAAATCTCCAAAAGGTCACTCAGTCATTTTGGAGATTTTAAAATGACTGAGTGACCTTTTGGAGATTTTAAAAGAGACCTTTAGTAACTTTTAAAATCTCCAGTAGGTCACTCAGTCATTTTGGAGATTTTAAATTAAATAAGTGACCTACTGGAGTTTTAACTTAGTCATTTTGGATATTCTAAAATGACTGAGTGACCTTTTGGAGATTTTAACAGTGACCTTTAGTAACTTTTAAAATCTCCAATAGGTCACTCAGTCATTTTGGAGATTCTAAAATGACTGAGTGACCTTTTGGAGATTTTAAAAGTGACCTGCAGTAACTTTTAAAATCTCCAATAGGTCACACAGTCATTTTGGAGATTTTAAAATGACTAAGTGACGTTTTGGAGATTTTAAAAGTGACCTTCAGTAACTTTTAAAATCTCCAATAGGTCACTCAATCATTTTGGAGATTTTAAAACGACTGGGTGACTTTTTGGAGATTTTAAAAGTGACCTTCAGTAACCTTTAAAATCTCCAGTAGGTCATTCAGTCATTTGGGAGATTTTAAAATGACTGAGTTACCTTTTGGAGATTTTAAAAGTGACCTGCAGTAACTTTTAAAACCTCCAATAGGTCACATAGTCATTTTGGAGATTTTAAAATGACTGAGTGACCTTTTGGAGATTTTAAACGTGACCTGCAGTAACTTTTAAAATCTCCAGTAGGTCACACAGTCATTTTGGAGATTTTAAAATGTGTGAGTGAACTTTTGGAGATTTTAACAGTGACCTTTAGTAATTTTTAAAATCTCCAGTAGGTCACTCAGTCATTTTGGAGATTTTAAAATGACTGAGTGACCTTTTGGAGATTTTAAAAGTGACCTTTAGTAACGTTTAAAATCTCCAATTGGTCATTCAGTCATTTTGGAGATTTTAAAATGACTGAGTGACCTTTTGGAGATTTTAAGTGATCTTTTGTAACTTTTAATGTCTCCAGTAAGTCACTCAGTTATTTTGGAGATTTTAAAATGACTGAGTGACCTTCTGGAGATTTTAAAAGTGATCTTTAGTAACTTTTAAAATCTCCAATAGGTCACTCTGTCATTTTGGAGATTTTTAAATGACTAAGTGACCTATTGGAGATTTTTAACTCAGTCATTTTGGAGATTTTAAAGTGACTCAGTGACCTTTTCGAGAGTTTAAAAGTGACCTTTAGTAACTTTTAAAATCTCCAATAGGTCACTTAGTCATTTTGGAGATTTTAAAATGACTAAGTGACCTTTTGGAGACTTTCACTCAGTCATTTTGGAGATTTTAAAATGACTAAGTGACCTTTTGGAGATTTTCACTGTCATTTTGGAGATTTTAAAATGACTAAGTGACCTTTTGGGGATTTTCACTCAGTCATTTTGGAGATTTTAAAATGACTAAGTGACCTTTTAGAGATTTTCACTCTGTCATTTTGGAGATTTTAAAATGACTAAGTGACCTTTTGGAGATTGCCACTAAGTCATTTTGGAGATTTTAAAATGACTGAGTGACCTTTTGGAGATTTTAAAAGTGACCTTTAGTAACTTTTAAAGTCTCCAGTAGGTCGCTCAATTATTTTGGAGATTTTAAAGTGACTGAGTGACCTTTGGAGAGTTTAAAAGTGACCTTTAGTAACTTTTAAAATCTTCAATAGGTCACTTAGTCATTTTGGAGATTTTAAAATGACTAAGTGACCTTTTGGAGATTTTCACTCAGTCATTTTGGAGATTTTAAAATGACCAAGTGACGTTTTGGAGATTTTCACTCAGTCATTCCGGAGATTTTAAAATGATTAAGTGACCTTTTGGAGATTTTCACTCAGTCATTTTGGAGATTTTAAAATGACTAAATGACCTTTTAGAGATTTTCACCCTGTCATTTTGGAGATTTTAAAACAACTAAGTGATCGTTTTGGAGATTTTCACTCAGTCATTTTGGAGATTTTAAAACCACTAAGTGACCTTTTCGAGATTTTCACTAAGTCATTTTGGAGATTTTAAAATGACTAAGTGACCTTTTGGAGAGTTTAGCTCAGTCATTTTGGAAATTTTAAAATGACTAAATGACCTTTTGGAGATTTTAACTCAGTCATTTTGGAGATTTTAAAATGACTGAGTGACCTATTGGAGATTTTAAAAGTGACTTTAGTAACTTTTAAAATCTCCAATAGATCACTCAGTCATTTTGGAGGTTTTAAAATGACTAAGTGACCCATTGGAGATTTTAAAAGTGACCTTTAGTAACTTTTAAAATCTCCAATCGGTCACTCAGTCATTTTAAAATCTCCAAAATGACTGAGTGACGTTTTGGAGATTTTAAAAATCGCAAATTTATTTGATAAAGTCTCATTAAATAAACTTGTAATTTTTAAAATCTCCAAAAGGTCAATCAGTCACTCAGATCAATAACATGACCCGCACAATCACGGAAATGCCAACGATCTATCAAATTGCTGGGGTTTCGTAAGACTATTAGGTGATTTAGTAAACCATTTCGACCACTTTTGTGATTTACAAAGACAATTTAGTTATCACAGGCCACTTCCGTGATTCGGAATGTGACTTTTTTTTTGAGGGTGTTTATTTCCTAGCAAAGTTGTTTTTTATGAATATAAGTGTATGTATATGTGTGTATGTATGTATGTATGTATGCATATATATATATATATATATATATATATATATATATATATATATATATATATATATATATATATATATATATATATATATATATATATATATATATATATATATATATATATATATATATATATATATATATATATATATATATATATATATATATATATATATATATATATATATATATATATATATATATATATATATATATATATATATAATATATATATATATATTATTAAGACAGTGGTAGTAGCAAGATCATGGTGGATTATCTCAGCTACCACTTGCTATTTTATTTCACAAATTAAAAGAAACAATAGAAAACCACAATGCTATTACGTCAAGCAAAATTTAACCCGGTGAATTTGAATGCCAAGAAAAATAGAAGGAATTGATTGTCAAAGCTCAAACACATCAATTCTGCTTAAAATGATTAAATCCTAACATTACGGAAACAAAAATCTTATGTCACCAAAAACATTTTCAGATAAGTTCAATAAAATCTATCCAGTCCCGGCGTTCAGTGATACGGAAGTATTATCGAAAATTATCTACTAAACTTTCGAAGGACAAACTTTTACATTACATCTCGATATAATTTGCGTAATCACGTCTTTAATATGACCGGAAAATTTTACAAACGATCTGTCAAACTTTTGTATGAAAGCCACGTATTCACAGAAATGAATACGACGACAGAATTACCTGAAGTATTTAAACTGCTGGAAAAAAAAATGCTTATTAACAAAACTCTACTTTCACCAGGTCTTCAAAGACGTGACG
>NC_089791.1:21143387-21168387 GCF_040412425.1 Macrobrachium rosenbergii
ACAGACCACAACAGCAGCTTCCAGGTGGATGCTTAGAAACAGGTTTTTCCCGAAGTCTTACGCAATGATAAGCGTCGCCCGTGCCTCGCGGCCTGGGGCCATGTCATAAACCACCGACGATGACAGCTCTCGTCTTTGCTTGTTTTAGTTTCGGTTTATCTGTTAACTGTATTTTGGTCTGACATAACCTCCGCGGGGCGCTGGAAATGTCAGCGAGCGCAGCGCCGCGGCGTCACCGAACTGCATTAGCTAGGCGGGGGCGGGAACTTACTAGCTCCTCGCTGGGCTGTTGGCAGAGAATCCAGGTATCTGTATGTGATATGCAATCTAGGAAACGGATGATGACAGAAACATCTACTATGTATGACTGAATGTCATGCAAGATTTACTTTTGCAAAGTACAGTAATGCAAGTGTCAACGAATTAACACTCATCTTATATATAAAAAATTTAGGAAAAAGATGATGACAGAAACATCTACTGTGTATGACTGAATGTCATGCAGGATTTACTTTTGCAAAGTACAGTAATGCAGGTGTCAACGAATTAACAATCAAGAGGACTGAGAGGATTAAGAATCAACGAACAGTATTAAAGCAGTCAATTGCTGTAGCTACGAAACTGGAGGATAATAAAAGAATGAATTAATTTAAGTCTTGGTATTAAAGACCACACTCAAAAACAAATTGAAAACTACATGAATAAAATCACTAGAAACCGAGCGTAGATTGGAAAAACATAAAAATGATACTCTTTACAACTTCATGTGAAACTTGGATATCATAAGCAAAGAAAAAAATATTAATTTCATCTATTTCCACATAAAAAAGGAGAGGAAGAGAGAGCCGATTTCGAGAATGATTGGATAAACACCGACCAGCTGCCTTACGTCGGGTAAAAATAAAAGAAAATGAATAAATCCAACAATGGAAATCGAATAAAGATATAAACATTGTTTTAAGTATAATTTTTAACAATACTAACTGCATCAAGTTGGTCATATAATAATGTTATTTTATAAGGCCAAATACATTTACTCCTTTGGTAAAAAAAAAAATTAGTGTTCTTTTTCTTTATACGCGCATATCACGATTCTCTCTCTCTCTCTCTCTCTTTCTCTCTCATAGTACTTTGATGATACAGTGATTTTTGAGAGAGAGAGAGAGAGAGAGAGAGAGAGAGAGAGAGAGAGAGAGAGAGAGAGAGAAATATCGACAGACGAATATCCGTGTATCAAATTTACAATTTATCCACATTTACATACACACATACAGTATAATCGTGTGTGTGTGTGTGTGTGTGTGTAACTGCCCTTTGACCTTTTGAAAATACGTTTCATTCCAAAGTCGTCTTAGCCATTAAGACACGTGCCATTTTTGACTTCCCCAAAACTGACCTGTAACTGCCTGCAGCAAAATTCCTGCGCGCCCTGACCCTCAAAGCAAAGAGGACGCCTTTGCAGCGGCCAAGTTAACTTTAGTGATGTGGACAGGCACTGGACTATAAATGAAAGCTCTCTCTCTCTCTCTCTCTCTCTCTCTCTCTCTCTCTCTCTCTCTCTCTCTCAGACACTTTTCCTCTACAGGCATTCTACTCTCGTAAGAGCTGATTTAGTTCCTCGTTGGACGAGTCGGTAGAGTTCTCAGCTAGCACTCTGCTAGGCCCGAGTTCGAGTCTCCGACCGGCCAATGAAGAATTAGAGGAATTTATTTCTGGTGATAGAAATTCATTTCTCGCTATAATGTGGTTCGGATTCCATAACAAGCTGTAGGTACCGTTGCTGGGTAACCAATTGGTTCTTAGCCACGTAAAATAAGTCTAATCCTTCGGGCCAGCCTGGGAGAGCTGTTAATCAGCTCAGTGGTCTGGTTAAACTAAGGTACACTAAAAAAAAAAAAAAAAAAAAAAAACTGATATCAGACAAATTATATCCAAACGTCACACCGACATCGCTGCTGTTATTTCACACATAATCATTAACCCCAACTAAGAGAAATAAAAAAAAAATTGCATTTTCAGTTTTCCGTAAAAGAAAAGTGTCTGTCCGTCCGCAATTTTTTCTGTCCGCACTTTTTCTGTCCGCTCTCAGATTTTAAAAACTACTGAGGCTAGAGGGCTACAAATTGGTATGTTGACCATCCACCCTCCAATCATCAAACATACCAAATTGCAGCCCTCTAGCATCAGTAGTTTTTATTTTATTTAAGGTGAAATTTAGCCATAATAGTGCTTCTGACAACAATATAGGATAGGCCACCGCCGGGCCGTGGTTAAAGTTTCATAGGCCGCGGCTCATACAGCATTATACCAAGACCACCGAAAGATAGATCTATCTTCGGTGGCCTTGGTTATACGCTTTAGCGGCTGTACAGAAAACTCGATTGCAGCGAAGAAACTTCGGCGCATTTTTTACTTGTTTTATATAGATGATGATTTAATTATAAGTTTGGTTGCAAGTCATGTCCACTCATAACTAGCCAATAAGAATGCCTTGGCTGCCTCAATCACTCAATACACAATTCGCTAGCTTGAATATAAAAAAATCTACTCGATGATATAACAATTCATGACAAAAATTTTGTATTCGCTGGGTTCTTCGTGTTTTATTAATGATATTTATAATTATTCTTGTTGTTATTTATTAAAATGACCAAATACCCTTTGGAACAAGCCTTAAAGACCAATAAGTTAGTAAACCAAGCCTCCATTTTGGGAGGACGATAATAACTTGCGTACATCAATACCCGCAAGAAAACTAAACTATGGCCATGGTACATTCCACTTTTAATTGCCTTAGTAAATGCAAACGAATGTACGATAAACATCTAGGATCCACTATGCCTGGATTATCGAAAGCCATCTCATATACCAACCTCGGCAAAAGTCCTCTTTCTGGATTCGTTAAAGACAGAAGGTCAACTTTTCTTCACAAAATGTTCACTTACTATAACGTCATAACAGGGGACGCATCGCAAATATGAGAGTCACTCGCAGCATTTTCCTCAAAAGCCGGATTAGGACAAAGCAAAAAAACTGAGACTCTGGAACCATTCTAATAGAACTTCATAAAAGTGAACTGGTAACACTGCAAACAGCTGCATGGAATTTCGTACAGAGCAAATGGCAACAGTGCGAACATACTGCCGGACGAAGGCATAACCGCTGCATTTGAATGAGAATGGAGGATAATGTAATTCTCCTCAAAAGAGAGAGAAAAAAAGAGCAGAGTTTTCGGGACATCTTTGTCTACCGGCGGCATCAGGTGGTCCATGCACAACTGCAGAAGGCCTTTTCTGTTCATTTATGGATTCGCCTGTTTTATTCCTCTGCTAAAACATGAGGGAAGAGCACACCTTTAAGGGGACACGGCGGTTGCATTGCAATCCATAATCTGGCTCGTTAGTGCTTCGCTGCTGAAACTGTAAAGGACGAAATATTCCCTCCTCTCTCTCTCTCTCTCTCTCTCTCTCTCTCTCTCTCTCTCTCTCTCTCGTTCTGTTTCCTATTTGCTCTCAGTTTAATAGAATTCTCTCTGTCTCTCTCTATCTCTCTCAATTTGGTAAGGCTGTAGCCTCTATCTTTTTCTCATCCTCTCTTGCTTTCTCTCTCACTTTGATGTGCCTGCCTCTCCATTTCTCTCTCCCTCTTTTGTTTCCTGCTCTCTCTCTCTCCCTCTTTTTGTTCTCTCTCTCTCTCTCTCTCTCTCTCTCTCTCTCTCTCTCAAATTAATATGCCTGTCGCTCTCCTCCTGTTCTCTCTGTCTCTCCCAGGAGCGCGTAACCTCAATAACACTTGTACAACGCGGAAGGATAGTATTACGAAATGAATTTCTAGCAAAAAAGAACAAACCGGGGGAAAAAAAAAAGATAATGAAAATCCCGACGAGTGGACATCCAGGCATGTTGCCTACAGCTTTATCCAATGACGGGAAAAAGAAAAGAATTTTTGAACGTTACGTAAAGTAAGCTAAATGTTCACAACGATACAGTTGCAAAGCGCTAGTGGGTAAGGATAATTTAATGGGAAATCATTCGGGTTATACAACTAGATGATAAGGCAAGGAAATACAGCCTTCATGATAAAATCATCATCGTTATCATGACAGCAATTCTAAACCATAATGCACACATATTATTACTGAACAAGCCCTAAAGGATATCAATTTGCCGCGTAAACTTCTAGACAATCAAGACGTCTGGCTTTATACTAACGTAATAAATTTCTCAGAGCAGCATCATTCAGCAGTGAATTATGGTACGGGAAAAATTCAAGGAGAAACGTTAGTCAGGCATCTGTGGCTTCACAGACGGAAACATAAGACAGAGAGACTTCTGCATCAAACAAACAGGCAATGTTGAGCACACGAGCGAGTTCTGTAGAGGGCGGTAATACTGTAGTTGTTTCTCTTCCGGGACGGTCCTTAACACTTTGTTAATGTGTATGATTCAACTTCACTTTTCTCAACGAAATACATTCGTATGTTTTAATACATGACGTACAAATCTTAGTTTCGTATTTATACATATATTTTATATATGTGTGTGTGAATGTATAAATAAGAAAGTAAGATTCATACGTCATGTATTAAAACATACGATTGTGTTTCGTTGAGGTGCGAAGTTAATCTTACATTAACAAAAGTGTATATATACTGTATATGTATATATATATATATATATATATATATATATATATATATATATATATATATATATATATATATATATATATATAAATATAATATTTATATGTACATGTTTTAATATGTGACGTATAAATCTTATTTCTGTATTTATACATACACACACACGCACACACACATATGTATATATATATATATATATATATATATATATATATATATATATATATATATATATATATATATATATATATATATATATATATATATATATATATATATATAGTTTATGTGTACATGTTTTTACTTATACCTCACTTGTACTCTCTAATTGTTAGGTTATGGATATTCTTTAAGCAATATCTCATGGACCAAAGCTTATACTGTAAAGAAACTCCGACAGAAACGTGCCAAAAATAGACAAGCTGCAAAAAAATAAGAGTAAAATAATGGTTTCAAATTATCAGTAAAAAAAATAGGAGCTCTGAGAATGCTGATTCATAGTCAGGTCTAACGAGGGAGCACGAGAGTTAAGTGTCCTCTCTGGAGAAAAAAAAACTCCTTTGTATAAAAATTCACATAAGAAAGAGTGACGCACATGGAACAGAAATAGAAACAGCCTGGCCACAAAAAAATGTTTAAGGAAAAATTAAATAAGACAACAAATTACCCTTCACCAGTGCTGCTGAATCATGGTCCGATTTAAACAGGGTGGGCAGCAGGCTCAACTGTTCTCTCTATCACAAAAAAAAAGAAAGAAAAAAAAGCTTTCAAGTATTGCATAAGTACTCTACAAGTTTGGGCATCCGCTGTTCGAGCGACTAGACCTGGTAAGTACCTACGTGAACACTTAATCCCAAGTCCACGCTATCATATGAACGCTCCGGGGCTAGGAATATCCGTTTCTCTCTCTCTCTCTCTCTCTCTCTCTCTCTCTCTCTCTCTCTCTCTCTCTCTCTCGATTACTCTTCAGCAAGCATAGTAATCACACTGCAAAGATACAAATTAGTTCTCAGATACGCGAGAAAATAGGGGAGAAAATGAAAGCAAATCTTTAAAGCTTGATAGAAGTTTTTTTCTTCTTCTTTCTTTTAACGTGCTTTTATTCCCATTTTTGTATGGGGTAAGCACGATGCCTTCTTTTGAAGGACTTTTTGATTTGGCTTTGGGGTAGACCTGTGGTCTCGATCGGCTGCCCTGCCTGACATCGCTTGGACCCCGGTACGTATGTTTCATGTATCATACCCGACCCAACGCCATTTCTTCCCAGCAGCGAGAAGTTATTGCGCGGGTATGGCGAGAGTTCGAGACGTGTGAGATGTTTGTTATGTTTTTAGAAGGTGTTGTAGTATAGAAGTACCTGAGTATTATCACGTTCGTATCCTACTTGAATATTAATTTTCGTCAAGGTAGTGTGGAGGAAGCTTCTAGGGAAGCCCCCAGTTCCTTGAGGAACAAAGAACGACTTAGAATATTTGCTGCTAGTAAACGTTCTTAAAGATATTGACAGCAAAAACAACAGAAACTAAAAAATATTTTCATTCATGTTCTACTTTTATATATATATATATATATATATATATATATATATATATATATATATATATATATATATATAATTATATATGTGTGTACAACAAATAAAATGTAGTATAATATTTTTAGCAAAAACAATGCTGAATACCTAAAAGAAACATTTTATTTAGATTTACAGAGGATTTACAAAGACAATTTCTAATGATAGGGAATCATCTATTTTTACTCACTCACACTTTTGGAAATGGTATCCCACAAGGATGTGTTCCAATGAGCGCATTGTACCTCCTTCATATTAATTTTTTTACTTGTCAATAAAAACATCTATTTACCAAAAGCAATGAACATAACACACGGACCAAGTTCGTTAGTTTCTTGTTAGTTCAAGACAGTCTCTTTCAATCTGCGTAGCATTTCAATTAATGTGATTAGCGTTACTAACTTCATTAAAGATGACTGCAATTGGTCTTCCATTCTTAACAGTTCTGATCCCCGGTGAAAAAGCTTTTTCCAGCAAATCTCTCACAGTCGTTTCAAAGAATAAATTGCAAATCAGCGTCTTTGAGCATTTTGTCCATCTGATAAGAGCTCGTGACTGACAACCGAAAGAGAAAAGATTAACTTAGCTGTACCAAGGGAATTTGTTCATCCTCTTAATGCCGTTCGCGTATTGGACTTGGATTTTATCACGACGTAAACTCTCTGGGCTTAGACTTAGAACTGAATATCACTTAATTTCCTTTGCAAACTGACCTTCTGTGTCGTGTAGCCAGGGTGCCCAGGGGAAAATAACTGTTCAAGCGTTGTTTTAAATTCTGAGCTAACGCGCTCTCAAGAATAAATCCTGGAAGGGCTTAGGAGTAAATCCAGTTTGTACTGGTATGATACAAGACGGCGAAGAGGTGCCTGTGCAAAGTGGGCTTAAACCTATGGAGTCTTTTACTTTATAAAAACAAGAGCTCATAATTTCATTTTTTAATTTTAATTCTAGGCCTTTCATACAAGGCTCTATACCTTTATGAAGAAGTGAGATTTCTCAGACTGAATTTCAAAATGTTACGATACAAATCTTTTGCATCTTAAGGTTGCATAGGGCTTTTGATATTTGCTTCAAAATAATGGAATTACATATTCAAAACAGTGGCGACTTGGATTATCCATTGTATTTCCGAATTTCGGTATGCAGAGGTTACATTCAAAGGAATAAACCTCAACAAGCGCAATCCTTGAAGTTTAATGGCCTTAGCTCAAATATGCGTTGGAACTTAATTGAGGGACTGAATTTCTCAAACGCAAGCATTATACACTGTGGTAAATAATGAAGCTACAAGAAAATGTACCAGTTTTAAACCGCAAAGAAGTACATTACCATTAATGCACAACTAAAAAGAAAAAAATATTAAGTACTTATGATACGGATAACAGAGGAAATATAAAATACTTAGTATGAGTATCTTATATTTTCTCAAGGTTATCGTTAGTATAGGGATGACGTAGAAAAGGAGAAAGGGGACTTGCTAATCAGTTCGAAATTCTATCATATCCTCTATCTTTAATTTTATTTGGAAACTGGCTGGCTCAACCCTCAGGGCATTGATCGCAAATTTTCTGTTATTTACTTTGACCAATCAGGAATTCAGTGACAGCAGCATAACATGCTTTGCATATATGATCAATTTTTTTTATTCATTGTCATATTTTTTATACTGACATTTCATTTGCGTGAGGAGATGACGTTAGGAAATGGGATGATATTTCTTGGTATTCACGGCTGGCAATAGGAGCCTTTTAGATGTATTTATTAAAAAAAATAGTCTGCCAAGATAAAGAAAAAAAAGTCATAAAAACACCCTGTTTACTGTTCACCGACATTTAATGCTAAACTTGTGACAATACTAGAATTGACAACATAACATGAAAAAATATTTTTTATTTTTTTTTATTTTACTAGTTTCCTTATTATCACGCATAAAGTATTGAGAGCATTGGCTAAAAATAAATAGAATATTCGTCACCAAAGCCCGTGATTTGTTCACTCACACCTTATCAACTGCGCCAACCCCCCTCTCTTCCCACAACCCCCGACACCCAACTCACACCCGTTTTGACAAAGAGGAGATTGGTGTTTGTAAACGGCAGAAATATACGGCCTTTAAGAATTTTTTTCAATTATATTTTGCTAAACTGACTGTTGTATCTGCGCCTGTCGCAGTGCGTTGCTAGGTCATCTAGTAACCTGGTGTCAAGAAAAGCCCACATAATCATTATTCTAAAACCCTGGTCTGTAACATAATCTTCGTTAGTCTTGGGTTCGAGTTCCTTTGCTTGAGAGCATACTCAAGTGTAATCTGTGTATAATATATATATATATATATATATATATATATATATATATATATATATATATATATATATATATATATATATATATAATATATATATATATATATATATTATGTATATATATATATGTATGTATATATATGTGTGTATGTGTGTATATATTTTATTCACTAGTATGTTTACTTACTATTTTCATGAACTAACTAGCTATCTACCTACCGTTATTTTATACACCCATTTACCTGTATTTATCACTATTCAGTGACAAACAGTTCAAGTACTGACATTCAGTTTCACTCTTTCATATTCTTGTCATTCCTTCAACAAAATTATCATAAAAACAAGTGAAAACTTCTTCGCCAATGCGTGGTCTCTCGGCTTCTTCCATAAGACTATATGCATATAATAAATTCTGAAAATGAACAATAATATGCCTAGGTTCCATCTTTCAACTCTGAGCGATGATGGCTGCACAATAATGATAGTCTTCACTCGCTTAGTAGTGGCAAAATGCAACCCAACTCCGGGTAATCACTAAATAATTGGCAATTATCATGTAAAATTCCCTCATGATTCTTGCAGGTAAGTTACATTTTTAATAGGGTATTATAAAAAAATAACAGTATAACGAAAATAATAATAATTTACGTAAATCTTTGCATCTGAGGCAGACAATTTACTGATATGAAAGATTCAATAGAACTGAAAACATGACTAGGACAATCTTTTATTACCTAATGATCTCAATGACTGGATAACTTATCACGTATAATACGTATCGCTTACTTATCTCATATTACAACCGGATTAAAGTTATTTCAAAACTTACTGCTTACTTATTTCGTTACTTAATCCTTAACACGAGCTTAAATGTCTTATTTCATTTTAGTTGATCACATTTTCAAGCATATAATCCAACAGCAGCACATATGAATTAAGTATACATGTGTCTAATTGAGCTGCTTTTAAAAAATCCCATATACATAAACAAACCTCAAACGCAACGCTATCGATAAAGTAAATATTATATGATTAATGTATATCTTTGTTAAAACCATATCATCCTGTGCTCACGTTTCATTATATATATATATATATATATATATATATATATATATATAAAGACTCATACATACGTACGTACATACATTCAGCTGAGGCCACAGGTAAAATAAAAGAAAGAAGTATCAAGCGCTTTTGTCTCCAACACACTTAACCTTGAAAATGTGTTGAAATAACACGAAAAGTCCTTGGTACTTCCTCCTTTTATTTTTCCTGTGGCCTCAGCGGAATTTTTGTCCCATGCTATGAAGTGACATACATACATACATTACATACAAACATAAATACATACATACAATACTATCAAGAACAAAGTGTACACCAAAACCACATACGTATTAAACACCTGGCCGGCGTTCAAAATACCCCAGCACTCTCTTCCGTCCTTGAACCCAACATTTCATACCCACGCCGAATTGTATGGAATCATGGAAATCCCATACATCAGTCACTGGCACTAATAACAGGTCTCGCTTAAATATGTCTTCAGCATTACCATCACTGATGTGGAATGTGCACAGTAATGCCCAACCGGTTAAGTACTGTACTTTGGGGTACTTTGTAAACCCTCACCCCCATTCTGCCGACGTAACCCTGTTGTGTATTTTAAGACACTGTTCATGTATTGGTTAAACAGATGACAGAAGGGGGATCTCTCTCTCTCTCTCTCTCTCTCTCTCTCTCTCTCTCTCTCTCTCTCTCTCTCTCTCTCTCTCTCTCTCTCTTCAAAATTGAAATATTAAACAATTTTCATAAAAACAATAATTTCTTTTTGTTTTCAATTCCATCAGGCCAAGGTAATTCAAAGCAACAGGCCATTTTTCTTCATTAAAACATACTTTAATAATGATGGTATTCTTATTTTCTTTAGAGGAGATACATAACTATTAAAAGACAAGCGGTGAAACGGTCATCATTTAATTTCCTGATAGATCTGGATCACGATGAATATGATAACTGGCTCAAAGGAAAGTCACATCATTTTTAGTTTACGGAGATAATGTCCGAATGACAGGAAAGGAAACATACTCCGCTCATTCATAATAATTACTTGCCTTTGTTAGACGCTTATGTATCGCCTTCTCTCTTACTGTTGCCAGAATTAGACTCAAGGTGTCCAACAATAAATAATGTAATTTAAAAAAACAAAACAAAACAAAAAATTAATTAAAAGGGCGAACCACCATCACATTCACAGAACTGTAAGACTGCACAGAGTTGAACCTCTTTAGATCTGTGATTCTCACAGTAAGCTACAAACCATTTTGTATGCAGGTCATCGCACAAAATTTTAAAACCTCTTGGCCGTGACTCTCAGAGGAGGCTCTAGCACCCTTTGCAAGTGGATCTTGCCTTATAATTTGAACCTCCAAAGATCTGTTTATTTCGTAGTAGGGCACAAGCCATGTGCATGTGGGCTCGTCACAAAATTTTAACCTCTTGAGAACTGGGGCTGCACGTCATTTGTTTGTGGGCCAAACCACAAAATTTGAACCTCTTTAAATTGACCCTTAGAGTAGGCTCCAGGCCATTAGCAGGTTGGTGTCTCCACAGAATTTGAACCTCTTTAAAACTGACCCTCAGAGTAGGCTCCAGGCCATTCGCACCTTGGTGTCTCCACAAAATTTGAACCTTCTTTAAAACTGACCCTCGGAGTAGGCTCAAGGCCAACGCACATTGGTGTCGCCACAAAATTTGAACCTCCTAGGACTTGTGACTCTAGGAGTAGGCTGTAGGCCAACTGTTTGTAGGCCACACCACAAAATTAGAACCTCTGAAAAATGTCACTACGAGTAAGCTACGGGCCTTTTTGCATATGGGTCTCACCTCAAGATTGCAGACTCCTAGGATATGTGACTCTGACTAGGCTACCAGCCACTTGTGTGCGGGGTCTTGCCCTAAACTGTGAAACTCTCAGGAATGTGGCTCCAAGGAATCAGTTTAAATCAACGCCATATTGAGGTAGAAAAAACTATTTTTGCTTACAATTTTTTTTTCCACAGGCCTTTGGAAAGCGTCTGCGAAATCGTAATCTCAAGTGTTTCCGTAACTAAGCCGTTCCTGAAAGTCGATATCAAATGGATATCGATTAAAGACTTTTATTCAAAAAGAACTGAAAATACGAAGAACAAAGTACACTCATCACCACAAATTCATGACCAAATCAGCATCCTACTAATTATACTTGAACATCTTCATTCATCCAGCCAGACCACCTGATAATTCGCAGTGATTGCACACAATGGACAAAATTCACACGTGCTACGCAATGCAACTTATATCTAATAAGCACTCTAGATTGGCACACAGACACATTTTCCTTTCTTTTTGGAATGAAATGAGAAAGTTTCGCTAGGTTGCTACATGTGAATTAGAAAGGTGAGAATTGCCTTTCTGCAGTTGATTACAAGATAAAAAATAGAACGAGACGTTGTTGATGACATTTACTACGAGTATTACGAGTGATTACAGGAACGGAAATCTTTCGAGCTACGTTATCGCATTCCTTGAATGCTGTAAAAGAATGTGGAAGATATTTTATAACATTAGTTCATTTACATGGAAAACTTTTTATAACTTTTTTCTTGGCTAAAAATTACATCAAATTATCATAGAATAAAGATGAAAGCTAACAGACGAATGAATACATGGAATGAAGAATGAACAGATGAATAATTTCATAACATAAAAGAGCAATCCGTAACATTACCCACAGTAGGAGGTCGTCCCAGTCAAGAATACTACTTACATTAATGGCCAAAAGAAACGAGTTATGAATAACACAGCCCAAGCTACGCTTCAGACGCTTTCTGGTCAGGTAAGCGCCGCAAGGGGTCTGAATTAAGGGACGATAATCATGCAACATGAATATGAATGGACCGCTACAGTTTCCTTTGCAATTCGGTGCAAGTACAATCATGGTGATGCACTGTAGCTCAGATCTAAACCTGAGTTGCAGTGCCGATTCCACAGTGAATTTAATGGGCCGTGGAGGAAGACGGCATTCCTGAATTGTGCCATGTCATCGGGAAGAGCCCGGCCTTTGGCACAAGCGCCGGTTGACCCGTTGAGAGCTTCCATCAGATTTAGTTCAGACGTGTAAAAAACTTTTCTTCTTTTTTTTTTTTACTCAAGTTGTGCTTTGCTTTGTTTGCTTACACTGGGCGGGTGGGTACCGTTCCCAGCTAGCACTCTGCTGGCCCCGCGTCCGATTCTCCGACCGGCCAATGAAGAATTAGAGGAATTTATTTCTGGTGATAGAAATTCATTTCTCGCTATAATGTGGTTCGGATTCCACAATAAACTGTAGGTCCCGTTGCTAGGTAACCAATTGGTTCTTAGCCACGTAAAATAAATCTAATCCTTCGGGCCAGCCCTAGGAGAGCTGTTAATCAGCTCAGTGGTCTGGCTAAACTAAGGTATCCTTGCTTTGTTTGCTTACAGCACTTGAAGGACTCAACGAGCACTTAATATTCCTAAATATGAATATTTAAGATGGCCTTTAGACGTGGGTAATGAAGAATTTTCATTGACTACCAGATCAATTTGCATTTTTTTAATTAACTATAATGTCGTTGTTTAAATTTACGACATTTTCGTGTAATGAGATTCAGACCCTTTGGTCTATTTGTTCTTTGTTATGCAATGAATGAATGAATAACCTGTTGTAGGTTGCACATGGTATTATGGGTACGGGAGTCTGCCTTTGCAGTGTAGGGCATCAATACCTGGGTCAGACAAGGGCGGGTCTTGTCCACTAGATTTCGGTAACATCACTCCATCGTCAGGTAGTCGTAAATAAAGCGTATCTCTTCGGTCTTCCTTAGCCATTAACGCTGGGAAACGATCCATATCCTATAAATTCTCACTGATTATTTTACAGTAAAGTTTGGAGATAGGCCTAATCATTCCCAGCACCTTTCATTACCACAGAACGGTCAACACTCATTATCCGGATTTCACTGGTAATTTTATAAGTGGAAGAAGCTGAAAAAAAACTGGTTAAATCTATCAAAACCGAAAACACCACACAACGAACAAGAGCAACTCAAAGGAGAAATTAAATACAAGATAATAATGAAATGAATAACATTAATTTCCTACGCTATGACAAACCTGGTTCCTAATCTGAAGCCACAGAGCCCCTTATTTCTAAGGTGTGAGGAGTGAAAGAAAGCGTCAAGCATTTCATGACTTCTGGATTTAAAAAGAAAAAAAAAGAGAAAAAAGAGAGAATCAAGGCGGAAATCTGAGAAGATGGTTTCCGACACGAAAGAGGCTGGAATACGGCCCGACAGTGATCCTTAAGTGAATGGTGCAAGCTGTAGTTATTTCACCGGCTAGAGTTTCATGAATGGAGCAGGAACGAGATCAACACCCACTACACGAACCTAGGCACACGTATCATGACACAATGAAATGCTTCGTCTTCTTTTATGACAAGAACTAGGGACTCAAATATAATAGGAGACTCGAGCATCTGTGCAGCAGTAACGTTGCAAGGTATGCCACATCGCAATTCAGATAACGATATAATCTTCGTGGATTTTGAGATTTAGGCCGATTGGGTTTCTTCAGACTGATCTCTTCCACTGAGCCGCTTCAGTTAGTCACTTCAGCTTCGACGTCATCTCCTCTGATGTACCACTTAAGTTAATAAATAAATGAAAAAAAGTTGCTTATTCTATTCCTTAACGGTGAAATATCGTGTGACGTGGCACTATGATTAACTATCAAATAATTAAGCAGATCATATAAATTGAACTATTAACCAGATAAACATAACCAATGAAGGGGTGTGTGCATGTGCATCACGAACCCATAAAATAGACATGAGTCAAAAGTGTTATCTCACCCGATAAAGGGCGGCATCTCTGAATGAATTAAAGGCGTCTCGTCATGAAATCGGCCCTTCAGGAGTCTCATGACTATAAAATAAAAAAAAAGCACCCACACACACCAGAAACATCGCGTTTTGTTAAATCCCCTAATCTCTGTGTTTATGTTGGAAATTCGCGCTGGATACAAGCATGTTTCCTAGCCTACTCAGTGGGTAGGTTCGACCATTCTCTCTCTCTCTCTCTCTCTCTCTCTCTCTCTCTCTCTCTCTCTCTCTCTCGTCTTTTCAATATCGATATGACTAGTTTTGCCGAACTCTCACGAATATATACACACAGATATATGACGTATGACTGAATATATGCTTTTGTATAGGACCTTTTTGTGAAAATAATATAATATAAATATATATATATATATATATATATATCACGTTAGATATATATATATATATATATATATATATATATATATATATATATATATATATATATATATATATGTCAACACAAACTTCGAAACGAAAAAATGATCAAAATTAAGCAACAGCAATGACCGGGTAAGATTATAAAACGTAACTGTACACAGAAAGTAGTGAATTCTGCCTATGACAAAGGAAATAAAGGTTTCTATCGGAAAGAGCGAAGACCATCATTCGGAACCATTTATTTCCTACTTCTGGGAAATTTAAAACTATTTCATGCTTTATTTTTAAACATGTTGCCTGCCAGAGAGAGAGAGAGAGAGAGAGAGAGAGAGAGAGAGAGAGAGAGAGAGAGAGAGAGAGTCATAACAAAAGACGTTAAAATCTTTAAGATTTAGTTACTGGAGGGAATAGAGGTAAAAGTAAAGTATATTCATGCGCGCGCGCGCCCCCACAAACCCACACACACACATATATATATGTACATATATATATATAGTATATACATATACATATACATATATAGTATATAACATATGTGTATTATACACACACACACACACACACACACACACACACACACACATACATATATATATATATATATATATATATATATATATATATATATATATATATATATATATATATGTATATATGTATATGTGTATATATATATATAGATGAAGCAGAAATAATCACAATAATAAACAAGCAAGCTATTCTTTACTAAAGCAAGAAACAACTAAAAGCCCGTCAATCATAACATATACGACAATAAAAAAGGATTAATCTTATACATAAACATATACGTACACTGATGAACGCGCGGCTGACTGAGTAAATAAGTACTTGATAAAAAAACGCAAATTAAAGAAAAGTTATAAACGTTGATAACTTCAAAAGAATCAAAGATAAAGCAGGAAACGTGCATGAGAGTAAAGTCTGTATAACATACATTCCGAATGAGACGGACAAGCCATGTAAGGTCAGCAGCTTTGGGTAAAAAGAAATATATCCATTCTTCTTTTTAGAAGCAGACCTATTTTTTCTTCCATCTCTTACCTTTCCGTGTCCCTTTCTTTCTCCTTTTAAGACCCCTGAGTTCCTCCTTCTCTTTCTATTCACCTTTTCATTTACTTTAATCTTTTCGCGTTCGTAAATATTTTATGTTGAAATTACTTAAAATTTTTAATGAAATAATCCTCCTGACACCTAGCTGTCAAACGCTTCGGCTTTAGTATTATGTAATGAACCTTGAGAGAGAGAGAGAGAGAGAGAGAGAGAGAGAGAGAGAGAGAGAGAGAGAGAGAGAGAGAGAGAGAGAGAATCAAGTTCATTTCCATCCTCCCGATCCTTCTTACCTAATACGTCAAGTTTCTTTGAATGTAAAATTAAACATAACGTACATTTACTGTCAATCTGGATTAGATAAGATATTTAGTACATGGGAACCTGGGCCAATGAACTGGCGTACACTATCAGGATAAACCAAAGGACAAACCCGTAAGTCCGTTTTAATGGTCTGGAGAGAGAGAGAGAGAGAGAGACTTAATAGCCCATAAGAGTGACTAAGGACACTTAACAGCCCATGAGAGTGACTAAGAGGCACTTAACGGCCAACAAGAGTGAATAAGGGACGCTTAACAGCCCGTAAGAGTGACCAAGGGACACTTAACGGCCCATAAGAGTGACTAAGGAACACTTAACAGCCCTATAAGAGTGACTAAGAGTGACTACAAGAGTGACAAAGGACACTTCACAGCCCATAACTAAGGGACACTTAACAGCCAAGAGTGACTAAGGACACTGACTGACAGCCCATAAAAGTGACCAAGGGACACTAACAGCCCTATAAGAGTGACTAGCCTTAACATAAGAGTGACTAAAGGGACTTACCAGCCCTATAAGAGTGACTAAGGGACACTTAACAGCCCATAAAAGTGACTAAGGACACTTAACAGCCTGTAAGAGTGGCTAAGGGACAGTTCACAGCCCATAAGAGTGACTAAGGGAGACTTAACAGCCTGGAAGAGTGACCAATGGACACTTAACAGCCCATAAGAGTGACTAAGGGACACTTAACAGCCCATAATAGTGACTAAGGGACACTTAACAGCCTGCAAGAGTGACCAAGGGACACTTAACAGCCTGCAAGAGTGACCAAGGGACACTTAACAACCCATAAGAGTGACTAAGGGACACTTAACAGTCCATAAGAGTGACTAAGGACACTTAACAGCCCAACTAAGAGACACTTGACCAAGAGTGACCAATACTTAACAGCCCATAAGAGTGACTAAGGGATACTTAACAGCTTGTAAGATTGACAAAGACACTTAACAGCCCTATAAGAGTGACTAAGGGACACTTAACAGCCCATAAAAGTGACTAAGGGACACTTAACAGCCTGTAAGATTGACTAAGGGACACTTAACAGCCCTATAAGAGTGACTAAGGGACACTTAACGGCCCATAAGAGTGACTAAGGGACACTTAACAGCCCATAAGAGTGACTAAGGGATACTTAACAGCTCTATAAGATTGACTAAGGGACACTTAACAGCCATATAAAAGTGACTAAGGGACACTTAACAGCCTGTAAGAGTGGCTAAGGGACACTTCACAGCCCAAAAGAGTGACTAAGGGACACTTAACAACCCATAAGAGTGACTAAGGGACACTTAACAGCCTGTAAGAGTGACCAAGGGACACTTAACAGCCTATAAGAGTGACTAAGGGACACTTAACAACCTATAAGAGAGACTAAGGGACAGTTAACAGCCCTATAAGAGTGACTAAGGGACACTTAACAACCCATAAGAGTGACCAAGGGACACTTAGCAGCCCATAAGAGTGACTAAGGGACACTTAACAACCCATAAAAGTGACTAAGGGACACTTAACAGCCTGTAAGAGTGGCTAAGGGACACTTAACAGCCCATAAGAGTGACTAAGGGACACTTAACAACCCATAAGAGAGACTAAGGGACAATTAACAGCCCTATAAGAGTGACTAAGGGACACTTAACAACCCATAAAAGTGACCAAGGGACATTTAAACAGCCCATAAGAGTGACTAAGGGACACTTAACAGCCCATAAAAGTGACTAAGGGACACTTAACGGCCTACAAGAGTGGCTAAGGGACACTTCACAGCCCAGAAGAGTGACGAAGGGACACTTAACAACCCATAAGAGTGACTAAAGGACACTTAACAGCCCTATAAGAGTGACCAAGGGTCACTTAACAGCCCATAAGAGTGACTAAGGGACACTTAACAGCTTATAAGATTGACTAAAGGATACTTAACAGCCTGTAAGTGACCAAGGGACACTTAACAACCCATAAAAGTGACTAAGGGAAACTTAACAGCTTGTAAGATTGACTAAGGGACACTTAATAGCTCACAAGAGACGAAAAGAAAATTCAGAAAATTAAATGTCTCAAATATAACGATTGGTAGCTTGAAGGACTTCGATGCCAGCAATTAATGAGACCCAACTTAAGTAGTGATGGAATTTGTGGTCATATTTCTATACATTTGATTTGAAAATAGTCCAAAAATGACATTACAAACTTTGGAAGCATTCTACTTTATTTCTATTCGAGGATTTTTCTCAGCATTCTCCGTAAAGTCAGTTTGATATGATTTTTCACATTCTGTAAATTTCAAAACTGGCTAGACATCAAGTTACATACGATAAAAACATTACTTTTAATATTCTTTACAACAAAATGAAGAACTACAGACTTATATAATGTAGAAGTATAGACCTATATTCCAAGAATCATTAAGTATAACACGGAAATTATTAGGATAAGATTTATGCCATGCCAAAGGCCATGCGCTGGGACCTATGAGGTCATTTAGCGCTGAAAGGAAAATTGAGAGTAAAGGAGGTTTTAAAGGTGTAACAGGAGGAAAACATCGCGGTTGCTCTGTGAAACAATTGTTAGGAGATGGTGGAAAGAAAAAAGGAGGTACAGTAAAAGGAATGAAAGGGGTTGAGCTAGGAGCCGAAGCGAAGGGACGGTGCAAGGAACCTTAAGTGATGCCTACAGTGCACTGCGTGAGGTGCACTGATGGCCAACGGACATTTCTCTCGACAGGTGTCAACAAGATGACACTGTCAATCGCCATGAGTAAACTTACGCAAAAGACAAAATGACATGATTTGCAAAAAAAAAAAAAGTTAAGTATATCTTAGTTTAACCAGACCACTGAGCTGATTATCAGCTCTCCTTGGGCTGGCCCGAAGGATTAGACTGAAAACGTTTATAAAGACAGATGGATGTGAAATAAAAAAAATATACCATATTGGACATAATACGTATATTTATGGAGATACGCACGCACCTCTGGCATATGGCCTTCTCTCAAGCGTATGTTGTAGTAAATATCATATGATCAACTGCACCAGCAGCAACGCAAGCTTGCGCCCGTGGGATCTACATCCTGCTTTGGATTCCGTTTCAAGAAACCTTCAGTGCCAGTTGCTTGTACTCTCTCTCTCTCTCTCTCTCTCTCTCTCTCTCTCTCTCTCTCTCTGTATATATATATATATATATATATATATATATATATATATATATATATATATATATATATATATATATATATATATATATATATATATATATATATATATATATATATATAAATAATATGTACGTATTTGTATGTGTATATATATCCGTATACATGTACTGTACATATACATATACATACACATACACACACACACACACACACACACACACACACACACACACATATATATATATATATATATATATATATATATATATATATATATATAACTTTCACAATATCATGAGCTTCATACACCTGCAAAAATGGCTCAACGGCAACTTGTAAAATCCACTATTGCAGCTGCATCATTCACCTCTATCTTCTAGGTACTTTCGGGCTTCCAGGATATCAAGGTTTTTCTTTCATAATGCTTATCTTTCTAAGCCAACGTATCGTCCTTCTCTCTCTCCACACGACCAAACCATCTCAAAGCAATGATCCATCATTTCATTAACGCTTTTTATTTATCATTTCTGAGTATCTCCACATTTCTCAGATTCTATTTTTCTCACCACACTTACCTAGTACTAGGTAAATGGTTCGTCTCAATATTCATAACATTTTTTTTCTTTCATTTGCATTCAATATCCACACATCGCTTCTGTAAAGGAGAGTTAGCTCAACAACCTGCCATACATTTCGTTACTTCTACTGTAAACGCCCTGCTACTATCATTGCTTCTCCTATTCTGTGACCCCCGTAGTCTCTCACTACCATAATCAGTAATATATACTTCCAAATACCTCAAGAAACATCTAGTAACACAAAAGCATCTTACTTCTTCTATAACGATGGATTTTTCATCGCAAAAATTCTTGAACATTCTTTTACTCCAGCTCCTTAAAATCTGAGGAAATATAAAAGTAATAGCTACTGATTCTCTGGCAATTCTGAACCTACTGGGAGATCAAGGTAAGGAAAATTCATGATCGACGTAATGGAGGCGATGCGACCTTGTCTCTTTGGATCTTTTCCTTCTGATCAACCGGGAAATTCACCCGCAAGGAAACGGAAACGCCGTAACGTAACGCCGCTACGTCCGTGGCGTAACACGGTTACATCCGCATTCGTCTCCGCTTCATCAAGCACAGTCGCATGACTCACAATATTTCGAGTTACTCTGCTTTTATTGGCATCATTATGTATATATATTTTTTACAATTTTTTTGTCGAAGGAATACGAACTGACTGATCGCTACGGTGACTTGACAATTCCCTTTCGTTCTTTTGTGCTCGAAGTTCTCTCTCTCTCTCTCTCTCTCTCTCTCTCTCTCTCTCTGTTTCGGTATAGGCTATGTGGATAACTAAATATATAGGAAGAACAAGAAACTTTTGGGACAGAAACAAGCACGGTATTAAACAATGCGATAATATATATATATATATATATATATATATATATATATATATATATATATATATATATATACATAATATCTACATACATACATACATACTGGATATATATACACTCATATATATACACCACTTTCTAATCTTGCAAACTGCAGGGCATACAATTACATTTAAACAATCATCCAATCACACTGCAAAATTTGACAGTAGTACATGTTTGCATTTTTATAAAAAAAAAAATCCATGACAAAAAGTCAGGAATGAGGAAAAAAGAAAAGTAGTGTTATTCTTTCATTTTTACGACATTTTCTCAATAATTAGTGATCCGAATATTTCCCGGGGATCAAAATCAGCATAATCTTCATCGCCTGCGATGCTCTGTGACGTAAAAAAAATCTTTGTGAAATTCCGCCACTCATGCCCTTGTCTTCCGCAAATCTCCACTCATCTCCAGGCTCCTTTCTCATAGATTTCACTTAAGTTGGTTTGGATGTGGGCGATCAAAATCTAGATCTTCTTTTGATTAATCACTCTCAAGAGTAAGAACGCAAGGATTACAACGATGCAAGCGATGAACCAAAAGTGACAACATTTAAATTCACTATGTATATGATTCGAGATCGTCGAACAATGAGGTAGTTTTTATTCAATTAAGTAAATAAGATGATATGGTTGCAAAAAGACGAAGGAAATACAAATGACTAGTTTTTTTGTGTTTCTCACGCTTATGACTAAGTAATTCATAAATAAGGAATGGCTCTATGAAAAAAGAATGTAAAAATGACTCGTAAATTTAAACAAGGCACCAAAAGTAAAAGAATCCTAATTTTTTATGAATGGAGTCACCAGAATTATTTGTCGGGATTATTTTTATATATATGTTTTAAACACCTCTTCGATCTGTTTTTTCCCCAGGTATACTTCTGTGAAACAAGGGAATATTGTATGTTTCCTTCCATTTTATATATACAGCTGAAAACTATTGCTTCCCCCTTTGGCGAGTTCGTTAGGATTAATATACAAACCTGGAAATAAATGTTACATTAACATATTTCAAAGGTTTCCGAAAAACAAAGCTCTAACCCGGATGTCGAAAGCGCTTCGGCTGTAAGGAATGCATGGAAGAAATCACGTACAAATTTTTCCTCGTTCCTGACAAGTATGCCTCAGGGAAAAAAAGTAGATACATGAAAATATTCAAAACGTAACTTCGAAATGAGTCGAAGCAAATAATGCCACAGAACAATAAAACTGTCCAAGAGGGAGATATACAGTATAAAAGTGTGTGTGTGTGTGTAAAAAAGAGACTTACTTGGATGAGAACTCTGTGAAGGAAGACTGCAGATTTGTGGAGATTCGTAGAAGATAAAGCACAGGAAAGATATGATTTGGTGGATACAGGCCATTTATGTTACAGGCGATGACATATATATATATATATATATATATATATATATATATATATATATATATATATATATATATATATATATATATATATATATATACATATTATATATATATATATATATATATATATATATATATATATATATATATATATATGCATACTATATATATATATATATATATATATATATATATATATATATATATATATATATATATATATATATATATATGTGTGTGTGTGTGTGTGTGTGTGTGTGTGTGTGTGTGTGTGTGTGTGTGTGTATACGTGCAAACATGGTTACCATTATTGAAAGGTAAATTATTTCAGTTTTGTTGCCTATTTGTTTACCGATTAAACTTTAACTGCAAAGGCAAGTGGGTCATATTTTCTTGTTATTAATGTAAAATATCTCTACCTACGAAACATAATCAGACTCAAGATTAGGAAAAATTTGTAAAAATTACCATAAAGTTAAAAATTGTTTTTTTCTATATGGGTCTGATAAGTGATTTCAACGGCATCGAAGGTAGTTATCTAGTCACTACTTACAATATCCTGATTGGTCTTCAATGATTAACTGATTTCCTTCAATAAATTGGCGTTACAGCATATATGGTCATGGGCGTTTATAATATTTTAAGCTTTATTCTTATCTCTCTCTTTATACGTCATCACATGAAAAAAGCGATTTCGTCACAGCCGGTGAAAAAAAAGCGTTTTAGAATTCAAGGCCTTTTTCTCTTCCCTCCCGACCCCGTGTTTTGCATCTTATTAGGCACCTTGACAGTCTAATGGGCTCTTAATTACTCCCTTTATACGCAGGTAATTACCGGGACCGCGGACCGCCCGAAATTGGCTTTCGTTTTGAAATTGTCCCCAAGACCTTTTCCGGTTCGTCTGGCGACAATGGCGGATGATTTTTTTTTTTTTACAGGTTTTTATGTTTTTTATTTTCACCAGATCCGGGAGGGATTATCCCACCTTATTTCCTTCTCTTGCCCTTTTTGTCTCTTAGTTTTATGTCTTTTTAATGTTGATAACATCGAAGAAGGCATTGCTTGGTGAAGAACTTGGGAATTTTCACCTTCCCTCCGGTTACTTTTGCTGATATTGCACGCCTTTTGTTCTTTATTCTACAAAATCTTATCAGAGAAAAATCCTCTGAATTGTTCGAGTTTAAAAATGTATGATAATGGAGAACTCTTGAAAAAATGAGGTTCAGTTTAATATTCTATAACTACATACTACATCACCATGTATTCTTCATAGGATCTTTATCGTTCCTTCTCCTAACGGTAATCCGAAAGCAACCATTAGTAATTATCTCCATTTAGGTAAAATTACATTGAGTAATAAGCAATTATCTCACCTCCAGCGAAGTGATCTAAGTTCATGTGAAATAACGAAAGGCTATTAGCAATTATCTCAGCTCAAGCAGAATAGCATCAGAGAACTGTCAGTTACTAAATGTTCGAAAAGATTTCCACTCATTAAAATTTTTCTATTTTGTTGTTAAAACAAATAATTAGATTTGATGAGATAAAATTAATTACTGCCACGTTATCCTGCAATTTAACAGTTTTTGATATTGCATGGCTTAGCGCTTGATCTGAATTTATCTGAATCTTTCGAAACTATGAAATTTTCTCAGACAAAATGGAAGCTCGCTTGGTTATGCATTAAAACTGAGAAAAAAACACCGTAAATCTAAACATACAGAAACGTTTTAATGTAAAATGACGTTATCATGCTGGAAGATTTTCGATAAAGTCAATAACTCAAAGTGGTTTACAAAAAAAAAAAAAAAAAAAAACTGATAAAAGGCAAATTTAGATTAATGGCCACTAGTGTACTTCGAAAACTTCCATCTATAGCATGAAACAAACAGAATTTATAAAATAAATACAGAAAATGCATTGCGTGAAAGACTTTTCTTACTGAATACAGCACCACTACCAACAAAGACAACGTGGAGGGTAGGTAGAGATTTTGAAAAATGCACACACAAAACACACACAATAATGGTATCCACAGTTGAGAGAATTACAAAACAAAAAGGAGTCACGGGAATTCCAGCATCGCTAAGAATGAGTCTACGTTTTATGGCAATGGGAGAGGTGAAGGTGAAACCGCATCTGGTAAAAAAAAAAAAATAAAAAGTTGTAAAAACTTAAGATGAACTTCTAAATAACGAGGAGGAAGAAGAAAGTGTACCTTCAGACGTTCCGAAATTACTAGAGGTTAAATATGAATTCACGTACTGTAAACTCAGCGAAAAGAAATTTTCCTACATGTAACACAATAAATAAAATGTTAAACATATTTATTGTCACTGATTTTGTAAATCCTCTTAGAGGTAGTCGTTCCTTGCTTTCTTATGGAATGATCTGAGTCGGCCCATTACAAGTTCAGTTTTGTCGAAATGGGGTGGTTGCTGGCCTTATTGTGGAGATTTGGAGCCAATCAGTGCCCTGCTGACTGGCTGATATTGTACCATGTTCCGTGCATTCCTTGGCTCACTGAGCAAAGACAAACACTCTACCTGACAACTCAGATATCTGACAATACATGTTGTTGCTTTCAGTCCAAGGCTTTCTTTCCCGAAGCAAATTGACAAACTCATCTAATTCGACCAGAAAACTTGGTATTGTCCGCATAGTTTCTTAACTGTACAATAATGTTAAGTGTCAATGACACAAGATTCAGATTCTCTGCTTTGCCAAGGCTGTAATATTGACCTCCCATTTGGTTTCCTTTTTTTTTTTTTTTTGACGACGTTAATTATGA
>NC_089791.1:21175887-21190887 GCF_040412425.1 Macrobrachium rosenbergii
TATTTCTGGGACATGATGGCCTGACCTTGATTAGCTTTGGCAGGAGACAATGCCAGCAGGCAATCTGCAGCTAACTGAGAAAGGCATGTCGGCGACCCACCTCAAGACAGTTCCCGAGAGTATATTGCCCCATGGGAAAGGCGCAAGCTATTTGCCCTTGCGCGATTGCACGTATCTTATTTCTGGTTTTACCCGTGATACATTTCATACCTTCTCTCTGTGTACCGTCATCTATCATGTGGACGTTGTAGCCAAATGGTAAGTCTATTCACGTTTACATTTCTTACAAAGATCTGATTAAAAGAAAGACCTTGGCGATTCTTTCATCCCTTGAAAGTTAGAAGGCAAGTCCGATACTTCAGCTAAGTTTCTAAATGAGGACAGCTCCAGGTTCCTCTAAGTACTGCGTACGAGTGTGAAGCATAAAGGTGCACCAATGTCGGTTATCTTTATGGATACCATAAAAAAAATCTCAAGAATGAGGAATAAGATCTTGTGTAGTGATTAAAACAATTAATGACTCATTAAAAAATACCCGAGTGCGTTAACTTCGTTCACTTGTTAATATCTGTTACAAGGATGTAGAATCAGTGGCGCTGTGCCATAAATCAAGCTTATATCTAAAACATTTTTAATGAGTTTAGCCCTAATGTGGCTACCAAACACGTAGGACTAAAATTATGGAAGACGTAAACATGCAGGAAGAAAATAAATGAATAAATGAACTTAGTACATGGGGTTAGCAATAATGAAAATACATTAGTATAAAATGCTGGCAGCAAAGAAACCGTTTAACATATGGGGAAGGCAAGAATATGAATACATACTGTAAGGGGCTTGCATTAATGAAAATATTAAGTATGGGGTTAGTAATTATGGGAGTACATTATATAAAATGTCGGAAGTAAAGAAATCGTTCAATGTGTGGGGCTAACATTAGTGTAACATGTTCCAGGAAAACCGAACCTCGCGAATGACATCATAAGAGAAAGCTTTCTTCTTCTTCGTCTTCATCATCATCATCTTCTTCTTCTTCTTCTTCTTCTTCTTCTTCTTCTTCTTCTTCTTCTTCACTCTCGCAAGCATCACGACCATTCTGGTTTCCGCTCACTTTCACACAATGACTTTCATGAACATTCACCTTTTTCCGTCTCGTAAATATTGCTGAACTTTGTAGTTCATTATCTTTATTCCTAATCAACCTTGTGCCATCACATGTCACGTTGCCCCTTCTAAAACAAATGCTTTTCCCGTCTTGATTTACTACTCAATTCTCCGCTGAACTTATGACATGCTATTAAGAAATATCACATCATACTTTCGCAGTTGGTGGAACCTAATAACGAACAATTTAGTTGTGCATCTGCTGAATACACTTATCGTACAAAGTCCCTCTTCCTTTAAAATACTTTCCAGTCAGTTCCATTATATCATGATGAAAACTCTACAGTATGATGATAAAGCAATTCATGTTTTATTGTTTCACCGAATCATTTACAACTAAGTACCGTATGTTTTCTTCACTTCAAAGCTTCTCAATTACTTCAGAGCAGAATAATCAGCTGATTAATCTGCCGTTTTCTCCTGCCAAATTTCGCATAAATTCTCCCTGGGAAATTGCCGTATTTCCATGCTTTCTCTAATTTCCTCTTTAAACCAGACGCTTCGCCCTAACTTCTCTCTCTCTCTCTCTCTCTCTCTCTCTCTCTCTCTCTCTCTCTCTCTCTTCAACCTCGCAACCGCGCCTGTAAACTCCTTTTCTCCTCCTTTACCAGAGCAACCCTCTCACTAGCCCACCACCAACTTTCATTATTCTTTCTTAAGCGTCATGATCATACCTGCCGCCACAGAGGCATACTACTACTACTTAGATTCAGCCAGCCTTGTGCTGGCACGGGCTCATGCTCTTTAGCAGCTCGTAAGTGATGATTGTGGTTCTGTTATAAAAAAAAAAAAAAAGAGATAATTACCAGTTCGTGCAAGTGCAGTTTATGGTGTGAACCATGCCCTCACTGGTGATACCATTTGGCTCAATCTAACCACCGGGCCAGAAACAAGGGTATGCCACTCACGAGCCTTTTCCATACCACGACCTACCCCTCGCTCTGCCACACCTCTACCCTGAGGGTATCATTGACATGTAGCCCGTTTCCTTCGTATCTGGCACATTCACGCCCCGTGTTCGTATACTCTTCGTGGGCCAGTGATTTCGCTTGTCGCTTTCTCCATTTCGCTCTGGGGTTAAGCAACAGTCTTTTTATTCTCTTGTTTTCTTGGGAGTTTAGCTGCCTGTTTCATTGTCCCATGTTTTCAAAATTATCATCAGATGTATTCCATTCACTGATCTCATTCCATTTCCGTTTACGACTTAGCGTTCACATAATTACCCTATTTTTTTTTTTTTCTCCCTCACTAGCTAATTGCGATTCCTTTTCTAGATATAGGCTATGTACTATTATAGCCGACATGCATACTCATCAACATCTGAATGCTTTTAGTCATATTAACATTTACACAGAGCATGCATCTTTTATTGCGCAATAAATAATAAACTGACATTAATAATACATTTCGCACTTTTCTTCTGATCTTTTTTTTATTCTGTCCTATTAGAATTATTGCAGCCTCTCAGCGAAAGTACCGTTGTTTTTCAGAGGAGGACTTCTAATACGTTGGTTAAAAAATAAATAAATAAATAATTAAAAGTAGTTCCATCTCATTCATGGCCACACTAGAAACGCTTAAGACACAGGATAGAAGTATTATTGGTTGTTTCGGAAAATTGCTGAGCCAAATTTTTTGTAAATATGTATGTATGCATAATAAACACACAGACACACATTATATATAAAGTATATGTGTGTGTGTGTGTGTGTGTTGTGTGTGCATGTATGCATGCGTATGTACGTATGTATGTATATATAATATAGTATACATATATATATATATACATATACATACATACACACATATATATATATAACAGAGAGAGAGAAGAGAGAGAGAGAGAGAGAGAGAGAGAGAGAGAGAGAGAGACTCCTGCAAAATAACAACAAATACCTCACTAAGGACTAGCTAAAAGCACTGGCTATGAATAATCACACCCCATCTCCTCCTCTTAAACTTTCTCCGTGGTTCCGGGTGCTTCAATTTACATATCATCCATAAACAACGCGCACACCTTGGTAAATCTCCCGAATTACCCTGCAAAAATAGACGGTACCTATTTTCATGACATTAGGCACAGAACTATCCACTCTCATACGCAAGAGAGCAAACTTTAAAACAATCTTTTGCATACTTATCCATCCACAATTATTCATAACCTAACTTAAATGTCATATTTTTAACTTCATTTATCCTCTGTGATTTGAAAACAGCTTTATTCAGATATTCACAAGCTGAATCAAAACTATATTTGTTAAGTTATTCACACGTTCATTTTAAAATAAATTCATGCAATTATTCACCTGCTAGTCAGAGGCTATGTGCACCAAATTATGCATAAATAGGTCTGAGAATTTATTACACTAATTATGCACAGGCTCATTTGGAAACAGTTTGCCATTTATTCACGATCAGATATAAAAATAGATTCATTCATTACGCTCACAAAAATAATTAAAAAATACTTTCATCTAATCACTGATAATGAGGCTAGAAACTTCACGCACTTTTTCACGCGTAGATTTGACATCATACGCACCCATTATTTACAAGCAGATTCACGGCTCGTATTCATCTTTCATATTTGCAGCCGTTTACTTTACGATCACTCTTCATCAATGACCCAGTGACCTTTTCATAAGAAGCCTTAGTATCTTCTTGACCTGTATAATCCCTCTCCTGGAGCGAGAGACGACGTATTCAATCAAAGTGTCACCGGAGCAATTAAAATCCCTGACACGAGAGATCAACGCTCGGGAGAAATATTGCACCTTTCGCGAGGAAAAGATAAAATAAAAAGAAAATTCTCGGCCAAGCAAAAAGAAAACAAAAACAAAATTGCAGTGGTGGGATTTAGTATGAAGAAATTCCTTGAGGAAGAGGATGAAGTTGTGGAAAAAGGAAGAGAAAAGACGGGTAAATTAGGAAAAGAAGAAGGCTGGCTGCTCAGGGAAGGTGAATTTAAATCTATACAGTTTATGTTAATGATGTGATAGAGTTTGAGAGCAGTATGGAGTGATATGCGAAACCTTATGAAAAAATATGAAATTAAATGTATGAAAAGATAACTCAACGAAATTCTAAAGGAACTAAAAAACCTGATACATTAAATACAAAAAAAGGCGTAAATAAAAAAAATATACAATAAACATTAACAGATTGATGAGATTTGAAACATAAACATATCATCTTGTCAAATGAAGAGCAAGCGGCAGAGGGTGATGGTCAATGAGAAATGCAAGGAATAAAAAATTACAGTAAATAGAGAAATAATTGTGGAATAATGTAGGGATGCAGGTTTATACTACTTTTTAAAAAATCAACAGAACAAAAGATAAAAAGAGACTTAAAGAATGTATTCCTGAAGTTAAAACAAAATTTTTAAAATATCATCAGAGTGAATTTCATTGTTAATTATTCTAATCTCATTTTAATCTGCAATTTCCTCATAAAATCTCCCTAATAAAAATGATTTATCGTCCCTTTCCAAACGCCTGTAACAAAAACTTGCGGAGAGGACAGACTGCATATGACCATAAAAGCGAACCAAAATCTCCCATCTTCAGATTTTTAGAATCCTTCAAAATAAGGAATTAAATTTTCTGGTTTCACACGACTGACTGATGTTGTGACGTCAAAGATCCTGGACAGGTTTCGCAGGAACAATCAGGAATAAGTACGACTTGACCTATAACACCTCAAAATTGAAGAAGATTCCTCCCAACCTAACAGCTTTGTATAAGCATCCTTATCACACCGTTCTGAATCCTACTGGAAAAGGCCAAATTCGCACAGTGGACTTTTAATGATTTTTGTCTTTCAAAGAAAACCACTCTAGCCATCAGGAAATCTCTGAGGAGAATTTCCTGCAGATCACAGCGGTTAAGATGATTTAATGACCTGCCTAGCATTTGGAAGTTCTTCGTTGGGCGAGTCGGTAGAGTTGTCGCCTAGCAGTCGCTAGGCCCGAGTTCTAGTCTCCGGCCGGTTAATGAAGAATTAGAGGAATTTATTTCTGGAGACTGAAATTCATTTCTCGCTATAATGTGGTTCGGATTCCACAATAAGCTGTAGGTCCCGTTGCTAGGTAACCAACTGGTTCTTAGCCACGTAAAATAAGTCTAATCCTTCGGGCCAGCCCTAAGAGAGCTGTTAATCAGCTCAGTGGTCTGGTTAAACTAAGATATACTTACTTTACCTGCCTAGCATTTGGATGGCACTGCTCAATCATCTTTTGGTTTCTTTTTTCGGTCGTAACAAGATGGTACTTAAAGTTAGACTTGAAATATAGATAGGAAATATTTTCTTTTTTCAGCCTCTTCTCCCATAGAATGTGATATTTCTAAAGGTAGTATGAAGGTCATTTTATCATTTTCACTATCTCTACACTTGAATAACCGTCAATAACTTTCTAGTTTGAAATATTATAAAGTATTTCAAACTGCATTCACAATAATATCAGAAGCTTTCTTACATGAAAAAAATAGATGATGAACAATGATTTAATTTGTACACCAAGCCAAGATTACCATAACACTTGACCAAGATTCAGGGCATCTTTTGCTCTTAGTGCAAACAAGTTCATTTTCTTTCCCCTTACATCACGTTACCTTTCGAAGCAAAGATTTCAAAATTACTTGGAAGTCGGTACGGTACTTCTTAAGCATTACATGTATTATTACTCAGCAAAATATTAATCTGAAATATAAGGATATATGTCTTATTGTTAAAAAGAGGAAAAAAGGGTAAAAATCGCCAATCGCACTGAAAACTGGAAAGAGTTTTTCATCTTTTCTTTCAACGGCATGATAATCCTTTAATGACAATTTTGTAAAGCATTAACATTTACGAAATCACTTGGACAATTTCCTTATGTCTACTAATACATATATACGTATATATATATGTATGTATGTATACATATATGCATATAATTATATATATATATATATATATATATATATATATATATATATATATATTAGTTAAGAAGTCCAGCCTTACGATTTATGATGAAGGTTGTATTTCTTAACTAAGGACATGAACTATTACTTAAATATTTGATGAAATATGAGGAATTGTCTTATTGCTAAAAGAGATAACAATACGGAATAGACTGCACTATGAAGAAAATGCTGAAAAAACTATCGCACCAAAAACTGGAAAGAGTTTTATATTGTCATTCAAGCTAATAAAAAATCTTTTAATGATAAATTTATAAAACCTTACTTCGACCTTTCCCTCAAGTCTTCATAATGCATATATGTACATATATCTTCATATATATATATATATATATATATATATATATATATATATATATATATATGCATATATGTGTTTGTTTGGAAAAGGTAGACTTTAGGGGTCGAATTCTTAAGGCTTTATAAAATTAGCATTAAAAGATTTTTTATTCTGGTGAAAGACAATAAAAAAAAATTTCCAGGTTTTTATGCGATATTTTTTCTGCATTCTCTTGATAATGCAGTCGATTCCTTATCATCATCTCTTGTAACAGTGAGAGTGAGACATTTCCTCTTATTACATGAACAAACACATCCTTCTGCATATTTTGAAACACTGCTTCGGGAGGTGATTGTGTTGAGGAGAAAGAAAATTAACCAGTTAACACAATGAACAAAACATACACGGAACCTTAATCAAGTATAGCGATAATCTAGGTTTGTCGTGCAAGCTAAATCGATAAAAGGAAGAGTTTTCCCCAATATATATATATATATATATATATATATATATATATATATATATATATATATATATATATATATATATATATATATGAAGCATAGACAAATTCAACCCGATATCCAATAAAGAAAAACAGCATCCTAAAAGCTGAGTACTGATATGAGCAGCGTATTGAGGGAACCAGTGCCTTCCCCTACCCTCTGTCCTATCTGTCAATCACTGACCTCCCACTGACGCCCTCTGACACCGCCCTCCCACTCATATAGCCGACTTTATTATGTCAGCAGCCTCTTGCATCCCCCAAAATGCTGTCATTCTTGCGTAATCTCTTCAGGGCTATTCTTTTCGAGAGCCTTGCTGTCCACAGCGCTCCCACATAATATGGACCCTATTCTGCGTTTCCGATTCTTCAGTCAATATCGAGAATTCTGGGAAAGACCATGATGAAACCTCTACGCAAAATTAGGTGCATTTTTCGTCATTCCCGCGTTTCTGTTTGCTTAGCGGTTTCTTCGTATGTGGAGGCTTATTTATACTTGTACAGAGTTTTTTTTTTTTTTATGGGGAATTTCTTTCGCAAGAGATATACAGGACTCGAGCTCTTCTTGATGGGGTCGAATTAGGTACCTGATTTTTCAACAAGCATTTGTTTCTTAATTTCTTCTTTGATTCGCTTCAAGCAAATTATAAAGTTGGCACTGCCTGCCTTGTTTACGGTAATTACTCCCGAACATGCTCTCGAAAGCTGTTTGATTGTAAGTCACTGTGGTGAACGAGACGCCCAATGATTTTCTCATCCTTTCATTCTGTTGCAAGAATCTGCAACCTTCGGCCCTCACTCATGCCACCGGCAGTCTTGATCAGTGTAGAGTTAATTAAAGTTAAGCACATTCTTTCAGAGGAGATATTCACTGCCATGTATTTATTTATGTATTTATTTATTTATTTATTTTATTTTATAAGATATAAGTTCTCTACACTCTTCTTAGCCTCCTTGTTAGTATTGATAAAAAGCACACTCCCACGCAAGACAAATGTCCTTATACTGGAGATATCGTCTAATATGGCAGAAATACTGTGAACTGCAAGAGTTCCCTTGTTAAACCCATTGTATCCATCTAATAATATATTTGCCGACTGCTCACGTACAAAATGGCTTCCTGCTCATCATGTCATATTGCAAACATCAAAATATTATTATTAATCAATAAACAGTAATTTATGGAAGTAATTAGTTTATGATTAGTTTAGGATTAATCCATTCCATCCTCATTTACTTAAAGAAAATAATTCACGAAAAAATAAAGCATGAAGAAATCATTCTTTTCAAGTGACAGTTGCTCAAATATTGGCTTGGGAATAGTTTCTTTCAATGAAATTTTCAGTTAGTTATATGCGTGTTTGTAACCCAAGTCAGCATTTGAGCAACAGTCCCTTAAGCCCATAATATCTGGGAAAACAACAAAATGATTACATTGCTTCGGGTGGTGATTGTGTTGAGGCGAAAGAAAATTAACTAGTTAACACAATGAACAAAACATACACGGAAACTTAATCAAGTATAGCGATAATCTAGGTTTGGAGTGCAAGCTAAATCAATAAAAGGAAGAGTTTTCTCCAGTATTTTATGCTTATTTAATGTGTGTGTGTGTGTATATATATATATATATATATATATATATATATATATATATATATATATATATATATGTGTGTGTGTGTGTGTGTGTGTGTGTGTATATATGTATATTTACATATATACATATATATGAAGCATAGACAAGCTCAACTCGATGGGCCGGAGTTCAATTCCCGCGGCCGGCTGATGAAGAGTTAGAGGAATTTATTTCTGGTGATAGAAATTCATTTCTCGCTATAATGTGGTTCGGATTCCACAATAAGCTGTAGGTCCCGTTGCTAAGTAACCAATTGGTTCTTAGCCACGGAAAATAAGTCTAATCCTTCGGGCCAGCCTAGGAGAGCTGTTAATCAGCTCAGTGGTCTGGTAAAACTAAGGTATACTTAACTTTTTCAACCCGATACCAAATAAAGAAAAACAGCATCCTAAAAGCAGAGTACTGATATGAGCAGCGTACTGAGGGAACCAGTGATTTCCCCTACCCTCTGTCCTATCTGTCAATCCCCGACCTCCCACTGACGCCCTCTGACACCGCCCTCCCACTTAAATAGCCGACTTTAATATGTCAGCAGCCTCTTGCTTCCCCCAAAATGCTGTCATTCTTGCGTAATCTCTTCAGGGCAATTCTTTTTGAGCGTCTTGTTGTCCACAGCACTCCCACACAATGTGGACCCTATTCTGCGTTTCCGATTCTTCAGTCAATATCGAGAATTCTGGGAAAGACCATGATGAAACCTCTAAGCAAAATTAGGTGCATTTTTCGTCATTCCCGTGCTCCTGTCTGCTTAGCGGTTCCTTCGTATGTGGAGGCTTATTTATACTTGTAAAGAGTTTTTTTTTTTTTTTTACTTTTATGGGGAACTTCTTTCGCAAGAGATATACAGGACTCGAGCTCTTCTTGATGGGGTCGAATTAGGCACCTGATTTTTCAACAAGCATTTGTTTCTTAATTTCTTCTTTGATTCGCTTCAAGCAAATTATAAAGTTGGCACTGCCTGCCTTGTTTACGGTAATTACTCCCGAACATGCTCTCGAAAGCTGTTTGTATGCACTGGGGTAAACGAGACGCCCAACGATTTTATCATCCTTTCATTCTGTTGCAAGAATCTGCAACCTTCGGCCCTCATCCATGCCACCAACAGTCTTGACCAGTGTAGAGTTAATTAAAGTTAAGTACATTCTTTCAGAAGAGATATCCACTGCCATTTATTTATTTATGTATTTATTTATTTATTTATTTTATTTTATAAGATATAAGTTCTCTACACTCTTCTTAGCCTCCTTGTTAGTGTTGATAAAAAGCACACTCCCACGCAGGACAAATGTCCTTATACTGGAGATATCGTCTAATATGGCAGAAATACTGTGAACTGCAAGAGTTCCCTTGTTAAACCCATTGTATCCATCTAATAATATATTTGCCGACTGCTCACGTACAAAATGGCTTCCTGCTCATCATGCCATATTGCAAACATCAAAATATTATTATTAATCAATAAACAGTAATTGATGGAAGTGATTAGTTTATGATTAGTTTAGGATTAATCCATTCCATCCTCATTTACTTAAAGAAAATAATTCACGAAAAAATAAAGCATGAAGAAATCATTCTTTTTAAGTGACAGTTGCTCAAATATTGACTTGGGTTACAAAAACGCATATAACTAACTATAAATTTTACTGAAAGACACTCTTTCCACATAGATTTTTTCTCCAGATATTGTTGACACACTCTTTAGCTATTAATGAGACTTATAGTTTAGCCCTTCATCTCTAACAGTTTTAAAGCAGTAGCCGTTTTTACGGACGCGTACTAAAATACCTTTTTCCTTTTTTTTTTTCCATTGCAGATTTTGCCTTCAGCAGTTAGGAGCACAATCTAGGTGGAAATAGTTTCTTTCAATAATATTTTCAGCTAGTTATGTGCGTTTTTGTAATCCAAGTCAATATTTGAGCAACAGCCCCTTAAGCCCATAATATCTGGGAAAACAACAAAATGATTACAGAATAATTGATTAGTTTATAAGAAAATGAGGTCAAACAGCCAAGGACATCGAAGCTATCATATTACAAAGGCCACACTGAAAATACCAGATGTAATAGATAAAACATGAAAGAATTGCGCATACACAAGGGACCGAAGAATGACACAAGACCAATAATGGCCTCTCTGTGTTGAAATATTCGCTTGAAAAAAACGGAGAAAATTGCGGAACATGACTGAAGGCCATCCAAGTCCTGTAAGAAAAACATGTAAGAGATATTATGAGTAATGAAACAACCTGGCAAGAGACTTCGTTAAATTCAACACATGCACTTGAAAAAAATGGAAAAAAAGAGAAAAAAGAAAAAAGAGAAATTTGATCGAATATAATCAGAAAAAAAACGAAGTGAAAAACGAAAACCAGGAAAATTTACTACGTCCACTAAATACGAAAAAGCACAAGAGAACTTATTACATTGACCAAACGCACTTATAACACGAAATTGGGAAATACAAATAAAAAAAGACAAGACCTCGCTACTGTGATCAAATATGGCAGGGAAAAACGGCGATACACGTAAGGAAAAAAAAGAGCCTATAAATACTGTCTATAAATACTGATCACCCTCCCCTCCGCAAAAAAATGGAAAACTTGAAACATAAATAATCCAGCCCCATACAACGCTCTCCCCCTCCGCTTCCTCTCCCATCTCTCGTCCCTGTGTCGTCATTCTTCCCTCCCTTCTTTTTTCCTCGCATATTTCTTCTCACCTCTTACCCGCCCATGCAGAGGAGTTACTAAATATACTCGAAGACGTAATGAATATCACTCCTCCTACTCGCCGCCCCGCTAAAATTGCTGCTGGCGTCCTCCTCCTCTGTCTAACCCCCAACCTTCCCCGCCCCCGCCCTCCCCCGGCAGCCTGATGCCGCTCTAGGTGGTATGAAGCCATTCTTCTCACTTTACGGTAACCAACCTTGCTGCCTACCGCATATGCCATCTTTTTTCACCCTCTGACAGGTAAAGCGTTTGTATCGTCACTTTTGGCTTTCTCTCTGTCTCTCTCCTCGCTCTCTCTCTGTACACCTATTTTGGTCTCATTTTCGCTCTCGCTTTCTCTCTCAAACGCTACTATTTTCGCATCCTCTCTCTCTCTCTCTCTCTCTCTCTCTCTCTCTCTCTCTCTCTCTCTCTCTCTCTCTCTCTGTCAACCTTTTCCGTGCTTTCAGCCTCTTGGTCCCTTGCTATTTTTCCCCTTTTCTGGGCTTTCCCTTCCTTTTTTTTTTTTTTTTGTTTCTAACATACACTAACAAATAACTTTCTCTTTTTTTATTTCTTTCACTTATAACTCACCCCATCTTTCTCTCCCTCACACACACACACACACAATCGACTCGAGCTAGCAGCAATTTTTTTCGTGTACTGTAAATTCTCTCCCTTTCTTACACACATACACGTCAGTATCAATGTTTTCTCTCTCTCTCTCTCTCTCTCTCTCTCTCTCTCTCTCTCTCTCTCTCTCTCTCTCTTACTACATCTGCACATATGTACGATCCCCAAGTCTTAAGATTTACAATCCCCGTCACATCTATAATTAATCACGATGATAGTCATTGGGAATTTGATGAATCAGCGTCTCAGTCTTACCATATACGTCTTCTACTCTCTCTCTCTCTCTCTCTCTCTCTCTCTCTCTCTCTCTCTCTCTCTCTCTCTATGTTTAGCTTCGCGGAAATAAAAAACAATGTGACTGAAAAAGAAACAATCGTGAACAATGACACGTATTCATTTTTTACTGAAGAAATCGTTACTAAACAAAACCCATCTTATACCTAAAATAATCACATCTGGAATGAAAAGTAAATTGTTTAACAATGCAGTGAAAATTTATGAGGAGGAAATAGCCTCTGGAGCACGTCAACAAACTAGGGAATATAATTACGCACTTTTTGCTCCGTTGATATAATTTTCCCTTGAACTTTCTGTTTATGTTCTCTACGGCTGTTTTTTATAGGTTGACTTTTTCACCTAAAGGAGTGGTATCTGCGACAACTTACGATCACCGGATTATTCACTTAAAAAAGTGTGTGTGTGTGTGTTGTGTAGGGGTTTGGGGATGGGGAGGGATCTGAAACCTCAACCAATCACATTCAGACTCAGCCAATCTGACTCGCAGTCGCGATTTGACTGTGTGGAAATCGCAACCAATGCCAGGGAAAGAAAATTTTGTCAATCTCTCTTTTTACTAAATGCAGATAAACATAATCACAGCTTCGAATGTAATTGCAAGGATTCCAAACATCTGTACTGAAAATACTACCTATTCTTCCAACGGTAAATCTTGTTTGCTTGTCTTCACTTTGTGGGGATTTCTGTGGAAGCTAAGATCCTTTAAGGATTTCATATTGTTGGCTAATTTCGATTTATAATAATAATCATAATAATGGCATGTGACGGCATATAAAGAACTGTCTCTTTCTAATAAATGCAGGAGACAAAAAGACACTTCTTGTGTTGTTCAAGTAGAATTTAGTTTCCACTGAAGACGACGGCATGAGGCCGTGAAAGCTAAGGAATTCTATATTGTTATGCTGACATGATTAAAAGACCTGCGAATAAAGGGTCCCATCGTCTCCTATAAATAATAATAATAATAATAATAATAATAATAATAATAATAATAATAATAATAATAATAATAATAATAATAGATCATGTCCACCAACGATCTCACCAAAAGCTACCTTTATACCAAGTTTGCCTGAAATACCTCCAGCAGTGTAGGACAAGGAAGTATGGCGAAATGACTTCGAATAGACAAACAGAGAAAGAGAAGGAAAACTAAAGGTACCTCCGACTTTATCAGCGGTAATAATAATAATAATAATAATAATAATAATAATAATAATAATAATAATAATAATAATAATAATAATATTATTATTATTATTATTATTATTATTATGCATATTATTATTATATATAATATAGGTAGTAGACCCTCTTTCGAACATGTAATGTTGAATTTCAGAACTACACTCAGCCGAATTCAATTTATGAAGAGTTATCTCTATCCTTCTAATAGTTTAAAAAAATCAGTTATTTAAAAGAGACAGAAAACTCTACATAACCTGAATGCAGCTGACGCAGCTATAATAATAATAATAATAATAATAATAATAATAATAATAATAATAATAATAATAATAATAATATGAAGACACCTACACGAGAGTGAATAATACCAAACCCCGACCCGCGACCCAAAGCCACAGCATGAAAATGCCTGAATGAAATATTCTTTATGAGTGAGGACGAAAGCGCAGTTACAAGGTGAGGTTAAACGAACGTGGAAGCATAGAGGATGGCAGAGAATTCCACTGTCTCAAACGCACACTTCAACAAAATTGCTAGTATTTTCCCTTATGTCCGTAACTGGACATGATCAGCAGGTTGTCCAGTGAATTTTGTAATTAAAAATGGAAGCAAATCCTCGTTAATATTATTTAGTACCAGAGACATTTTGTAGTGTAGTTAGGGAACTTAGATAGAAAAGAGAGAGAGAGAGAGAGAAATGTAGACAGTAGAAAAAGTAGAAAGATTGAGAGAGAAACGTAAAGAATAAAGGAGGCAGAGAGAACAATGATAACGCCTAAAGCTGCTGTTATTGCCGTGAACTAAAAATACGCTGACATAAGTAAGACTCTTGCACGAACTCAAAACAGTGAGCGAGTATATCGCGCCTAAAGCCATAAAACCAATCGTAAAGGTTGGAAACTGTGGTCTTGCGATTAGCGTAACCAAGTCATGAGTCAGCACCGCCAAAAGCTAACATCAGCCAGCTCTATAACCCCGCCTTCAATAGGAGGCGTTTTCATGGAAATTCCAGGAAATTGGGGGCTGGACAAAGTAATGTACTTCAACACCCTCCAATCAAACATTCTAAGGAGGAGTCTTTCACACCCCCTCCTAAGATCATCTCCAATCAAGTCCTCTAAAGAGAGATTTGAATCACAGCCACTACAGTCCTTCCCAATCAACTATTTGAAGGGGAGGCCTTGCAGATAAATCCTTCCAATAGGACTAGAAGGAGGTGGAGATTGCAGATAACAAGAAATCCAGGGGTTCGAGAGACGGGAGTGAAACAGAAGAGAAGCAGATTCGAGCAGTGTCCACCAGGGAGAGTACGTCTCCCCTTGCTTTCGTGTTCCCCTATAGACTGAGTCAAACTAATTTCTCAAGAGTGATTTCGTTTATACCACTGTAACATGTTAATTTTGTACTGATCTTGTTAGTCTTTTATAATTCAAAATTCATTATTAAAGTGAAGAAATTACAGAACTCGTCTCTATATGCCTTCCTGAGAGATATCAATACTTTAGGATAATTTATCTTCAAAGAACAGACATTTAAGAAGAAAGAGAGGCGCTGTGGACACTCATAGAAGAATAACGAAGGTAAGAAAGTGGAACACTAAATAATACGTAAAGGAACGCATAA
>NC_089791.1:21210887-21243387 GCF_040412425.1 Macrobrachium rosenbergii
TGTGGTTTGGTGGTTCTTACTCTTGGAACTTATGCAAAAGTCCTGGTGCTGGCTACCGTAAGGTGGTCAAAAAGTTTTTAAATCTCACATATAATGAGAGCAACTGTTATGCTTGTCAAGAGGCACAGATTTTCACTTTCCAGCATTTCATAAATAAATCTAAGATTATGTCAGCCCTGCGGTTGTTAAACTACCCGTGCGATTTTATTCAAAAGATTTTACGCTCTTTTCATATATCTCCCGTTTTCTTATGGAAAGTTTTCGAAAATTTAAAAACATTTTATGGTACAGATTCTTTATTACACAATGATAAAGCTGCTGTTTTAGCAAGAGTCTGTTTTGTTCAAAAAATAATGAAAACCAAATGAGGGAATTTTATCGTGTATGTAGTTAGTTTAATTATAGTTATATTGTGCCATAACTCATGTTGCCTGTCAAAGCTTTTAAATGTTACCTTCTGACATTGTGTCTAAAGTTGCGAATGTAAATTTTAGAGAATTATGACTAGAAGTTACTATGACTGGAAGTTTTATGTGACATCCTGGCTGTTCATTTGTTTGTATTTATGCATTAAGAAGATACATTTGCCAGGGTACTTAACCATGAGTGTTTTATGTAAATATTCCGACTTGAGTGTATTTTATATCACTCATTTTTCTCTGCTTATATATCTTACATATAAAATACAGATGAAATTAATTGAACTGAACTATCTATCTGTCTAACTCTCAAACTATCAATCTATATAAATATATATATAAATATGTATAAATTTATATATATATATATATATATATATATATATATATATATATATATATATATATATATATACATATATGCTGATACTGTTTAGCATAGAGGAAGGCAAACACACTGCAATGCGCGCAACATTCAAGACAATGCCTGTGCAGATATGCAAGACAGGTAATTGCGCGATCACTGTTATGCCATTGAGAATGTCCCTCGGTATTCCCTTGGCGTAATCCTTCACGCCCGGCTGACGAATCCTGGAAGGTACTGAATATAAAAAAAAAAAATAAAAAAACGCTACAAAGGTTACGTAGCACAATAATCGTTTCAGTAGGAACGATTATTGTGATACGTAATCTTTGTAGTTCTTTATTTTATTTTTTATACTCAGTACCTTCCAGGATTCATCAGCTGGCCGTGAAGGATTACGCCAAGGGAATACAGGAGGAGGAGGAGGAGGAGGAGGAGGAGGAGGAGGAGGAGGAGGAGGAGGAGGAGGAGGATATGATAAAATGAGGAATTGGGAGAAGAAGTAGTTAGAGAAGAATTGAAAGAAAGGGAAGAAGGCGGGAAATAAGATGTAGTGGGAAGAGGAGGAGGTGGTGAAGGATAGAGGTGGGGGAGGGAGAGGATGTGCGGCAGAAGGACCCGATTCCTCTCAACATCCGTCTTCTCTGTTGAGTGATTGATGCTTTGCGGCTTTACGTCATTTGGGTTAGAACTGAATGTCATGATCTTCACACGACTGGGTTGCTGCCATACCACACAAACCCCCTCCCCTTTATCTCTCTCTCTGCCTCACTAAATATATATATATATATATATATATATATATATATATATATATATATATATATATATATATATATATATATATATATATATAATTATATATATATAATCTCACTACATGGCACTTTTTCCTTTACAGACGGTGGCACTAGTTGTTACTTCCGGTTCTTAGCAAGTCTTTTGGGATGAGGTTGCAAGGCTCTTATCGTATCTAAACCTTTCTAACTATAAGGTAATTAGTCACTGCTGGGTTGTAAGTGGAGCGTCCATTTCCCTTGGTTGTGTGTGTGTGTGTTTTTTTTTTCAGAGGGTGCCGGACTTTCAGCACTTATCACTGGGGTGAAGATGTTAGCCCCACACCCTGTGCCGAAGGTTTTCAAAGGCTTATATGCCAGCATCTGGGATTTCTTATTAGTCGCTGGTCACCCATCCAAGTACTGGCCTACATCAACGTGTATATATGTCAGCGTAAAACAGGGAATCCCTACTTTTTATTTACGCCTCGGTCGTAACTGTTCATTCCAGAAATATGAACGCAAAGTGCCTGAGAGTTTAGTCATCTACAACCCGAGACCAATAAAAATTATGCGAAACGAAAAAAAATAAACAAATAAATAGCTTAAAAGTAAGAATCCACATGTAAATGTACAGTGCACAGTTTATGGCCCGCTGGAAAATTTTAAAAACGTAACAGTATGTAAGTAACTGAGTACATAACAGTGATTTACTTAGCTCGAAACTTTAGCTGGGTCAAAATAAAAGATTCAAAACGCTGTTAAGAGGCGCCACTGATTTATCTAATGGTCCTGCAACTACCATTACAAGAATTACTGATAACTAGATATCAGGTTAACTAGTACACTTTATCATGGCACAGAGTATTCCAATTATTTCAAGGGTCTTTGCTTCTAAACATAACAATAATTTGAAAACTTTTGATAACTAAATATTACGTTAACTAGCACACTTTACCATGGCATAAAATATCCCAAGTATTCCAAGGGTCTTTGCTCCTGAATTTAATAACAATTGAAATTTTTTGATAACTAAATGCCAGGTCAACTGATACACTTTACAATGGCACAGAATATAACAACAATTTGAAATCTTTTGATGACTAGGCATCAGGTTACCTAGTACACTTTACCATGGCAGAAAATATTCCACAAATTTCAAGGGTCCTTGCCTCTGAGTATAACAACAATTTGAAATTTGTAGTCAAGTCTTCCTGGAATTCAGCCTTAATAATCCTAGGTCCTCTTCGTTTTTTTTTTTTTTTTTCTTTTTGAACAATTTCAAGAAATTATTTTTAAGAACCGTTTCAGATCAACCTCTCACATTTTTTCCACCTCGATGGAGATGAGAGAGTCTAGTTCAGCGATACAAATAAGGTCCCGTACTGCCATTTCTCAGAAATGGAAGTCAAACGGATTCAAATTTACGCCCTGTTAGAGGAGATGTCTCAAGGCTTTAAAATGAAATATGACTGGATACTGACAGACAAGTGAAATATTAAAAGCATCCATGAATGATTTTTGCCATGTTTTGAGAGACTGTGATCTTGAAAACAGGCCTGTGTCATTGTTTTGGTTAAATGATCATGGTATTATGGGCTACCATCCTTCCTTAATATAATAATCAGAATAATAATATGTAACAGTTTATGTCCGTATAATTTTTTACAACCGCTTACGTTTTTGCGCTGAGCGATGTTTCTTTCCGAACGGATCGTGCAAAGTCAGCTTTCAAGCCAGGATACTCATTCCAGTGTAATTTTAAAGAGCTGCAACTTCTCGTACTGTGCTCAAAATAAAAGATAAATAACAAATTGATAAGCTGAAGGCGCACTACAAAAGATTTTCTATACTTTACTGTACAAAATATTCATCAAAACAAAACAATGGTGATAATTACTGTAAGTTTTTCCAGCCATGCAAAAAATATGATAAACTGTCTTGCCAATAATGTATAGTGTAATAGTATGTGCTGCACATAAAAACATTAGGAAAAATATACAAAATTTTCATAATTCTCCACAAAGAACTTGCTTATCGATATACTTCTCTGCTAGATCTTTTTAAAATTAGTTTTCGTGTTATGATACTCCTTTGAAACTTCTATTCACAGTTGAACTGCTTTCATTTATCACAAGGTTTCTAAACGAAGAAAAATTACAATATTTAAAATGTTACGTCAAAATGAAGAACTAAAATTAGCCGAAATGAAAAATGTCTAAAATTTGCTACAATAAAAATATCTGGAAAATAGTTCTAAAGATGTGTCACTTTTTTAAACAAAACATTGGCTTCCAAATGTACAGTTCACTGCTGCTTACGTCAGCAGTAGCCTAGGTAGCAGGTAATAAAGGAAATGTTTTAAAATGTATTGTTTACTCTGTAAATTCAAAATGGGTTCCGTTTATTTTGGCGGTAATGGTTTTCATTACAGCGTTTGGCCAACGTAAAATATCCTTTACATAATTTTTACCCGGATTTGTTAATGTTTTGGAAGCAATGAACTTAATCAAGTAATTTACATAATGCAATTGATGTGCTCAGATTGCAACTGCATAATTATTTAAATTTTCCCGCCATTTCTGACGGTAAGGGTACACGAATAATAATAATAATAATAATAATAATAATAATAATAATAATAATAATAATAATAATAATAATAATAATAATAATAATGCTAATAGATTCACAATTTCGTTCATCATTTTACATTTAGGGGAGAATTCGGTGTTACCAGTCGAAAGTCTTTGATTTTTTTTACATAGTAATATATTTACTATATAATTGTGGATTTTTATTACTCACAATAATAATAATAATAATAAAATAATAATAATAATAATAATAATAATAATAATAATAATAATAATAATAATAATAATAGAAAGTTTCATCATTCATTTAAAGGGAGAACCCCAGATGTCACCCCAGATAGAAGAGCAATTCAGGCAGAGATCAAGCTAAAAAAAAAAAAAGTATAAAAATGACAAAGAAATAGCCATATATGGTTCTAGAGACATTACACGTCATATTTCTTAATCTTTAAGAATAAAATGAAACAGCCTGCTTTGGTAAAGCAGCTGAGAGGAAATGTTTTATTTGTTTCTAAGTACCAGACATTTTAAAATGTTTCATTAAAATGTCATAAAAAATCGTGGAATCTCAATGTTAAATTCAAAATAGGTAACGTTCTCTATTCCAAGAAATAATCCTCTCTCTCTCTCTCTCTCTCTCTCTCTCTCTCTCTCTCTCTCTCTCTCTCTCTCTCTCTCTCTCTCTCTCTCTCTCAAAGCAATTAACAAAGATAAAAGAGATCAACCAAGTCCGTATTCAGAGAAAACATTTCTGCTTATTTTCTTGAGAACGACGTTTGCTTTTTTTTAAACTTGCTATTATGCCTTTTAATTAATTTTCCTCACTCATTTTCATCACAGTGAGGCCATAAATGTCTTTATTATAAACTACATTTTTCCCATTTAATTTTCTGCACCTTTAAGCATTCCTAATTGTATATTGTATTTCAACACTGAAGACGTGCTTAATATTTGACAACACTACTGGAACTAAATATTATTAGGCTTCGCTGAGGCAAAAAATTAACCGATGTCAAAATTTTACTGTTGTTTTCTACCGCCAGGTCATGGTACTAAACATCAGTCAGCCTCTGGAACATGTACTAAGAACGGGAACTTACGAACACACGCTAACTTGTTTGTACATCTAATTGCCGATGCAAATCATGACTGGACCGAATGCAGAGGAAACGTCATTTCTCAACTACAGTGACAGTTCCGTTACAAATGGAGTCAAAGGTGCTATTCGTGGTGCTTCGGAGTTAGGAGAGGTTGTAAGCCTGTAATTCTACATAAGTACGTTTCGTTTTACAGACATAGCGGTGTATGTGTATGTATATATATATATATATATATATATATATATATATATATATATATATATATATATATAATATATATACATACATATATATACACTATATATATATATATATATATATATATATATATATATATATATATATATATATATATTATTTCAATCACAACATAATACAGACGAATGCTAACACTCGGATTCCTTCACTTTTCTATAATTTCTCTCCACATATCAGTCTAAACTTGGAGGAGCCTCGTACTAACTACTCATTTCATAATTATTCCTAGTTCTCAGATAAACCGAATGTATGAAGACCTTCAGATATCCGTTTATAATTTTAAAGAAATTATGTAATAAACCGAGTACTATTGCACCATTATATGGAGTAATAACGAGAGAGAGAAGAGAGAGAGAGAGAGAGAGAGAGAGAGAGAGAGAGAGAGAGAGAGAGAGAGAGAGAGAGAGAGAGAGAGAACTGATACAACATCCAGCAGTCATCAAAACTTTTCCGAAGTTACCACAAACTGCGCAAGTTTTACGGCGGAAACAGGAGACAAATGATATAAAATGGAAGAGGATAAGGATGCTGTCTCAGCTCTATCAAGAGACAATAGAATAAGCAACCGTCGATAGATGTTTGTTGCTTTTTTATGCGTCATATATTGGAGAGTCGTCGAGTCTCCTCCCCTATATAGCGGCATGTTCTCCTGGGAAAATAAAAGGTACAGAGTTAAGTATACCTTAGTTTAACCAGACCACTGAGCTGATTAACAGCTCTCCTAGGGCTGACCCGAAGGATCAGATTTATTTTACGTGGCTAAGAACCAGTTGTTGACCTAGCAAGGGGACCTACAACTTATTGTGGAATCCGAACCTCATTATAACGAGAAATGAATTTCTATCACCAGAAATGAATTCCTCTAATTTTTCATTGGCCAGTCGGAGAAGTCAGCAGAGTGCTACCGGAACGACACCCACCCCAGAACTAATAAAAGTCATCGATAACAGTAAACGGCCAAAGACTGAAAAAATTCTTGATAAATGAGCTGCATCTTTCGGATTCTTAACACGAGAGGAGCTGAAAATTGATACAAATTGGGTAAATAATATTGTCAACAATATGTTATTTCTTTTCTCTTATTCACCCTCGTATTAAATATACTAAAATGCACACATATATTCTTTTCTGAAAGTTTTCGTTTTTTATAGTGTCAATAAAATTTATAAAAACCTATTGTCATAAATTGAACTACATATTGAGCTGTGCGTGATAGTCAGTGGACTGAGGCGGGTTAAACCCGACGCATTCTACGTATTAGAACGATAATCAATTTACATTAAAGTTAGGTCTCGTATGAATGTCTTCTACCACAGACAGACCAAGAATCGTTTTCATCGTTTCACATGGCTAGTAAAGGAAGAAGGCACATGATTATCTGTCCATTTCCCATTGCCGTTCATATCATCAATACAGTACCGGACTGGACTGGATTGGATTGGATCATAGAACTTAGGCCAACTGTCAAGCGCTGGGACCTATGAGGCCATTCAGCGCTGAAAGGAAAATTGGCAGTATGGAGGCTTGAAAGGTGTAACAGGAGGAAAACCTTGCTGTTGCCCTGTGAAACAACTGTTAGAAGAGGGTGGAAAGTCCGATGGAAGAAAGAGAATATGAACGGAGGTACAGAAAAAGGAATGAAAGAGGTTGCAGCTAGGGGTCGAAGGGGCGCTGCAAAGACCCTTAAGTAATGCCTACGGTGCATCGTGGTGCACTGACAGCACTACCTCACCCCACCACACAAGTGGTCAAAACAGTATCAAATGCAGCCGAAAAACGAAGCGTTAACTGAACGTACGCGGCGTAACCTTACCCTCCGAGAGTATTTGCATTAACGATAACTCGACAAATGAGTGGAAGTTCTCTCAATCTATGCTCAATCAAGGACATTAACATGATTGCCTAAGGTTGCCGGATCTCCGTCTCTTGCTGCGATTTTTGCGGGAGAACTCCGTAACTGGTCTGATCCCGCTGAACTTCTTCCTAATTGTGCCCATTTCCTACGTGAGAGAGAGAGCGAAAAGACAAAGTAACGACGTGTACCCCTTTGAAACTTGCACTACTCATTACTAATGGGAATTACCAAAAGAGTTTACTTGGAATCAAAAGGCAGCGTGGCATTTGCTCTATGGACGTACGTAACTCTTCAGTTTTTGCAGTTCATATACAATGATATGAGATATCAAATGTCATTTAAATACTATTCAAGATTCAGTTTTTTGTCCAGTCTCCTGAGATATTAATTAATTTTTCTTTACGATTATATGTTTCTAATAGGTTAATCTCTCTCTCTCTCTCTCTCTCTCTCTCTCTCTCTCTCTCTCTCTCTCTCTCTCTCTCTTCGTTTATATTTTTTACACTCAAACGTTTCCATTACAATTTTTCAGATTGACGTATGCAATTAGAAAAAATTCGTCAACAACAGCCATTCATTAATAGGAAGTGTTTGAGAAATACAGCTGTCAGATATGTTAAAGACAACCTGTCCGGCGTGTTATAAAATCCGAGAGAACATGAACGTCAAAGCTAGATAGAACCTTCCCATGAAAAAGATTTTGCTGACCTAAGCCCAAGTTGCTACTCGGTCATTTCTTCGTGTCATTCGCTTGAGAAGATCACTTGAAATTGAGAAGGAGGAGTAGGCGAGGGGAGCGTTCTAAAATCTTGGTCACTTGTCAAGGTCACCATCACCACAGGGTGATAGGTCTATCTTTGATGCGTATGCATATCAAGACTGGTTGATGCAAGTCTGTTACTAATAGTATAAACAGTTTTTTTTAAAAACAAAAATGCAGCATTTTTTTTTTTTTTTTTAAAGGCTCAGGACCAATGTCAAATTGGTGGGAATAAGAGTTGGATCCAAAAAGTCTTACAGTACGGGAACTTTCTTCAAGATATGAAAACCACCACCTAGAATTTATGGCGAATTAGGAAAAATTTTAACCAGAAAGTTAACGTTACGCTTAATAACAACATTGACTAAGGGCCGAGTCAACCTGACAGGTATGGCGGCCGAATCCAAAAAGTATTACAGTAACCTAGCAAACATAACAGCCACATATATTAAACATAAAAAATTACTAGGAATTAATAAATAATACATTATCCAAAAAGTTTAAAGTTTTCTGTGTATAATCTTGACCTTGACCTGAGTGATGTAATGGACTTGAAAGGTATTCCAATAGGGATGTTACCCCTTCTAACATGACAGCAATACCAAAGAAGCATCACAAACTACAAGAACTTGGAAAAACTCTAACCTGTCCACGACGCTGACCATGCCACGGGTTTCACAGCAGCTCCTTGGTCTTATGTCCCGCGAACAAAAAAAAAAAAAAAAAAAAAAAGTGTCCTCGTCAAGACACGGAAAACCAGTTTAGAGTATTCCTGCACGAAACGGCAAAATACAGATTCCAGAGCGTGTTACACTCCGATTCTCAGCTAGCATATTGGCCTGAGGCTGCAATCCCCACATCCCTCTCTATCCCAAGCTGCTAAAGCCGACTGACCACCACGTACATAAATTCAGTGCTTAGGTCAACACAAACGAAATGAGGTTTAAAGGATCTTGCTCATGTTACTCGAACCTCTCCCGGGATGCGAACCGGGTCTTCTTCTTCTTCTTCTTCTTCTTCTTCTTCTTCTTCTATGACTTAGCTCTGTCAGCTTACTTGGAAAGTAATTTGGAACAACTAAGAAAGAATAGAGCCGAAAACCAACAGAAGATAAACTTCACGTGGGCGACTAACTGCGAGTATTCACTGTACAAACTACGGCGCTTTGTTTGACAACAAAAGAGAGATCACGACAACGCAAAGATTCAAGATCAAAGATGCTTATCCTATACAGTCTATTGTTCCGTTTACATATGTAACCAGTGGTAAACATTATTCTATTATATATACAGAATCCACTGGGGCACTGTATTTTGGCTATTATTCTATTATGTTCAGAGGCTCCAAAACCATCTTATTACCTCCACCAACGAAGTGGCATCATTTGTTCGTTTCTTTCTTTTCGTGAATGTCTGGTTATGTGTCTGTTCATAAGCTGTCGAGTTACAGGTGGATTTCAATCAAATGTTGTGGAGAGGTGGGCAGTGAGTCAATGAAAAAAATTAATACATTTCAAAGTAGAGCCGTTTGCTGATGCAGAACCAGGACTTTTTATGTCCTGAATGCATCTCAAAACATTACTGATCGACTTCGATTCATTCTCAACAAATATTTCCCACAGTATTATTCATGACTCCTGTTCCCGCCCGTCAATCACGATAACTACGTAATTTTCCAATTGCATCATACTTGTAATACAGAAATTACACTACTGCTGTTCTGAATTTTTTTATTTAAGATTTTGTGATGGGCAAATGAGGAGCTCGTTATCTTTAATCTATCGTTTTACAAACGTATTATTCTGTGGAGGATTATTTTCAATCCTGGGCAGATTCTTCCGGAACAAGCCGAAAAGGCAAAGATGATGTCTTAATGCCAAATGGTGAAATAAAAGACAAGGGAAGTACAGTACAATACAATGTCTTCGAAAATAAATAAAAAAAAAAAAGAGTCATCCGCTAAAAAGGAATCATCTCGCCGAGGCGAACACGGTATTTCACCCGATTGCATTTGCAATCTTGTCGCTCACTTACATGAGACCAATTAAATCTCATTTTTCGGAACTCCACCATCTCCTCAACGATCACCTCCTAATCACTTAGAGTGGGGAAGTGCAGTGGCAGGGGGTTTAGGAAAGGGGATGAACGTCCAATGGGACTCTCTACCCCCGGTCCCCTCCCCTCCCCCACTCCACCCCTCTCCTCTTCCCCTTTCAAATAACCCTCTTCCTGGATTTCCTTTGATTGCAAAGTCAATCGAGACCTCTCGCCGTTTATTCCATTAGCATCGTGTATGTCGAACCTCAAGAGCCAATTAGAGACTAGTGGGTTTGGCCGTCTATTGACGTGCGGGGTAGAAAAGACGAGCCGTGAGCCCTCGACTTTTGTTGCAGCCCTGTCGCGCGAGTCGCCTCTTCACTTCTTAGGAGTCCGCATCCAAAGGCCTGGCTGGTTCTTTATTCGTCGGTAAAGGAAAGATAAAGGAAAGATAAACGAGGAAGCCAAGGAGCGGACGATGGGGGAAAGTTTTCGAATGCGTTAACACAGAGTGTTATTTAATGTTTAGACTGTTCATCTGCTGTTGTAAGACGATGACCCTGAACAATAAGTAATGGAAGATGACTCAAGGTGTCAGTGGAGACTTAAATTTGTGGGGCAACATGAATGTACCTTTTTTTTACAATACAATCTAAATATACAATAAAAAAAGCCAAATCTAAACAGACTAATCGACGGGAATATTAATTTGTGAAACAGATCATCAGATAGCCTCTCATTTGTCTTCTAATCAATACCGCTATCCTAAACAAATATATTTTAATTTAATATATTCAATCTGTTTGTAAAAACCTTATTCACTACTTACGGTGAATTAACGGATTATATAGGAGATGCTTGGGAGACATCTCTCTTTTGGACGTGAAATGAACGTACAACGTAAAAATATGTATATATATATATATATATATATATATATATATATATATATATATATATATATATATATATATATATGTGTGTGTGTATATATATATATATATATATATATATATATATATATATATATATATATATATATATATATATATATATATATATATATATATATACACACACACACACACACATATATATATATATATATATATATATATATATATATATATATATTGAGTCATACTGAGTGGTAAAAATAATTGATTAAATATCGAAAAACATTTTCGTAAAATCGGCCACATTAACCGAACTGTTTCGAAGATTTGTCCACTGCCTTGATTTGTCATCAAGTTCAAGTCTCAACTAAGTCATCCACGATTATTAACAATGAAACAAGACGACCCTGTAACGAGGCTAAAATATCGAAAATTAAAAGTCTTAACAATATGTGTGTACAAAGTTAAAAACGAAAAGGAGAGACTTTCGGGCACTACTATTGTGGTTTTTACTTTTCATTATTAACATTGTTAGCTCGATAACTGTTGCTTGTAAAATCTTTACTTCTTGAAGGTACACTTTACTTCAAATCTACCCCTGCATTAAAATAAAATAAACGTCAAGAAAAAAATTGGTCAGACCAGAATCCTTAATAATAATAATAATAATAATAATAATAATAATAATAATAATAATAATAATAATAATAATAATCAGACTTTATAGTATAATATATCGGTAGTAATCCTAAAGAATAAAAAGGCACCATCAGAAGAATAGAAAAAGATTGTTTTAAACTGAATGGCATTGTAGCAGCAATCAAAATTCGATGATAATAATAATAATAATAATAATAATAATAATAATAATAATAATAATAATAATAATAATAATAATAATAATAATAATAATAATAATAATCAGACTAGAATCCTTAATAATAATAATAATAATAATAATAATAATAATAATAATAATAATAATAATAATAATAATGTGTGTCACGGTGTAGAACACTCCGGTAACCGTGACCTCATATATCAGTACGAGTTCCTAAGGCATCACCGAGAATCGTAACAAAGGATATTTGAAGACGACATAATGTGCAGCTACCTGGTTGCTGGAAAGCGGATTTTAAAGGCCATCAAAAGGCATTATACCCGAGGCTAAGGGATATATGAAGGCGATATAATGCGTACATTGCAGAAAAGAGGTTCTTCAGGCCATTAATATGACATCATACTTGCGGCATGTCTTACATCACTAAAGTCTTCTTTTTTTTTTTTAGTAGAGCGCATTATTATCATTATGGTGTATTTTAACATCAAGCCACAATAACCTGTTAACTTCACTTATTTGGGGTTATTTTGTTATTATTATTTCAGTAGATGAAACCTATTCACATGGAACAAGCACACCAAAAGGGCCACTGATTTGAAATTCCAGCTTCCAAAGAATGCTGGTTTCAACCTCCCACCGCAGACCCCACACTGCAGCAGTAACTGATCATGATACAAAGCCAATGATTTTCCATCGCCCTTGGGGAGACGCGAGCCCACGACATCTGAGTGGCGTGCCACACCACTAACCAATATACCAGCGGACCAGCTTACTTCTGAAAGCACTGAATCCGAACGCGAAAATCACGAAGAAACTCTTACTCTCTGGGTTCGAATTCCACCTGCAAAGGCAGACAAGCACTGGGACCAATGAGGTCATTCAGCTCTGAAACGGAAATTGACAGTAAAAGTTTGAAAGGTGTAAGAGGAGGAAAACATCGTAGTTGCACTATGAATCAGTTGTTAGGAGAGGGTGGAAAGTAAGTGGAAGAAAGAGAATATGAAAGGAGGTACAGTAAAAGGAACGAAAGGGGTTGTAGCTAGGGGCCGAAGGCACGCTGCAAAGAACCTCAAGCAATGCCTACAGTGCACCGCATGGGGTGCGCTGACGACGACTGCCCCCCTACGGGATTCTTCATTTATTCCTCGTTAGGATTCAGTCAGAGTACTGATTCCTTTCCTGACTTAAGGAGAGCTGTACGAGGAATCAGCGTTTAAATGAGGTGGAGTATATAGCAATAAACTAAGCAGACAGACAACTTGGCTGGAACAGATCCCAGGGAATGGATAAAAGGATAAGTTAAGAAAGTAATGCACCTGATGGCCCACGGGACGCTGCAAGGACATGTAGCACCCATAACTTACATCGGGTGAAGCAGTCTGTTAGCAGTAAACAATCACCCCCCCCCGCCCCGCTTCCTTCCTTCCCCAACACCCTCAGCACCTCGACACCACACGCACACACACACACACATACAAGCACAAAAACACACATACACAAACACCCTCAGCACCTCGACACAACACGCACGCACACACATACAAGCACAAACACACACACACACACACGAGGTCAGCTGAGTGCAAAGATGCACAGCCGCTAGGATCTCTAGTCTACTGCCTCGAAGAATAAAATAAGATAATAATGTAGCGCCTACTGGTCATTACGTAAAGAGAGCTATTTACAGTAAGAACAATGGCTTCCACAGAGACAGCGATGTGGTCTGGTTTTTAGATGATCCTGTTTAATGGACGACGCGCTCCTTGCGTCCTTTTTTTCCCCCTCTGCTTAACTCCCTATCGCTGCATTGGTAGCGAAAGGGAGAGAGACCTTCGTCTATCGCATCACCACTTCAAAATCCCATCAACGCATCATCAATAAGGGTAATTACCGTCAATCGTCCTAATCACTGCCTCTTTTACTGCTTCGCGTCATTTCATGTCAAAGACTGGAGGCCAAAAAAAAGGACAGCTGCTACTAGTGTAACGGCAGATATTAGTATTTCATTTTCTAGAGGCTTCTTCCGCGCGGAATCTCTAATTTATGCATTATTTTATATTCTCTAAATGTTAAAGTATCTGGCTGGGCCATGTACCGTACATGTAATGAGGACCTTCTGCATTAGCACGTGTCCTTCTTGTGCAACGTTCTTGGTTTTCTCTTCCTAATTAAAGGTTTCGTGGCAATGAGATCGACTGAGTTGAGGCAATAGCAACCTAAGGAGTTTTGCAGTTTAAAGTTGCCTGGATGTCCAACTTGGCCAGTCATATCTCGAAGCTGGAGTTAGTTGCGAATTACCGAAAGACTGGTTCGAATTATGACGGCCGTTGCTTGTGGTCACAGAATTTTGCTTGCTTCATTAGATGGGCATCTGCATATTTACAACTCTTCATTCCTCCTCACTGGTTATCCAATCGCTGCGGTTTACCAGTTCAAATATATAATCTTTTATTCACTTTTAAATTTTTCCAAACTTTGTTTCGTTATTTAATAACTATAAAAGAGAACGACCCTTGTCTAATCATCCTTCTTGACTTGCCAATAATACCAGTAATGGATTACGATTCTTTTTACGTTACATCTGGTTTGACGAGGGATTTGCCGGTCACTCCACTGCGATCTGCAAAAACAAGGATAGCGACCTCGACTACAAGGGATGGCCATGAGGAATGATCAAGACCTTGCTAGAGGTTGGAAGCCTTGACACCAAGAAGGTAAAGCGGTTGCAAGTTAACTCTACTGAACACTGTTTCTAAGTCCGATACGGTTGGTATAGCAAGGAAAATGAAAAGAAGAGTTTGCAGCAAGGTTGTCGTGACGTCGTGGCACCCACGTCGTTATCGGAGATAAAAAAAATTCAAGAATGTGTAAACACACAAAACAAATTAAAAGCGCGTCCGGATCTAGGCTATCTGAATGACTTGCGACAGGGTTTGCCCCATCATTTCGCAACAATCTTGCTTCTAACTAGAAGACGACGCGATGTCTAGACCCTTGGCGCGTTTTAGGGATAAATAGCTCTTCTAAGACATCGTGCAATAAAACAGTCGATGTTATCGCATCAAAAGCACCTACCTGACAATTTAGCAGCTTTAAATTTTTTTTTTTTTTTAAGAGGGATTTTCCGAAGACCACTTTTTTTTTAACACGTTTGTGGACAACACAGCATGTATTGGGACTCACAGTTTTCGTTAAGTAGTTTTATCTTGCTAGTTTCCTCCTTATTTATTTTCCTTTAAACATTGTTCATTTTTATCTATCTTTAAATCAGATAGACGAGAATGCTGGATGGGCACGAAGCTGAGACCAACATGGTGGTATATACATGCGTGCCAATGTATTTATGCAACTGTATTTTACCTATTTTTTTTTTTTTACTCTGAACGACCGGGGAATAATCTATGTCAAGTTGGATAAATACTTAAGAAAGCATGAACAAATAAAACGTGACAAGAAAAATTATCGGAATACCATGACATTGTTGAACCTCGGAAAGGAACACATACTAAACAACGGCAACACACGCACACACTCACATGTATATATAGATATACACCCATATATATACGTATATCTATATAAGCACAAAATGTATGTGATTACATACAGAAAAACAATATACACCAGAAAGAAAGTGGCAATATTTTGGGAATCAAAGCCAAGCTCTAGAAACGAACCAGCCACCAACCTACGAAATCTGCACCATCACGGTAGAGTCTCGGTCATCTAAATCTCGTTCCCGAACGAAGCTGACCAGTTTGACCAGCTCGACACCAAAATAGACGACGATTCCCGTCAACAGCATTACGTCTACTCTTTGGGGACATCTGGCAAGGTGTAAAAAAAAGTAAGCGACCGGCGCGATAAAGAAAGGGAATGGGACTCCTTATAACCCCTTGGTCATCTTGCCTTCTCGCTGTGACTCCTACCCTTTAGCCTTTTAACTTCTTTAATAAGACGAGAACCCCGTAGGGGGTTAGTGCCGTCAGTGCACCTCACATGGTGCACTGTAGGCATTACTAAAGTTCTTTGCAGCGTCCCTTCGGCCCCTAGCTGCAACCATTTTCATTCCTTGTACTGTACCTCCACTCATATTCTCTTTCTTCCATCTTGCTTTCCACCCTCTCCTAACAATTATTTCAGAGTGCAACTGCGAGGTTTCTCCTGTTACATCTTTCAAACCTACCTGCTCTCAATTTCCTTTCCAGCGCTGAATGACCTCATAGGTCACTCTGCTTGGCCCTTGGCCTCAATTCTATATTCCATTCCATTCCATAAGACGAGAATCAGCGTTCGACGCTGAATTATATAACATGAATTCGTTGCAGTGTGGGGGTGGGTGTGAGTGTAGTAGAACACATTCCTGAACTTTTTTTTTTTTTTTTTTTTTTTAGCATCATCACTGAATTTTAATGTTTGTCTGCCAGGCTTTGGCTTCTAGATCTATCCCATTGTTTTTGTATGTTGAAAAGTATAAGCATTACCATTTACCTATTCCTATCAGCACGATGTAATTATTTATTATGAGCACAAGAACGCCCAGACTTAGCTGTACTACTGAACGGATTCAAAATTAATGAAAAATGTTAAGTAAAGATATTTCAGCACATACCTCGTGATCCCCGTATGGGGCTAATGCTGTCCGCGTATCTCACGCGGTGCACTGTAGGCATTACTTAGGGTTCTTTGCCGTGTCCCTTCGGCCCCTAGCTGCAATCCTTTCACTCCTTTTACTATACCTCCGTTCATATTCTCTTTCTTCCATCCTACTTTCCACCCTCTCCTAACAGCTGTTTCAACATTATTTTCAGCGCCGAATAACCTCATCGGTGCCAGCGCTTGGCCTTTGGCCTAAATTTTATATTCTAATTCCAGTTCCATAATTCGTGATCATTCTGCACAAATTGACGAAGTCTTTATGTCCAAATGATTGCAACAACTAGTAACAATGTAGATTATAAACGGAACAATAAAGATTAAATAAAACAAGTAAAAAATCCGTCGAAGTTTCTTCGGCGCAATCGAGTTTACTGTACATCGTATAATCGAGGCCACCGAAAATAGATCTATCTTTCGGTGGTCTCAGTATAATGCTGTATGAGCCGGGGCCCATGGCCCAGTGGTGGCCTGTCCTATATCGTTGCAAGATGCACGATTATGGTTAACTTTAACCTTAAATAAAATAAAAACTACTGACGATAGAGGGCCGAAATTTGGTATGTCTGATGATTAGAGGATGGATGATCAACGTACCAATTAACAGCCCCCTAGCCTCGATAGTTTTTAAGACATGAGGGCGGACAGAAAAAAGTGCCGACGGACAGTAAACTAAAAAGGGATAAATCTGTCGTTTGACAGTCATTACAGATTGTTATGTCTCAAACGCAGGACTTGGCGATTAATTCTTAAGCTGTTCTACGGATTAAGAGTTACACAAATTACGTGGTCAAATTAGTCATTTACGAAGCTACCAAAGTTAAGGCTTTCATGTAACCATAAAAATTAGAATTCTGTGAATGAGTAGTTATCCGGCCATAACGCTCATGTATATTATTATTATTATTATTATTATTATTATTATTAAATACTCATAGTAGCATGAATCTTGAAATGGAGAAACAAATCCACAGGTTACGTAAGGGTACAAATATTTAAAACTAAATCTACACACAGAGCTTTCGGGAACCCATTCGATCCCCCGAAAGCTCTCTGTTCAGATTTATTTTTAAATATAAGTACCCATGCATAACTGGATTTGTTATTATTATTTTTATTATTATTATTATTATTATTATTATCATTATTATTATTATTATTATTATTATAAAGACTACCGAGATAGCAAGTGTCATTAGGCCAAAGGCCAAGCACTGGGACCTATGAGGTCACTCAGCGCTGAAACCGAAATTGGCAGTAAAAGGTTTGAGAGGTGTAACAGGAGGAAAACCTCGCAGTTGCGCTATGAATCAATTGTTAAGTTAGATGGAAGAAAGAGAATATGAAAGGAAGTACAGTAAAAAGAACGAAAGGGGTAGTAGCTAGGGGCCGAAGGCACGCTGCAGAGAACTTTACGTAATGCCTACAGTGCACCGCATGAGGTGCACTGACGGCACTACCCCCTACGGGGAATGCAGTTCATAAGATCCATACGACACGACCGTCACTGTCAGTACTGTTTTGACTGGTGCTTGCTTGATGAGGCTAATTTGACAGCGTGCGAAGCATGATTACAGAGCGAGGGAGACAGACAGGGGAATATGACTCCTGGAGGAGGCGAAAGGCGAGATCCTTTGGATATGAAAAGAAGGCGATAATGATCACAACGTGAATTAAGGAGTTCGTTCAACTCGAGGTCTCTTTAGCAACAGCGATACCCGAGAGAGAGATCTTTGGTCTAGGCTGTATTTTGTCTGGGGTTTGGACTGAGTTTTTTTTTTCTGACTTATTATTATTGCTCTCCTGTCGTCTTCATTACTTTTGGGGATTCCGTTGATTAATCATCAGTCTCTATTAATAACAAATTATTGGTCCTTGTCTGGATTTTGTCAGCTGTATGGAGAGTGAGTACGTTTCACTGATTATGAAATTTGTAATCCATTCAATTCTGTCTGGTGTTTGAAAGATTTCGCTTGACTGATTATTATTCTTCAATCGATAAAAAAAAAGTCACCACGGTTAATATTTTCAATATATAAAAATGAAACGATTTCATTGTTGCATATTTGATTAGAATCAACAAGAAAAGCCTCCAGGCCTTCTCTATTTCAAACGTGAATTTTAAAACTAACTCCGACGTTTCCATCTGATTATAAAGTTACTGATTGCTTTCAGTAATTACAAAAGAATCTTCAGCATTCCTCTCATGATGAATTGGATTCAAATCAGTGAGTAATAAATTTCATAATGTTTTAATTTTCCATCGGCTAAATTATTTTTAAGGGTCATTATGCTTTTAAGAATTTTGGATGAATGTTTAAACTGAGTTCTTTATTCTGTTATTCTCCAAGTTCAATACGAAACATGTTCTCTGTACAATTCCTCGCCATTTTTATTTTCACTCTCAAGTTCTCTACAAGCACAGATATACCCCAGTGTATACACACACGCATATATATATGTGTATGTGTGTGTGTGTGTATATATATATATATATATATATATATATATATATATATATATATATATATATATATATATATATATATATATATTATTTATCGTTCCCAAGCCCGAATAAAAAGGAGCGTTGGAGTCAGGAAGGGCAACCGTTCGTAAAACATCTGGTAAAACGAAACATGAAATTAGCATCTGAAGAGGCTTATTAAAAATAGCGATCCTGACTAGTGACTAAGCCGAGTAAACGTAGATATATATATATATATATATATATATATATATATATATATATATATATATATATATATATATATATGAGTGTGTGGGTGTATGTGCGTGCGTCTAAGCAAATGGTTCAAGGTTTGAAGACCATCACTTTTGCACATGTAATGCAATTTCTTGCATGGGCAAAGGTGCGTGGTTTCCTAACGCCTCTGCGCATGTTTGTACGCTGACGTGTTTAGGAGCTTTGCGAAATGGGGGACGTTTCAGTCGTCCCTAAAGAATGATGTCAATGTTTGCTCAGACAAAACCATTCTCTGGTCAATCCTCCTTTAAAAGGAGTGAGAGAGGGAGAGAGGCGATGACTAATGTGTGAGCGAAAAACCGAAAGCACTTCCTACACATCGTAGAATGATTATTCTTTCAGTTGCCATTTTTATCTTAATCTCAACTTCATGAGTCAAAGTCTTGGCAAGATATTTGGTGTGTGTGTGTGTGTGTGTGTGTGTGTGTGTGTGTGTGTGTGTGTGTGTGTGTGTGTGTGTGTGTGTTTTAGTGGAAAAATGTTAAACACCTTCTGTTAAAATTTAAACCACTATAATCACTGAGTACTTTAGTACAACTTACTCTATCGGTGTATGCTTTATGAGTTCACCATACCTAAATAATTCCGTGGAATTTTACTGAGAAATAAATTACTGTTTTTAGGCCATTATTACAGGGCCAGGACTTTGCTACAGTCTTAGATAGCAGAATACTCCTGGAAAGATACACAAGAACATCTTTTCCAAAAATATAAACTCCTTTTTAGGAAAGATCTTTACCAGAAAATCACTTTTCTCAAAATAGAATGTCCTATTTAGACAGATGGGGAAGTCATTTTAGCCTCTACTTTTAAATCTAGGACCTGAAAAGACTAATGTCTCTCAGCCAAAGAAAACATATACGAAAGGATATCAATCGAAATTTCTGTTTATAATAAGTTCTCTCGCTACGCTACCTATCTTGCAGGCTGACATTCGTCATTTTAGTGTAGTTTAACCTTTGGATCTTTTAGTTTTATTTATTCTTACTTTCTCTGCTCACGTTCTCTTTTTCTCTCTCTCTTTTGTTCTGCTGTCTGCTTGAACTTCAGTATATATACCCTTCGATGACCGTACGTATTTGAAGTATTTAATTATTTTTCACTTCAATTATTTTGGGACTCAAACCATCAAACCATCATTTAGCTTCTCTTTAGCCCGACATGCGCAGAATGGAATGGAATATAATATTTAGGCCCAAGGCCAGCTGCTGGGATCTATGACGTTTTCAGCGCTGAAAGGGATATAGTGAGTAAAAAGATTTTGAAGGTGTAACAGGTGTAACAGGTGTAACTATGATACAAATGTCAGGAGATGATGGAAAGTAAGATGGATGAAAGAGAATATGAACGGAGGTACAGTAAAAGGAGGTACAGTGAAGTGCACTGACGGCCCTACCTCCCTACGTTGATCATGCGCAGAGCCTGAAGGTTAATTTCTCTCGCATTCAGTGACACCTTTGTCTCTCATATCTAATCAAAGAAGCTTATATGCCCAAATTTGTATTCCTTCAACATTTCGCGGAAGAAACAAATAACTCAAAAAGGTTGGACTACTTTCACTGAGCCTTCGTGAATCCCGGAAGGTTAAACTTTGAAAAAGAAGCATATATCACCAATGTCTTAGGCAACACCATATCAAAGTTTTTTCTATGGACCGTTACCTTGGGGGACTTTGACCTTGACTTTAAAAAATCTCGAAGTTTGAAAAGGGGCATATTTTCGGGAGAGCTGGGATCGGGCTATTTTCCCGATTCGGCTGCCTGGAGGATGGACCCACGCTGTGAAGTCCACAACGTCTACTCTGATGGACCAAGAAGATGTTTCTGCGTCGCTTAGGTGAACCTCAGCTGAGTGAACCATTGCTTTGGCATCGCAAAAACCTACATTAAATACATGCCTGAAACCTATGGCAATAAATGATATTGTAGGTGTAACTTGCTTACACTATCAAGACCGTCATGAATTTAAGAGGTAACTAATACAGTGAAAACTACTTAAATAGGAAATATTACTCAATCTAAGGGACGAATCAACTGACGTCCAGATGTCTCCGAAACAATTGCAGCACAAGACGAATTGCAAAAGATGTCAACAATCAAATAAAACAATCGCACAAGAACCTCAGTGCGATCTATTTTGATTCACTTTCCATTTTCATAACGAGTGCGTCATACATAACGTCCTGCCTGAATTTCGAACCTCTCGCAACAAGGAAGCAATTGCAGGAGGTCCTGCTGCTGTTGCCACTGCCGCAGGTCCGGTGATAATATTCCATGAAGTCATATATTATCCCTCCGCATCCAATACCGACCGCGTATCGACCACGTTCTGGGAATATCTTTAAAGAACAAAGAGACGGATAATGGCGGCGCTTAATGAATTTCTCCGGCGACAGAATGGCACAACAGCGTTCATGTTAACGGCTGCTGGAATTAACGACAATATTAGTTGCAAAGCGGCCCACGAAACGCCCAAATTGAATTTTCGAATTGGATTTTCAGCATGATTGATTTCATGGCCCAGCCTCTGACATTCAGGTGTCAGTTTATGAATGCGTTAATTAGCATAAGCTCATTTTTTGTTCGTTATTAAGGGAATGGATTTCTATCGAACTTTAACCTACGTGTCCAAGTTCAGTTTAGGAGATCTGAAATCTCATACTAGCTTCCGTCATAAAAGGTGAATTTTTTCAGTATCTGAAATACTTTCGAAACTAAATTCTTACTTTATTTCCTTTTCGTAGAGTAACAACATATACATGTACATACATACATACATTATAGATTTATATATATATATATACGAGTGTATATATATATATATATATATATATATATATATATATATATATATATAATATATATATTATATATATATACATATATATACATATATATATTCAAACGTAAACAGAAAGCACTGACCACAAAAACATTTATTGCTGACTCAATACGATTTTTCCTTGAACGTATTAAAAACCTATTGGACTTTCTACTATCGAGGCTGCACAGAAACATGTACTTTCAGCGAACAAGTTACACAGAGAGGGTTACGTACTATGAGAGAGAGAGAGAGAGAGAGAGAGAGAGAGAGAGAGAGAGAGAGAGAGAGAGAGAGAGAGAGAGAGAGTTTTGATTCATTATTTTTAATTCTTTGAGTGCTAATGCAATCCCTTTAAAACCTGTTTGTAGAGTACTTCATTCTTTATCTGAAAGCACAATGACTTGTTTATTTTAATTTTTGAGTTTGTTCGAGACCAAGTTCACTATTAGATGTAAAACGTTATTCTCTTCTTCTTCCAAACCCTTTCATCCAATCCAGCTTCCCCCTGCCTCTTCATTTTCCTTGTATTCTTTTGTTGATTGCATCTGCTCTAACCGTCTAAATTGCAACGCTCTTTTGCCAAATCTTATCAAGGTAGGGAACAGATCGATGAGAATTCTAAGTCGGCCATGCTGTTTCTTTATATTCTATAGTAATTTGATAAAGGGTAAACAACCGAAGGGACATGGAAGCACATATATGTCCTTGTATATAAACGGTTCAATTTTATTATTTTTATCATAACGGAAAGACGCGAGTTTACCGCTGGCACGTTATTTCTGGGGATAACAGTAATTACCTAGGTCCAGTATCTGATTTTTTCAAAGTGCGTTGCGTGATTAGCACATGAAAAATAAATGTTTTTGTTTCCATATTTACGTCAGTTTGAACCAGTACGGCCCAATAATTAACGTGAAATATTCCTTGGTTTTCACAAGAAGAGGCCTGCAGCACTGCAAGACGCCGTGCTCAAGCTCAACAAACAAACGACAGGCATCCTACACGAAGGTAATCATTCCCCCCGCGTCCTTCGCTTCCGCCCATCGTCCTTCTCAAGACCGCAGCGAGACTTGGAGTCTGCAGATCCGTCCCCGTCGACTTCTTGTTACGTTGAAAAGTAGCAATGCCGGAGGTCGTGTGTGAAGATTACAGCCGGATACGCGAAGGCTCCGCGTGTAGCAAATAACAGTCTAGAGGAGAAAATAATGTTCCATTTAGGATACCGTTCCTCACCGCATGGATGTCGCGTGGAGGAGACATCGCCCTCCTGATTGGCTGCCGGCTTTTTGATAGCTCCTCGAAATGACATCGCCATTGGATGGCGATCTATTCCAGCACGCGCGCGGACTTGATAACCCATTTCCAGGGAAAGTCCAGATTCTTCAACCCGGAGGTGGTGGCGTGTCGAGGCACGAAGAGCCGAGATAATGTACGTCCTTAAGATAATCATCTCTCGTACCTCGTTTTTTTTTTTTTTTTTTTTTTTTTTTACCGAGGGACGTCATCATCGCTACCACATCATTTAGAGCCTACATGGAGACATTCATCAATTGAGTTTTCTGTAAGACATGATGTAAAATGTCTTGACTTGAAAAACGACTTTTTTTCTGTCTTTGTTGTAAGATTGACGTTCCTTCAACCTGAAAATCACTCTTTTTATTTTTTTACCAGTTTTTAATTTTTTTATCGAGACGCGTCTCAACTCGAGCTCTCGGTAAGATATCTTAACCAACGAAAAACTACTTTTTTTTTTTTATAACGTAAGACTGACATTCCTTCGACGCAAGGATCAGTCGGGTATCCATCTAACAGCCCAGTGAAGGACACCGGGACTGTCTCACACCTGGATTGTAATGGACAGACCGGATGATTTATAGAGTGCTGTTGTCATGGCGTACCAACCCGGAACTAAACTGATGTATCGGAGTACTGACAAACCGAGAAACATGAGCGAATCAACGAGAGAGTGAAGGTAACTTTTGATGTGAACCGACTTTCGTGCCTCAAACAGTGTAGATGGAAAATGTCTAAAAATCAAGATTATCAGTATAACTTAATGGACGCATTAAACAACCAAACCTATGATCGAGTGTAGACCATTTTTTGCGGCCGTAATTATTTATGACGAAACAACTACGGTTTACTGGACCATGAAAATTCAGAATGGCGTTCTAATGCTGTAATGAAATGTGGCAAATAATAGAGACTTAACAGAGGTCAAGTGTCAGTGTTTAAGGAGAATGAAAGATAAAGGTTGAAGGTGTTCATATGTGGAATAAGAACTGAAAGGGTACAAAATGCAACGTGATCCCGTTCTGATACTCTGGATGCAGGTTATTTACCCTATACGGATATCAGAATTACTTCATAGTCTTGCGTTTGGACCTATGGCTTTTTAGTGATAAGCAAATCCAAAAAGTGTAAAGAATTCGAGAGGTGAAGAGGGCATTGTAGTTATTATAATTACATATGCATCTGGTAAAAGTGACTAGCAGATATATATATATATATATATATATATATATATATATATATATATATATATATATATATATATATATATATATATATATATATATATATAACCTGCATGTCTGTGCGCATATTGTGTGAGATCAGTTCCTTCCATAGCATGAAAAAATGATAATTTCTGCACAACGCAGTTCAAGTTCCAAGTGGGAATAAGCACGAGTAAAAAATGTTGTGAAGGCAAACTGGAACCAGGACGCTGGTGAGAAAATTGTCAGCGAGAGCGAAGAAAAAAAAAATTAAATTCAACCACAGAACGGGGAATTTAGGATTGAAAAAATGGCAGGTAAAGTGCAGGATAACCGATTAAGTTATCAACAAAGAGAGTGAGGGAAGAATGACGGCCGAAGTTTTCCGGAACCCTGGAAGGAGCCGGCTGTCAAAGGAAGGAAAACTATGTGAGACAGGAATCTCCAGGTAAACAACTTTTATCCGTTTAAGTATATAAATGTTTAACTTTATTCGCTGCTTTTCCTGCATTTCACTAAACTTATGTGAGGTTCATTCTCGGTTACGGACATCCATTTAAGTACACACATACACACATACATATCTATCTACCTATCTACATACACATATATATATATATGTGTGTGTGTGTGTGTGTGTGTTTGTGTGTGCGTGCGCATGTACATAAACTATGCACGTATGTAAGTGTATATAGTTTATATATACATATATATATATATATATATGTGTGTGTGTGTGTGTGTGTGTGTGTGTATTTGTATATATATGTGTGTGTGTGTGTGTGCACTTATGCAATTCCTTTATATTAGAAAATATTTGTAATGTATGCCTACCCTCCAAAGTCACTAACGGAAAAGTATGCGTAAGCGCCATGAGAGAGAGAGAGAGAGAGAGAGAGAACCTCATTACCATAATCATGCGGACTTGAAGAATGTTCCATGACACGCCACTTGAAAGATGCGGTGGTGGTCAATGGCGGTACTTAGACGTGATTTGCTTCTTCGGTGGATTGCCAGCAATTCCATAAAACCTGGAAGAGCTCGGGATTTTAGAAGCCGCGTTCAACCTGCGCGGATGTGAGTGCATGTACACGTGCGTGGAAGAGAACCTTTACGTTCATTGCAAACAGATAAATAAATTGAAAGGTTAGATATAAGGTGTCATCACCGTTCGATTCTCCGACCGGCCAGTGAAGAATTAGAGGAGTTTATTTCTGGTGACAGAAATTCATTTCTCGCTATAATGTGGTTCGGATTCCACAATAAGCCGTAGGTCCCGTTGCTAGGTAACTAACTGGTTCTTAGCCACGTAAAATAAGTCTAATCCTTCGGGCAAGCTCTAGGAGGGCTGATAATCAGCTCAGTGGTCTGGTTAAACTAAGGTATACTTAACTTATGCCCTTTCATACAATACAGCTGACAGCACTTGTGGTAAAACGTATGGAACTACAGTTTCATTAATAATAATAATAATAATAATAATAATAATAATAATAATAATAATAATACTCAATTCGTCTTATCAATTGCTTTTCTTGCGCTGGAATGGTTGCAAGCAATTGACCGATATTCATTTCCGGTGATTTAGTGATGTGTAGGAGGTAGTTCTCGTGGGGCGTCGACCCACGGATGGCGGGGAAGCGAGAAAAAACGACCCCGAGCAATAATAATAACAATAATGTGTGTACTAAAAATTCATTAATTATATATTAAATATATTATTATAAAATAAACAAAGACTGAACATTTTTGAACGGTGTTTCTCAGTTAGTGCTAACGTTAAAATGTAAAGTAACATTTAACGTTAGCACTGATGAGGAACACCGTTCAAGTGTTCAAAAGTCTTTGTTTATTTTACATAGCAATATATTTACTATATAATTGTGGATTTTTATTACACAGATTGTTTTTCACGAAATTGTGAATCTCTTAATAATAATAATAATAATAATAATAATAATAATAATAATAATAATAATAATAATAATAATATTTCATGTTAATTCCTAAAAAGTGATGCCACAAATCAGACAAATCATCTTTCATTCTGGCCTCGGATTGTCAAGGTGCACAGGTGTGTTAAAGTGAAGGAAAAATAAACAAGAGCTGCAAAGAGAGACGCAAGGGAATACCAATTCATTAAAGATGGTGTATCAACTTTAAAATAATAAATGTTTAAAAAAAATAACAATAAAAATACACGAATAAATGTCAGTGAAAATTTTAAAAAAATTTATTTCCTGCACTCTCATCGAAATTTCTCCCTTGAAATATCCTACTAAAAAACAAGTACAAGCAAGACATTAGTGTAAATATCATCTCCTCGGCAATTAAAGCGACAGCGATTGATTGATAATATTCAGAGGAGATGTCTCAGTATTTTTCCAAGGCATTCTCTCTCTCTCTCTCTCTCTCTCTCTCTCTCTCTCTCAACTGAACACCGCAGCCTGCAAACCCGCAAGGCAGAAAATACCACCGCAAATAAACATAGCAATGGAATCCAAAGCCTCAGGACCGAATGCTCTGAAGGTGTTGCCATGACGTATTCCTTAGCGAAAATACACCGGTTTGTGATATACTTACGCTGTAAATCGAAGTGGGGAAGTATAGGGCAGGGTCTCGGTAGTGTAATGAAGTAGGGTGAGGGTGGAGGCATATGTGGAATGAATTTTTCTGTAAGGGACTTCCCAATTCTCTGCTGAAGAAGTGAGGAGTGTGTGAATCTATTTTCTAATTATTCATCTTCTGATTTGGTCTGATTCCATGAATGGCCAGAAACTTTTTAATACAAATACAGACAAAATGTTCTTAGAAACAAGGATGAACGAAACGTTTTTAGATACATGTACTGCCGAAACGTTTTTTAATACAGGCCCGGACAAAAGTTTTTTTATACAAGTACACAAAAAACCGTTCTAGATACAAATAAAGTCATTTTTTGGTGGAATTTCCACGTAAGGTGTCATGTACGTTACAGTTAGCCAGATCTAGCTGCAGAACGATTTTCAGAACTGCCACAAATATCGAGGATTTTGTCTTACCAATATCTTGGTTAAAAAAAAAAAAGTATGAAACGGAAAAAAGTAATTTAATCAACTTTCAAGTCAGCTGCAACCTTTGGTCATTTTGATTTTCGATCATATTTACAAACTTTTTTCGTCTCAGGAAATTTCTACTTTTCGCGCTACTGTTACGAAGCACAATAGATACTGTACATATCTTAAATTATAAACGGCATTGACAAATACAGCAATAATAGAGGACGCCTTCAAATAACTAGGAAAAAATTCTATAAACATTTTGAGTACACAGAAAACCAAGGTTAGCGTCAGGTCATTCCATCTGCATTTCATGTAGCTGAATTCTGATGAGGGAAAACAAGGCATGTAACTAACCGGCATTTATTGGTTAAACGTACAGGATATCAACTGACTCTAACACAACTAAAGCTTCATATTAGTGAAAAAATAACACAATAATGCTTAATTCAATTCCACTGTATTATTTTTACTTATTTAAATGTATAAGGATTTTTAATCAAATTTTAACTTTCAGTCTTTAAAAATAAATTGATAAAGTACTTGTCATTTTTTGTTGATCAGAAAATATACATTAGATAAAGACACCTCCGGTCTGGGTTTCAGATCGTCAAATTAGTTCGTTCTTAAACATGAAAAAAAAATAATTACTGTCTGAATTTCATGTTGTTGAAGCGGCCTCCATTACTTGACCTATGATAGATCCCTTTAACTAGCCATTCCATCACCTGGAAACAGTGTTAAACTGAACCAAGAACAAGGCCCAAGAATAAAAGATGTCCAAAATGGGAAGGCTGGATGAATGTACCCTGTGACCTAACAAGTTGTAGAAGTTACGAACTATCGACACAGTCTATTTCCTGTATTAAGCAAAATCAAAATAAATAATAGAGGTAATTCTCCGGGGATTCCGGAGGGAGCCTGAGGCCAGTAGGTTCGACCGAGGGGCCCCCTCCTCTGGGGTTTCCACGGGGATCCTGAGGCCCAGGCTCCATAGACTGGGCCTTTTGACTGGCTTCTCCGCAGAGTCCAGGGACCCTACTTTAGCTGCAGGGACACCTTAACTTCTTTCTGCAGAAGCCCCGGGATTGTGCCTTTCATATAATCATCACAAGGCGTACATATTACAGTCCTCCCTTTATTTATGTCTGCATCATATTTTGTAACAACCGGGTGTTGCTTTTCATTGTCCTGTGAGGACCTTTTCATTTAGGTGTACCTTTCACTGTATTTTAGTGTGTGTTTATTGGATAACGAGAGAGCCTTTCTTTTTTGTACGTTAGCTTTGTTTTAGAGAAAACTTCCATAATATTTTTGCATTTGGTTTATTTAACACAAAAGCTCCTTTCTTTTACTTTCACACGAAAAAAATCTGTGTGAAAATTACACATTTTGAAGTGCATATCTTACAGCTGGCTGGTGGTCGTATGTTCTGCGGATCAGCGCTTTTTCGCAGAAGCCCACACGTTGCAAGGTCTCGTACATTTGACAATATCTAGTAACGTTTGATTACATGCTTTTATCCAACTGACTTCTGCGTCTGTCTGTCTGTCTATCCTCAAATCTTGTAACTCAATTTTCGACCTATATCCTTCGTCTGATGGACTTGAAATTTTGCATGGTTACTCAATCCCGGTGACAATACAACCTTACATAATCAGCAGGTCAACAGTGACCTCTAGTGACCCTACAGTGACCTCTCCTAATATCTCAGGATTTGTATGAAAATTGGATTTTTCATACCTTCTTTGACTCGGTAGAGTAAGTTAATAACTGTACGGATTTTTCAAACCTTTGGATCTACAGAATATCACGCTCAATTTTTTTAGTTACAATCATAATTCGGATATAATTTCTGTCAAAACTAAAAAGTATAAAAAAATGTAAAAAACAAAAAATCTAAACGCGCTTTTATTAAAATGCACTAAAAAGTAAATATTAATTTGTTGAGACTCACCAGGATTTTCTGACAATTAATCATGTCTAAAAAAATAAAAGCGTGGGCGCCAGACATAGAAGGAAATGCTACAAGAAAGGAAATAGATTTCTTTATTTCTTGTAGCATTTCCTTCCATGTTTGGCTCCCACGCTTTTATTTTTGTAGACATGATTAACTGTAAGAAAATCCCGGTGTGTCTCAAAAAATTGCTATTTACTTTTTAGTGCATTTTAATAAAAGCGTGTTTCTCTCCCGCAAACATTAGTGACCGCAGACCCGACGGCATTTGGGCGGCTAAAAGCAAAACGATTGTCTCTCCCTCGAGTTCACTAATCTTCTTGATGTCATTCACGTACGGGATTTTGATTTCATTGCTGTATTTCCTATCGATTTATAACGACCTTCTATCCTGATTTTGTTTTATTGGCTAGGGCGCACACGCACACACACACACACACATACACACACACACACACACACACACACACACACACATATATATATATATATATATATATATATATATATATATATATATATATATATATATATATATATATATATATATATACACACAGTATATTTATGTTTGTTTGCCTGTCTGTGTTAAAATTCCAGTCACTTGTGAATGATCTAACATATGTGATGCATAATATGGTATACATGATGTACAAAAGCACAGCGGATACGCAAACTGTCTACTTCTGTATCAAACCCAAAAGCATAGGTTCGAATCCCAGCCGCAGCAGGCGCAATTATCATATAAAGCTCCCTTTGGGTGTCAATTATTCCCAAGTGAATCCAAAGCGTACAACGGCTGGGACAAAAGTTTGAGTCCATTCTACCGAAAGATGCGGAAAGTTACTCTATTTGTGTTGCGAAATAAATATCGTCTCTCAGCAGCAACCGACCTACTCGCTACTGGCGGAAACTACTTATGTGACGAGAAAAGGGCAAAGAAAGAAAAGAAAAAAAAAAGGGAACAACGCATAAAAATCAGAGTATGAATAAGTTAATAAACGTCTGAACTTTCTCCTCCTTTCTTAAGCGTATTTTTCTTAGTTTCACTTTCGATTCTTTTACTAGTTCCCGTTCAGTTTCGTTTAATAACTGTGGCTTTCCCTAAACCACTATGCGATAAATAACTAATCAGTAAGTCTCGCCGCCTTACCTAAGGCAACAACATTCGCTCGCTTGCACAAACAGGCGTTTTGCAGCAACCTTTTTCGGTACGCCCTCCAACACGTCCTTCGTTCAAACAAAGAAGCACTTTTATTTTACCTCTGCAATTCCATGCCCGACTTCAAAGCAACGGGCTGTTTTTACAGTCTGATACTGTTACTTTTCTAAAGGCATCAGACGCGGAATGGACGTAATTAAATTTTCCGATTCCCTAAATGATTTTACAAAGGTATTGGGATACAGGAGAACAGCGTTTGTAAGACTACCTTTTATGAAATGAAGCCCCGGGGTACTTCAATCATATGCATGTCGGTGATTCGACTGATTTCAGTAAGAAATCATTTATTACGGTACTCAAATCTTTGGTAATATTTACGAAGGATACATTAATGATTACATCAGGAAACCCGGTAAAATGGAACAAAGCTAGATTTAAATTTTACAGACTGGCGTTACATCACATAAGGTCATCGACCAATTACACAAGCCCACTTCAAATTTAATATTTGTTAAAATGATTCATATTAAAATTCCAGACGTTGTTGAAATCAAAGATCCATCTCTTACAGAATTCCATCAAATAAGGTCATCGACCAATTATACAAGCCCACATCAAATTTAATATTTGTTGAAATTATTCATATTAAAATTCCAGATGCTGCTGAAATCAAAGATCCATCTCTTTCAGAATTCTGAATGTTATTCAGAAGTCCCGGGACAAACGTCATCACCGTCACTGGGAAATTTGATTGCTGATGGGCTAAGCAAAGTTATAGAGTCGTTAATGCCACCTGTGGGCACCTGCCAAATGCTATTAATTCCAGCTTTTGCTACAGTTACGTCACACGACCCCAGGTCACCGACTGGGAATTAACGCCGCTCTCTCAGAAGTTACGGCAGTGCCATTAGGTACTTCGAAACAGTCTCCGGTAAGTCAAGTTGACATTTGCTGTTAACTGGAATTCCGTAGGTCCCTTTTATCAAAAACATTTACTCTCTCTCTCTCTCTCTCTCTCTCTCTCTCTCTCTCTCTCTCTATATATATATATATATATATATATATATATATATATATATATATATATATATATATAATTTATATATATATATAGATATTTATATATATATATATATATATATATATATATATATATATATATATATATATATATATATATATATATATATATATATATATATATATATATATATATATAATATATATACATGGTAAACTTGTCAGGAGAAAAAAAGACAGAAAAACAACAAAGATAAATGATCTTCAGGTAGGAAGACAGAAAGATCAGTGAAGTAGGAACTCTGAAGGATCCCGGGGCAGACAAAATAAAAATTGTATGGACGGAATACCAACAAGCAACCAGAGTGGAAACCAGCATGATTCTGTAAAAGCGATGAACGGCATAATCTTTAACATGGACTTCAAGAATACTAAGAACAGAAGATAAAACATTATTTTACATGGGAAGACTTGGAAAATGCTAAGCAAGGTAAAGAAAGAGATCTTATGACTGGCAGAGTAATATAAGGGAGGATATTTCTGTAATTCAATAAGACCAATATGAAATACCGGTACTCATGTCTTTCTTGTAATTTCACTTCCGCAAATTTTCTTCCTCTCGTATCATAGTTTTCACCCAAGTGGGTATATGTATGTGTCTTCTAAATCTTCCGGTA
>NC_089791.1:21248387-21268387 GCF_040412425.1 Macrobrachium rosenbergii
GTCTTAGCACACAATGGAAGCGACAGACGCAAGTCTTAGCACACAATGGAAGTCTTAGCACAATGGGCGATAGAGGCTAAGTCTTAGCACACAATGGAAGCGATAGACGCTAAGTCTTAGCACACAATGGAAGCGACAGACGCTAAGTCTTAGCACACAATGGAAGCGACAGACGCTAAGTCTTAGCACACAATGGAAGCGACAGACGCTAAGTCTTAGCACACAATGGAAACGACAGACGCTAAGTCTTAGCACACAATGGAAGCGAGACGGCTAAGTCTTAGCACACAATGGAAGCGACAGGCGCTAAGTCTTAGCACACAATGGAAGCGACAGACGCTAAGTCTTAGCACACAATGGAAGCGACAGACGCTAAGTCTTAGCACACAATGGAAACGATAGACGCCAAGTCTTAGCACACAATGGGCGACAGACGCTAAGTCTTAGCACACAATGGAAGCGACAGGCGCTAAGTCTTAGCACACAATGGGCGAAACGCTAAGTCTTAGCACACAATGGAAGCGACAGGCGCTAAGTCTTAGCACACAATGGAAACGATAGACGCTAAGTCTTAGCACACAATGGGCGATAGGCGCTAAGTCTTAGCACACAATGGGCGATAGGCGCTAAGTCTTAGCACACAATGGGCGATAGACGCTAAAGTCTTAGCACACAATGGAAGCGATAGACGCCTAAGTCTTAGCACAGCAATGGAACAATGGAAGCGATAGACGCTAAGTCTTAGCACACAATGGAAGCGATAGACGCCAAGTCTTAGCACACAATGGAAACGATAGACGCCAAGTCTTAGCACAATGGAAACGACAGACGCTAAGTCGCACACAATGGAGGCGACAGCTAAGTCTTAGCACACAATGGAAGCGATAGACGCCAAGTCTTAGCACACAATGGAAGCGATAGACGCTAAGTCTTAGCACACAATGGAAACGACAGACGCTAAGTCTTAGCACACAATGGAAGCGACAGGCGCTAAGTCTTAGCACACAATGGAGGCGATAGACGCTAAGTCTTAGCATACAATGGAAGCGATAGACGCTAAGTCTTGGCAATGGAAACACAATGGAAGCGACAAGGCGAGCAGACGCTAAGTCTTAGCACACAATGGAAGCGACAGACGCTAAGTCTTAGCACACAATGGAAGCGACAGACGCTAAGTCTTAGCACACAATGGAAGCGACAGACGCTAAGTCTTAGCACACAATGGAAGCGACAGACGCTAAGTCTTAGCACACAATGGAAGCGATAGACGCTAAGTCTTAGCACACAATGGAAGCGATAGACGCTAAGTCTTAGCACACAATGGAAGCGATAGACGCTAAGTCTTAGCACACAATGGAAGCGACGATAGTCTTAGCACACGCGACAGACGCGCTAAGTCTTAGCACACAATGGAATGGGCGACAGACTCTAAGTCTTAGCACACAATGGAAGCGATAGAGCGCTAAGTCTTAGCACACAATGGAAGCGACAGAGCACGCGATAGACGCTAAGTCTTAGCACACAATGGAAACGATAGGCGCCAAGTCTTAGGACACAATGGAAGCGATAGACGCTAAGTCTTAGCACACAATGGGGCGATAGGCGCTAAGTCTTAGCACACAATGGAAGCGATAGGCGTAAGTCTTAGCACACAATGGAAGCGACAGGCGCTAAGTCTTAGCACACAATGGGGCGATAGGCGCTAAGTCTTAGCACACAAGCGACAGACAATGAAACGATAGACTCTAAGTCTTAGCACACAATGGGCGATAGACGCTAAGTCTTAGCACACAATGCGAAACGAGTCTTAGACAATGGAAGCTAGACGCTAAGTCTTAGCACACAATGGAAGCGATAGACGCTAAGTCTTAGCACACAATGGAAGCGACAGACGCTAAGTCTTAGCACACAATGGAAACGATAGACGCTAAGTCTTAGGACACAATGGAAGCGGAAAGTCTTAGCACACAATGGAAGCGACAGACGCTAAGTCTTAGCACACAATGGAAACGACAGGCGCTAAGTCTTAGACAATGGAAGCGATAGACGCTAAGTCTTAGCACACAATGGAAGCGATAGACGCCGCTAAGTCTTAGGACACAATGGAAGCGATAGACGCTAAGTCTTAGCACACAATGGAAGCGATAGACGCTAAGTCTTAGCACACAATGGAAGCGATAGACGCTAAGTCTTAGCACACAATGGAAGCGACAGACGCTAAGTCTTAGCACACAATGGAAACGATAGACGCTAAGTCTTAGCACACAATGGAAACGATAGACGCTAAGTCTTAGCACACAATGGAAGCGATAGACGCTAAGTCTTAGGACACAATGGAAACGATAGACGCTAAGTCTTAGCACACAATGGAAACGATAGAAGCTATGTCTTAGCACACAATGGAAGCGATAGACGTTCCTTATAAGAAATGGGTGAATTGAATCAGGATGGGTTCCAAAGCTTTATATTGCATATATATATATATATATATATATATATATATATATATATATATATATATATATATATATATATATATATATATATATTTAATATCAATTCGCTCTACCTCCGGAAATAATATATTTTCATATATGTTACTGAAGGAATTTTTAGTTGATAATAAGTTCGTCGTCCCGTGGGTTCGAACCACGCAAGACAAGAACTCAGGACTACAGTGACGCCTTCCGTGGTTCGAACCCACGGGACGACGAACTTATTATCAACTATAAAATTCCCCTTCGGTAACATATATGAAAATATATTATTTCGAGTAAGAGCGAATTGGATATTAAAAAGTTTGTAGCTTAATGCTTGTATATGAATCACGGTGATGTGATAAAAATTCATTCATATATATATATATATATATATATATATATATGATGCATGGTATAATGTAAAGAAATTAATAGAAGCGTATCAGTAAAATAGAACTGCACATATACCTGGCTATCAATGAGATTAACTTATGAAAACATGCCGAGTTGGGCACACTCGTATATGCCAATAAGTAAATATACTCGTATACCTGGTCGTAAAAGGACTTATGGTTAAATTATTATGTGTTTGCACAGAGATATAACATATGTAGGAATGGATATGCGCACAGCCTCAACAATTCCATCCGGTACCACCAACGAATCAAAACATACTTTATAACTTTATACGTTAACAGGACAGTTGCATCTTTTTTATAGACGGCACCAAAACTGCTCATTCCTCTTGTTCTCGTCCGCCATGCACCTTACTTTTGTTCTTTATTTGCAAGTTTAATAATATTTATCTACCAATCATTTTCCCCTTATTTTCATCTCTCGCTCCCGTATATGGACATTTTGTTCTGTTATAAACGTGCTTCTCAAGTAATTAGTATTTTACATTTATTTCTCATTGGCGTTTGTTCACTCTGAATAATAATAATTATAATTACCACTGTCAATTTTGCATTCTAATAACTTTTTTCACAATCTCAAAGGTAGTCCCTTCCTTTATCTATACCTAATCATACTCCTTTTCCTTTAATCATCGCATCTGCCAGTTCTGTCTCTATTACAGAATCAGCATCCGGAGCCTATCAAAATATTCAATCTGCTGGCCTGTTTCTGTCATAATTATATAACTAAATTATGTTCTGCACATTTTGCCTTGAGATGTGTCTGCTCGTGTACCTTCTCTCTCTTTTCCCTCAACCTCTTTATAACGAATCTCTGCAAAAATAAAATGCCTGCTAATTCTCGCCTTTCGCTTTTCTCATCCCAATCCATTTGCTCCCCTAACAACACCACTTTCGGACGCGCGTTGACATTATCATGTGCTCTAAAACCCCACCATCATCATTGCCTTCAACGCCGCGTGACGCAAATGGCCTCTGTGAAGGTGCGTCAAACATTGTCTTTTCTGTGTTTTATCTTCCACAAATCCCTACTCATCATCAGCCTCCCTTCTCATACTTCTCAGCTAAGTAGGTCTGGGTCTTCCAACTCTTCTAGTGCCCACGAGAGCCCACCTGACACAGGTACGCACTATTCTCCCAGGCCTATGCGAAGGGCATGTCCAAGTCGTCTCAATCTCCCTTTCATCATTATCTCATCATACGGAACTTCCGTAATGTCCCTTATGGTAACAGTTCTAACTCTGCCATCTGACTCCTATACTCTTCTTGAAGCCTTAGTCTCAAATCGACATTATTTTTTAAATATAGTTTCACTGTCATACAATGACTCATGGACTTTTAGCGGTACACACCATTCTAAACTGAAATCTTACCTTCGTACGTCGGGTCACCAGTTTCCGAATCTCTTTCAGCCTAACCACTGTTTAATTTTCCCTTTTTGGTCTTTCACTAAACAGTATCTCTAAAGAATCTGTAATGAACATCATTGTTCTTATGTCCCATAACCCGCACAGTAACATTATTGAATGCAGCAAGTGTCGACGCATCTCTAAGTTTAGTGGCCTCGCCGTCGTCCAGCTAGGGGGTAACACCTCTCACCACTACTGACCCCTATTTAAATTTGCAGTACGTACGTAACGTTCCTAGTATTAGTTTATCGACACTGTGTCTACGTGATTTCCTGCTTCTCATGCCAATACGTCTTGAAATGGCCGGTGAGTGTATGGAACTGTGTGGGATGGGAGGGCTTAGAGTCATAATTAATAAATATATAGCAGTGAAGCAGAAAAAGGAAGTAACTCTTATAAGACTGAGATAGCGACAAGATAGGCGCCAGGCCTTTAACGCTTTCTTTATACCTTTGGGGTTTTTCTGATGCACAGCATATTCTACGGCAATAAATGTGCAGATATAAGATATATATATATATATATATATATATATATATATATATATATATATATGTATATATACATACATATATGCATATATATATATATATATATATATATATACATACTATACATATGCATATATATATATATATATATATATATATATATATATATATATATATATATATATATATATATATATATATGCATATTTATATATTGTATATATATTTGCTGTGCATCAGAACAAGCTGATATATATATATATATATATATATATATATATATATATATATATATATATATATATATATATATATACATATCAGGTTGTTCTGTGCACAGCACATTCTTGACAAATACAATGCATAGCATTACATTCTATATATATACAATATAATAAATATATGCATATATATATATATATATATATATATATATATATATATATATGTGTGTGTGTGTGTGTGTGTGTGTGTGTGTGTAAACCACAGCGTTCAGGTACCCAGAACGAAGAACGCTATTGGCATAATAAGAGGAAATAATGAAGGACACAAACGAAGCAATGAGCATTTCATTTTTAAATTTTTCTTCAGGTCAGACAATCACTGTAATTGTCAATTAGAAAACCATTTATCGACAAACTTCCGTATGATCTGCCATCCTTTTGAAGATTCAGTTACGATGTCTAAAGAAAGGAAAATGCCAAATAAAGGAAGTTAAATCATAGTAAGATGTTTACAAGAAAAGACGAAGCAGTAGTAAGGTTATTCCTCCGCTAAGATGGCCGCCAGCCGAGGTATTAGTTATATTTCGTAGTTGATCTGAACTGATGCGACATGCTTGAAATCTCTTCAATAAACCTGCACTGGAACAAACAGCTTTTTGAGAGAGCTACGTCTGGAAACGGAAGCAAATGTGGAGGAAAGCGAATATATACCCATAAACACACTCATACATATATGTAAAGAAGTGTGTGTGCGTGTGTATGTGCTCGCGCACCTGTGTTTGCGCATATCTATTATCTTCGGAAGCCTTTATGTATATTGTAATTTCGTTTGTGTTCACCACTGTTTGTTAAAAGGCGTGGCCATGCAACTTTTACCCAGGAACTTTGACGCTGTTCTTCTTTGGAAGGGTGGGTAGAGCTTTCGACTGGCACGCTGTTGGCCCAGCGTTCGACTCTCCGAGCCGCCAATGAAAAATTAGAGGAATTTATTTCTGGTGATAGAAATTCATTTCTCGTCATAATGTGGTTCGGATTCCACAACAAGCTGTAGCTCCCGTTGCTAGGTATCCAGTTGGTTCTTAGCCATGTAAAAATAAATCTAATCCTTCGGGCCAGCCCTAGGAGAACTGTTAACCAGCTCAGTGGTCTGGTTAAACTAAGATATACTTAACTTTTTTGTGAGAAAACTTTCCAGCGTCAGATCTGACGCGTGTTGATACTGCTCATAACAGCAACGTTACTATGTCACCAAAGCCTTAATCAAGCTGCGTATAAAGTGTTGTCCCGGCAACATAAGTTATGAGATGCACCATACGGAGACCTCATGTTTGATGAGGGAAAACCTACATACCTTTGTATAGATTGATCCTACCAATTTTTCTCAGCAGTAATCAAATGCCGTTTATTCCTGCGCACTAAATTTGGCCTGAAACATAAGATCAGAGATATACTGAAATTCTTCTTTGCCCTTATTTCTGAGACAATGGCACATAAGTAATTCAGGAGTGTTAACATTAATTTCCGCTCTAACGTCCATACAATCTACGTCTCGATTTTCTGTTGTAACAATAAATCATACTAAGCAAATCCACGAATTACTAAGAAACAGGAAAATTCTCTTTCAGCCTATTAATTTTCGTAGGTCTTGATATAATGGACGCTGGCTAAAACTGTCCAGGAAAGACTCATTATATATTGCGGCCGTTTCATCGACCCAATTTGGAAGGGAGACACTTTGTATGGGAACGGGAGGTATTAGAATACCGGTGTAATTAAAGATATAGGGTTGCAAAGGCAGGTTCGGTCCCTAGGGACGTTGCATACCGTCCCAAGGTATCTTCATTCTGCATACTTATATGGGGGCCAGTGGTGGGCGATCCTGGTGGTTTCGGCCGTAAGTCGCTTTAGGCCGTAACATCCAAAACAATGTAAGACGTTATGTTTATGGTATTTACCATTATTATTTCATGTTTTACGTACATCCCCAAGGGGCTGGTACTAAACACGGCGCCCATTTTGCACGTAAACGTGCTTACGGCCGAAACGACCCGAATGCGTGGTGGGAGAGGCTAGGCTCGGACTGGTCGACAGCAAGTCTAACTCTGATCGAGCATTTCAGCACCCGTGAACTATCGTTATCGCACACGCGTTGTACGACCATTTTAGCGCTCGTAAAGTATCGTTATCACACACTCAAAAAGTTCGACCATTATAGCAAACGTAAATTATCGTTTTTACATATGCAAAGAGTACGGGCATTTTAGCACCCGTAAACTATAATTACACATGTAAAGAATACGAGCATTTTAGCACCTGTCAACTAGCGTTATTACACACACAAACAGCACTAGCACTTTAGCACATATAAAGTAGAGTTACTATACACGCAAAAAGTACGAGCATTTCAGCACCCGTAATCTAGCATTATTATACAGGCAAAGATTACGAGCATTTTAGCACCCACTAAACTAGCGCTATTACACACACAAAGAGTACGAGCATTTTAGCACCCGAGATCTGGCGGTAATACACATGCAAAAAGTAAGAACACTGTATCACCCGAAGTTTAGCGTTAATGTACACGCAAAAAGTACGAGCATTTTAGTACCCGTAAACTAGCGTTACTACGCACACAAGGGGGTACGACCATTTTAGCACTCGAAATTTACACACGCAGAGTACGAGCATTTTAACGCCCGTAAACTAGCGTTAATAAACGCAAAAAAAGAGAACGATCATTTTGGCACCCGTAAACTAGCGTTATTACACATGAAAAATACTGGCGTTTTAGCACCCGTAAACTAGCACTGTTGCAAACGCAAAGAGTACAAGTATTTTAGCACCCATAAACTGGCATTATTCCACATGGCAAGATTACAGACATTTTAGCACCTGTAAACCTTCCTTATTACACATGGAAAGATTACAAACATTTTAGCGCCTGTAAACCTTCCTTATTACACAGAAAGATTACAAACATTTTAGCGCCTGTAAACCTTCCTTATTACACATGGAAAGATTACAAACATTTTAGCGCCTGTAAACCTTCCTTATTACACATGGAAAGATTACAAACATTTTAGCGCCTGTAAACCTTCCTTATTACACATAGAAAGATTACAAACATTTTAGCGCCGCCTGATTACAAAAACCCTCCGTTATTACACATAGAAAGATTACAAACATTTTAGCATCTGGAAAGATTACAAACATTTTAGCATCTGTAAAAACATGGAAAGATTACAAACATTTTAGCACCTGTAAATTACTAAACATGGAAAGATTACAAACATTTTAGCTGTAAACCATGGAAAGATTAAACATTTTAGCACCTGTAAACCTTCCTTATTACACATGGGATTACAAAAGATTACAAACATTTTAGCACCTGTAAACCTTCTTTATTACACATGGAAAGATTACAAACATTTTAGCGCCTTAAACTTATTACACATGGAAAGATTACAAAAATATTTGGAAAGATTACAAACATTTTAGCACCTGTAAACCTTCCTTATTACACATAGAAAGATTACAAACATTTTAGCGCCTGTAAACCTTCCTTATTACACATGGAAAGATTACAAACATTTTAGCACCTGTAAACCTTCCTTATTACACATGGAAAGATTACAAACATTTTAGCACCTGTAAACCTTCCTTATTACACATGGAAAGATTACAAACATTTTAGCACCTGTAAACCTTCCTTATTACACATAGAAAGATTACAAACATTTTAGCGCCTGTAAACCTTCCTTATTACACATGGAAAGATTACAAACATTTTAGCATCTAGAAAGATTACATGGAAAAATTACAAACATTTTTAGTAAACCTTCCTTATTACACATTTTACTGTAAACCTTCCTTATTACACATGGAAAGATTACAAACATTTTAGCACCTGTAAACCTTCCCATGGAAAGATTACAAACATTTTAGCACTGTGAACATCCGCACAGCACAAAAAGCATGTTAGCACCTGTAAAACATCATTATAACACACGCATCGTGTAAATATGTGGATACACTGCGATTTGTTATGCGGAAAATTCTTTCCTCCAGTATAATAAACAGTGAAACATATTAAATACTTTTACCTGTTTTCCTCATGAGCATAATGCTCTATATTATTCCACTGACTCTTTCCCAGTCTCTATGTCTCAAAGTCCCCCCAAAAATTGCATCCCAGTGTAAACAAAAGAAAATTAAGGAAAAAAAGTGCTCTATTAATGATAATGAAGCATGAATAGGATAAAATAATAGACTAGCATATTTGGAATCACCTTGACTTGGAGGATAAAATAATCCTAAAAAAATACGGTAAAACTGACAAAAAAAAACACACACACACACACACAAACTCTGAAAATCACATAACAAAATCATCCGAGTCCATTTTTCCCAGCGTCTCTAGATAAGACGCAGACAGCATCTGGGGAGATCAGAGAAGATACGGAAAATATATAGGCAAAAAACGAACATGAAACAACGTATCCCGGTTCCTGGAAATGATTCAAACAAATAAGAAAGAGATCTAAAGAAGTTGGTCGGGCTTAGGGGATCAACTTCGCGTTGGGAGAGGGAAGGAAGCGGAGGGGCACAGGGACAATTTTCATGAAACGAGGCGAATATTCAAGATTTACACACTCTAATATATATATATATATATATATATATATATATATATATATATATATATATATATATATATATATATATATATCATCCACCAGTCAACCAAGCTATTAAATACTAGCATTTCCTGAAGTCAGCAATTACACAACCTATTCCCTAAACTCGTTGAGGAGCTGGGAAGCTGGCTCCTTGTGGCACCAACTCCTCTGTATAGGAAAATGGTAATTATATATATATATATATATATATATATATATATATATATATATATATATATATATTATATATATATATATATATATATATATAATATATATATACTGTGTATACATATATGTGTATGTATATGTATATATATATATATATATATATATATATATATATATATATATATATATATATATATATATATATATATATATATATATATATATATATATATACACTGCCATTTTCCCCATACAGAGGAGTTGGTGCCACAAGGATACAGCTTCCCAGTTCCTCAACGAGTCTAGGGAATAGGTTGTGTATTTGCTGGCCTCAGCAAATGCTAGTATTTAATACCTTGGTAGACTGGTGGGCGGTAAACCGGGAGCCTATAGAAACTAGGAAACTGGGACAGAAAATAACTAATTTAGTTCCATACTTGCTCTAAAACTATCCAGAAAAAAGTCAGAAAAATCATTGTGCAGCATAATATAAAAAAAAAACTTAATTTGCGTTCCAGACCTACTCTCAAGCTAATTAGGAAATAGAAGATCGTCAAATAGGAAACAAAAGGTGAAAAAAAAGTATTACTTGTTAATAACGATACTGGTATATTAATTTTTCCTACACACTCTGTTGAGGGGAGGATGTCCCACTGAACAGTTATCGTTAAACTGAACAGAGATTTACTTCGTAAGTTGAACACCACAACAACTGAGGCCAATACTTTTTGCAGGCAATTTCTCACAGGCCACACTGGACGCATTTGAAAAAATAAATAAGAAACCATTTGGTCTAATACCAAGGTGGACGATTACAAAATAGCTCGCACACGATTCCAGCATCTAAATTTAGCATAACTACCCCCGTAGATCATAAAAATGATGCTTTTCACATATGAAACTGAGAGTACCTTTTATCAAATTAAGCAATGAAAGTCTGAAAAATGGTCAATATACCCGTTATATGTATATATATATACATATATATATATATGTGTGTGTGTGTTTATATGCATTCCTTCAACTCAAAACGTTTGGCAATTGCAATTAGCAAGGTATTATGTATCGGTAAGACCAAATCGGTTCCGAATAAACGAAAACAAAAATTGCTTTTAATGAACAATCGGTTGCGTAAAACATTAAATCCTCACTGCACAGCACATGGAGTTACGTAACTTAATATTTATTATACGGGATAATACATGAAACGGTACGGATAACGAAGGTTTCAAGGGTAATAAAAAGACGTATTAGTTTTTGCTAAAAATACACGGGTTTGTTTTACTGCTGAATTCAACCAGATATGAAATTCTTTTCGAAATGGTGATATCACGAGAACAGCAACCTAGTGATTTAATCTAGCCCAGTACAGAAAAAGAACAAAAATGACAGAGAGAAAAGAATAGAAAAGAAAACTGTAGAACTTTCCCAAAACCAAAGATTTTTTAAAAGCCTCTTGAAAGATGAAAAATTATGCTATGGAAAACGGAAAGCAAAGAGAATTCCGAATTCAGGTGATCAGATAATAAAATAACCATGAATCCATGAACCCAGCCAATCGCAAATCCAGTTTGGGCACAGCTCTACTTGCCAGGTAAAAAAAAAAAAAAATGAAAATTAAAACCTGTTCGACGACACGACGGAAATACATCTTTCCTCGTCTATCTGTTGACATAGGCATGAATAGAACTGGCATTTCACGCACCATAAGTGACCGGATACGCGAATGATGTTTGCTATTCCGCCTCCGTACTCACATCGTTTGCCTCAAAGAGAAACAACTCCCTGTCGTGTAAAGTACAGCGTCGATGGGCCGACCACAACAATACGCAATATTGCCAAAAGTGTTTTTGACGCCTTGTCTGCTGCATGCAAGTCACCGTTAATGTGCCCTCGGAGTCTGTGGGACACAAAGGAACCAGAATGTTTTAGTCATCCCTCCGAGGGATAAATCATGGCAAATGACCCGGTTTGATACCGCCGTTCGATTTTGGTCTCGTTTCTCCACTGATTTCATTTGTGGCATTTTGGGATGAATTCCACCAATGAAGTAGGCAGCTGCTCAGCTTTTCCCATCCCCACCCCCCCTCTCTCTCTCTCTCTCTCTCTCTCTCTCTCTCTCTCTCTCTCTCTCTCTCTCTCTCTCTCTCTCTATATATATATATATATATATATATATATATATATATATATATATATATATATATATATATATATATATATATACATATATATATATATATATATATATATATACACACAAGACACACACATGTGCAATCAGCCAGAAGGGTGAAAAGGAATGACTTGGTTCAAGTCATTTCTTTCACCATTCTCCTGGCTGATTGCACATATGATCATCACACGTCTACCAGTTAATAAGAAAAATTCCTGGTTAATCCAGTTACCTCTAAGTCAAGTGATTTCTTTCTGAAAATTTCAGTTGTGAGAGGTATTTTTGTATTACTGTTGTATATATATATAAAAATTTATAGTTATATATATATATTTTGAATTATACATACATACATATGTATATATATATATATATATATATATATATATATATATATATATATATATATATATATATATATATATATATATATATATATATATATATATATATAGGGTAACCTGATACAAAAAATACGTCACAACTGAAATTTTCCAAGCAGTGACGACCCAGAAATCACTTGACTTAGAAGTAACTGGATTAACCAGGAATTTTTCTTATAAACTGGTGACGTGCTTGAGCAGTGAATTTTTAAGGCCTCGGCTTAGATTTCGTCATGTTTCCCAGTTTCGAGATGTTTATGATGCACTGTCGTTTAAAATATGCTGGTATATCTCTGCCCAAATTTCTATCTAGCCTTCAAAATCTTTGTCGAAGACCTCAGGGGTAGTCAGCCAACCAGTGGAAGGGCAGGAATAAATGGTATTTCTGCATAACAGGAGACTCGAACTGCTCTGAGAATTTCATGTAATTCTGTGCCATCTATGTGCCTTATTAATAACTGTGATATAGAATAGAATATAGAATAGAATATAGAATTTAGTCCTAAGGCCAAGGGCTGGGACCTATGAGGTCATTTAGCGCTGAAACGGAAATTGACAGAAAGAAGGTATGAAAGGTGTAACAGGAGGAAAACCTCACGGTTGCACTATGAACAACCGTTAGGAGAGGGTGGAAAGTCAGATGGAAGAAATAAAAAATGAAAGGAGGTACGATAAAATGAATGGTATAGAGGTTAAGCCAGGGGCCGAAGGATAACTGTGATATAAAAAGTCGAAGTTCTCGGAATATGACATTCATTCTACATGCAATGGTGGTGAGTGTTTCTATCAGAAAAAAATCAGTACCATAATATATAATATAAAAAAAAATAATAAGAATGCAAGTCATATTATACGAAAACCGCTGAAAATACTGAGGACCTCGGAAACAGGATCGCCTCAACAGGATATTTTTTTATACAATTCATATCCCTTATGTTGTAAAAGAAAGTAAAAAATGCGCCGAAATCGAGTTTTCTGTACAGTGTATAATGTTGCATGAGCCGTGGCCTGTCGTATAGCGTTGCCAGACGCATGATTATGGCTAACTTTAACCTTACATGAAATAAAAACTACTGAGGCTAGAGGGCTGCAATTTGGTATGTTTGATGATTGCAGGGTGGATGATCAACATACCAATTTGCAGCCCTCTAGCCTCAGTAGTTTTTAAGATCTGAGGGCGGAGAGAAAAAGTGCGGACGGACAGACAAAGCTGTCACAATAGTTTTCTTTAACAGAAAACTAAAACGCTCTCCTTCTGCGTGTGGTTAGTTTTCTTATACTTTATTTATTTTTATTTTTTTTTTACCAGTTAATGCCAAGACCTTTACACAATTCGTAACCCAGCAACGCTATGCTGATACTAACTGCCGCGGATTAATCGCCGAGAGAAACAGCTCCGAGCTTCCTTCTGTCCCGGTCCGTGATTGCAATGACGTCACGATTCAGAACAATCACGTCACAATCACCAAATCGCTCGCTTTTTAAACCGGAATCGAGTGCCATTTTTCTTCTTTGTCTTGAGCCACAGATAATTACCTTTGTTCCGCCTGTCCCACGGGGCGTGTAATTCATCTTACCCCTTTTTTCTCCGACGCTCTGCTCTGTTTTGGTGACACCTACCTAATTGTTATTTTGGTATATATGACGTCAAGTCTCCTCCTGCTAATTTCCGGACTCCTTGCTGCCACGGCGGTTACGGTAATGATCAAGGCTTCCTCTCGGGACATTACGTCATTGCACATAAGTATGCGTATCCGCGGAACTCGGTTCGAGATCGCTGTTGATGCTGCAAGAGCAGCGGGATGATAAGCTATTACGCATCCAGGTAAGAGCAGATCTTTCATTGATAAGAGAGGATACTTCATTGACGAAATATAGGATATGAAGCAGAGTGAAATAGTATATGAAAAACGAATAAGCTAACATACTGGTTACCCACTTGGGGTTTCCACCTTCACTGACTATTTCATAACTGATAGCTGCGAATACATTAATGACAGATGAAGGCCACGCTTCAGCTGAAACCTCGATCAAGATATCTCATTACATGAGTCAGATCCTATCAAATGCATTAATAGAAACAAAATCAATCTCTCTCTCTCTCTCTCTCTCTCTCTCATATGTCTCTCTCTGTATATATATACTGTATATATATATATATATATGTATATGTATATATGACTGTGAAAAAATACATATATATGTATACCATATAAAAGTATCTATTTCAATCATAAATATCATGATCAAACGTATCATGCTAATAAAAAATTATCGCGCAGAATGACAATTTCTCATGATTTCATATTCGAGCTGACCTAATCAAGAAGCGTATTATCAATCTTTCTAATTTTTTTATTATACACATTCTATGATATAACATCAAAAATTTTTCTTTATTATTATTATTCCCTACTGTATTTCTCTTTTCTTACGTGATGTACAGGCAAAACGTAACTTTGGTTAGCAATTTCACCATGGCAAACGTTGACGAACTCAAATTTATTAACTGCGATACGTAGCAACATACAAGAAACAGAAAATGAAATTGACCTGGGGTGCCAAATGCAGCCTTTTCTAAATTATATCGACTCCATTTTAAGTTGTCTCAGAGGCCGTTCTTCAGTTGCCCATTTTATCAGATTGCTCTCTCCGCCAGGAGTTCATACTTCATTCCTAACGGTACTCAGATTTTTTTAATGTCTACACCAAATAATATCAAACGCTATTTGTTGTATTTAATTTCGTGTGAAGGTCTTCGTAAGCGTAGTATTTTGCTTGAGGAGACGTTATTCATTCATCCATTTACTAAAAATTGCGCCGAGATTTCTTTGCGCAATCGAGTTTTTTGTACAGCTGCTACAGCGTATAATCAAGGCCACCGAATATAGATCTATCTTTCGCTGGTCTCGGTGTAATGCTGTATGAGCCGCGGCCCATGAAACTTTAACCACGGCCCGGTGGTGGCATATCCTGTATCGTTGCCAGAAGCACGATTATGGGTAACTTTACCCTTGAGTAAAATAAAAACTATTAAGGCTAGAGGGCTGTCATTTGGTATGTTTGATGATTGGAAGGTGGATGATCAACATTCCAATTTGCAGTCCTCAAGCCTCAGTAGTTTTTAAGACCGGAGGGCGGACAGAAAAAGTACGGACGGACAGACAAAGCCGGCACAATAGTTTTCTTTTACAGAAAACTAATATAAATTCTCGGTCCAGTCGGCATCCTCACGAAAAGAAGGATACAAGGAATGTGAAAAAAATGATAAATTTCCTAAAAATCAACATACACTAACTAATTCATCCACAACGCATCCACTCACTTTCGTAACTGCGTCACATACATTTGAATATTGGTATATTCCGACATGCTGTGAGTGTACGTCCTCTCTTCCTGACATCCTGATATCTAGTTATTAAACCACATCATCAGGCCGGCTGATCCTGGGCTAATTTTCGCTAATAAGGCAAATCTTCCCAAGAGAGATTGCCTCCTTTTCACCGACAGTCGCACAAAGAATGTTTCTTTATTTTTCTTGAAGAATATGAAATCATATTTATTCCTTCCTCTCTCTCTCTCTCTCTCTCTCTCTCTCTCTCTCTCTCTCTCTCTCCCTATTGTCTGCACACACACAAACACAACTGGTAAACAGTTAGAATTGTTTGTTTTGTCTTTCCTACTGTCTTTTACCCAACCATATATGTTGTATATCGTTTCTGATCTGTACCAGATCTCTTAAAGAACCGAAACATGTTTTTTTACATCCTTATTCGTTTATATGTACTCACACACACAAAAACACCTACACACACACACATATATATATACAGTATATATATAATATAAATGTGTATGTATGTACATGTGTATACGTACATGCATACATGCTATATATAGATGTGTGCGTGTTTGAGCACGCGATCGCGCACATATAAATGAAAAGTACAATAAGGATGTACACAAGACGTGCTTCGGTTATTTAAGAGAGCTGGTATAGAAACGATTATACAATATATATGCCAGGATAAAAGCAGTAGAAAGGACACAACAAACAATTCTAACTGTTTACCGGTAGGGATGGAGAAAGAGTAACCCTTCTTCTAACATTCTGGATAAATGATGTATGTGTGTGCGTCTTGTTTGTGTTGGTGCCTGCCGCCTACCAGTCGAACCAGCTGTGAAATGTATACAAACGTTCGCTGGGGTTGACAATATATATATATATATATATATATATATATATATATATATATATATATATATATATATATATATATATATATATATATATATATATATATAATATATATATATATATATATATATATATATATAAATATATATATATAGGTATATATAAATATATATATATATATATATATATATATATATATATATATATATATATACAAATACTAATTATGTGTTTATTGTAAACACGTTTATATCGGTTTGCCCATGGAAAGTTATAACACATAATATACATGAACACGTATTATACTATCTATCTATCTATCTATCAATATATATATATATATATATATATATATATATATATATATATATATATATATATATATATATATATATATATATATATATATATATATATTTATTTATATATATATACTGTACATGAGTTTGTTCACCATAGTTGAGATACATCACACAATCATCGTTGTTAGTATATATACGCTGATAAAATAAGAGCAAGTAAATGCAAGGGCATTCCATTTGCTAGTCCTAGGCCGAATGTCACCCGCATTCTCAACTCGACAGATCTTCCCCCGGCGAATACGGCCGAGTACTTCGATCTTCTGTAATGAAAAGGCATCTCTCGGGACGGACACTTTCTATTCCTTTTTAATCACTTCGCCGACGATAGCGTCGGCGACCTCGATCCTCAAATGCCTTTGTTCATTATTAAACGCAGCCATTTCGGCGGCGGTCCGCAATCACTTCTAATTAGCCAATTACTTCCGGGATACATGTGCGTCTTCTGCTTCTGCGTCTCCCTGACGACACTGGGACTGGTTGGCAGTCCACAGCTTTCTCAGTTCTTCCGGCTTTCGTCATGTTCTTGACTTCTTCCTTCCTCCATTTGCCTTTGAGCGACGATGGGCGTAACTGCTATCAGAACAATTCGGAGTAATCAATTAATGATCCCACTAAGCGATTCTGCACCCTCCAGCGATTCCCCCAAAAAAAAAAACAACACGCCCTCTCCGTAATGATCTATTTTGTACTCGGCGGTTTCATATACTCATAATTTAATTCGTTACTACTTTTCTTTTTCTCTTTTTATTCTAAGAACCCCTTTCCTTATTTCTTGGTCCAGTTCACATCCATACAAGATTTTCCGGCAAATTAGCCTTTATTGCTATTCTCTATACGTTTATTTTCCCGTCTCTCCTTAGACTCTCCTCCCTTCCTCCCACTGGCATCCTGTCGTTTTCCTGATTCCTTTTTATCTCCTCATTACTGATTCTTTTCGTTCAGTCCTCTTTTCTTCTCTTTCTTCCTTCTGTCTGTTTATTTCCCTTTCGTTCCTACTTCTTTCTTCTTGTCGATGGTACAGTTTCTCCCCTCCCGTCCACTCCTCCTCTCTCTCTCTCTCTCCCTTCCCTCCCCCCGCTACTCTCCCCTCCCCTCCCTTCCCCTCCCCCTATTCCCCTTCCCATTCCGCCCATCTCGACTTTTCCCTGGGGGTCAAAAGCAATTAGCAGAGGATTCTTCGGAGAGGGGTCAAAGGAATGTGTTGCTGGCGTCAGTCGTGGGATTCGCCTCATTAGACGAAAGGAAGTAATTTTTGGTGCTTAGAAAAAAGGAAAACAGAAAAATCGGAAAGAAAATCTACTCACACACACAATGTACGGACGGGCACTTGAACATACAAGCGAAATTTCAAGCCCAAATATATGCTCATAAACTATATATAATATACACACGTGAGCACACACAAATGCATATGTATATACATACATAAATATATGTAACCATATATATATATATATATATATATATATATATATATATATATATATATATATATATATATATATATATATATATATATATATAATATATATATATATATATATATATATATATATACATACTGTAATGTGTGTGTGTGTGTGTGGCGTCTGTGCGTGTATGTACACCAAGCCTGGAAAGAATAAATATAAAGCTTGCTTAAAGCTACAACTTTCGTGCTATTGACATCTTCAAACGTACAGCACAATGAAACAGAGACACAGATTCATCGAACTCATGCCAGACACGCATTCCGCGTGAGTTCAGCTCTCTGATGACCTCAGATAAATCGCCTTTAAGAAAAAGATAACACTGGGTCAGTGGGAAACAGAAACAGATCTGGGCCCAAGGTCAAATTTTCGCCCATTTGAGCAGGTCTTTAGCCTAGTTTCAGGGACGTTTTCCTGGGTAAAATCATTAACCTGGATTACTGCCTCAGCCTTTGCATAGTGAAGTCTATGGCCTGAGTTACGGCAATTGACTGCCAAGGCATTGCTTGAAATACCGTTTGAAACTGCATTTTTGCGTTTGAAACTACATTTTTGCAATACCGCTTGAAACTGCATTTTTGCGTTTGAAACTACAGTACATTTTTGTAAAACCGTTTGAAACTACATTTTTGCAATAGCGTACCGCTTGAAGCTACATTTTTGCAATACACTTTGAAACTGCATTTTTGCAATATCGTTTGAAACTGTTTTCTTGCAAAACCGTTTGAAACTGCATTTTTGCAAGACCGTCTGAAAATGTTTTCTTAAAAAACCGTTTGAAAATACATTTTTGCAATAGCCTACCGTTTGAAATTACATTTTTGCAATACAGTTTGAAACTGCATTTTTGCAATATCGTTCGAAACTGTTTTCTTAAAAAACCGTTTGAAAATACACTTTTGCAATACCGTTTGAAACTACATTTTTGCAATACAGTTTGAAACTGCATTTTTGCAATACCGGTTGAAACTGTTTTCTTAAAAAACCGTTTGAAAATACATTTTTGCAATACTGCTGTTTGCAACTACACTTTTGCAATACCGTTTGAAACTGCATGTTTGCAATACCGGTTGAAACTGTTTTCTTAAAAACACGTTTGCATTTTTTTGCCACTGCTGTTTGCAACTACACTTTTGCAATACCGTTTGAAACTGCATGTTTGCAATACAGTTCGACACTGCATTTTTGCACCACCGTTTGAAACTACATTTTTGTAATACCGTTTGAAACTGCATTTTTGCAATACAGTTTGAAACTGCATTTTTGCACTACCATTTGAAACTACATTTTTGCAGTGCCGTTTGAAACTGCATTTTTTGCACTACCGTTTGCTTCTACATTTTTTGTAATACCGTTTGAAACTGCATTTTTGCACTACCGTTTGCAACTACATTTTTGCAATACCATTTGAAACTGCTTTCTTGCAATACCGTTTGAAACTACATTTTTGCAATAGCCTACCGTTTGAAACTACGTTTTTGCAATACAATTTGAAACTGCTTTCTTGCAAAACCGTTTGAAACTACACTTTTGCAATACAGT
>NC_089791.1:21273387-21353387 GCF_040412425.1 Macrobrachium rosenbergii
CTAAGCAATACTCACATCTTCCTTCTCCCAAAATACACGCTTTCGCGATACCGATAGCTCTTCTCGTTTCAAAAATAGCTGCGTCGCCCTTCAGAATGGTTACAGGGAAAAACGAGTAACAAATGCGTCGAAGTTTCTTCGGCGTAATCGAGTTGTCTGTACAGCCGCTACAGCGTATAATCAAGGCCACCGCAAATAGAGCTATCTTTCGGTAGTCTTGGTATAATGCTGTATGAGCCGCGGCCCATGAAACTTTAACCACAGCCGGTGGTGGCCTATCTTTATCGTTGCCAGAAGCACGATTATGGCTAATTTTAACCTTAAATAAAATAAAAACTATTGAGGTTAGAGGGTTGCGATTTGGTATGTTTGATGATTGGGTGGTGGATGGTCAACATACCAATTTGTAGCCCTCTACCCTCAGTATTTAAGATCTGAGGGCGGACAGAAAAAGTGCGGACAGAAAAAAGAGCGGACAGAATAAAGTGCGGACGGACAGTTAAAGTAGGCACAAGTTTTCCTTTACAGAAAACTAAAAATATAAAAATTGTCACGTGGACTGATTGCAAGTTTAGTTTTGTTCTCTATGGCAAACGCCGATGAGACTATCAATCACTGTCCCTATCTAGAACAGCATTAATGATACAACAATCAGTACCAGAAAATTAACCTGAATATTAATGCAAAGGCCAGAGTGGCGTACACTCCAATGACCTCAACTAGAAGTCAGGCGCTATAAAAAATTATTAGAAAAAAATGGAAGCCTCGCAAGAAACGACAGAGCCACCTCTGGAAAGTACAAAAATCAATATATATATCCATATATGCAATATATATATATATATATATATATATATATATATATAAACATATATATATATATATATATATATATATATATATATATATATATATATATATATATATATATATATATATATATATATATATATATATATATTACACATGTAAGCTGTAATGTACTTCATATTTTTCAAGGATTCGAAATGGATATATATACGATATATATATATATATATATATATATATATATATATATATATATATATATATATATATATATATATATATATATATATATATATATATATATATATATATATATATATAAGCTGTAATACACTCCATAATTTTCAGGGGTCTTTCAAAGTATATCTAATTCGCATCTCAACAGAAGAGCACTGAGGAATCAAAACACCATGGATTAGAAACTTAGCTATGCTCAGAAAATGCGCGTAAATATTATCAACAAATCCAGCCCTCACAAGATGTCCATACCACTGTGATAACGCTTATCGTAGAAAGGAAAATCTGTTTATTAAACGATAAAGAAATTTTTTTTTAAACTCTCTCTCTCTTCTAATCGAGAATTTTGATAAATGGATGTGTCAAGGGAACCAGGATTCTGGCAGAGTAGAGAAGGGCATCGCAGCCTCCGTTAGATTTCCATTAACATAGCCGGGCTTGTTACGTAATGGTTATGGATGCAATAGCATAATTACTAGCCCTGAACTTCCTGGAACAGATTAGAACAGTATCTACGTAATCAGACGATGTTAGTGAATCTGGAACTCCGAGCAGAATATAATAGCAGTCGGCTGTCGACTCTTGGTATCAATTCAAATGGGTGCAAATTCTGGACCCTAATATTATTGTTATCACTAATTATCACTGATGAACTATACGCGATCTACCTCGCCTGGAAATAAAATTAACGAAGTGTTAACCAATAAAACAAGCTTACTCAGACTGGAAATCTTATGTGTAAATACAGAAGGAAAAAGGGAGTACATATTTTAAAATACAATCCAATAAATAAAACACGCTGAATAGAGAAATTTTTAAAACTAAAAGTCAAAAAACATGTAATTAAACTTTATAACCGAAATACTTTAGTAACTGTTAAAAATTTCTCAAGACTGATGGCAAATAAGCTGAAAACACAATTATACAAACTGCAGTTGTATACAGCTATGTAAAAGCTTATCAAAAAATATTTCAATAACTGATAACGATATGAGGACTTATCCTCATCCAGCCCTGGCAATTCATATTCCAAGGTTACTGTCGACTAATAACTGAAGAGAAACATGAAGTTTTTTTTTCATTCACCTCACAAATGTGCTTCCAGCAAGGAACAGCAAGTCTTTCTATTTTATCTGTGACGTTATAAATGGCTCCATCAAGCGTTACTACTCAAGATGTGGACACAACTTGACCACTTAAATAAAAATGGAACGGAATATAGAATTTAGGCCAAAGGCCACGCGCTGGGACCCACGAGGTCATTCAGAGCTGAAAGGGAAATTGAGAGTAGAAAGGTTTGAAAGTTGTAACAGGAGAAAAACCTCGCAGTTGCACTATGAAACAACTGACAGGACAAGGTGGAAAGTAAGATGGAAGAAAGAGGATATGAACGGAGGTACAGTAAAAGGAATGAAAGGGGTTGCGGCTAGGAGCCGAAAGGACGCTGTAAAGAATCTTAAGTGGATGGTTGTCTTTGTCCCTCTTCCAAACCAACGGTAGTTCCTACGGGCAGCGACATGAACCACTCCAACTAAAGTGGGGCTCCTATAACTTCCTAAAGGACAGGCTTAGAGATCCCTTTACTGCTAGTCTAACGCATTTCCAACTACGTTTTATGCCCCCTTTCCACATCCCGTACCCCCTCAACAAAAAAGGGGGAGGGGCTGAATAAATGAGCAACGTCCCGCCCAGTATTCTAAAACGAGACTTATCAAATGATGATCGTCATTAAAGAAACAATTATTCCTGAGATCAGTTACTACCACTGTTATTGCTATTCTTTATTTTCATCATCATTAGAAGTAGCACTAGCAAAAGGAATTATTTCGGGTAATATAACAAGTGTATACAATATGAATGATGAGCAATGTATTCATCATGAAAATACGACGCATGTTAGAATTATACGACGCTACTATTCAATTTTTCCTTCCTCAAACAAACAGACATACAAACACACAAACACTCATTATCAACACTCACACAGGATAGATCGGTCGGAATGGAGTCATTTTTCTCTCTTCAGGAAGAGTGAAAACTTCAAATGAGATTCTTAAACAATCAAGCACCTCATTTATCTGTTTCAGGAAATTTTGCCCAGAAACACGCGCCCAGCCCCTCTCTCTCTCTCTCTCTCTCTCTCTCTCTCTCTCTCTCTCTCTCTCTCTCTCTCATCGACTTAAACGAATTTCTCTCTCTCTCTCTCTCTCTCTCTCTCTCTCTTTCTCAACCACGAGCTTAATAGGCAGAAAAAGATCGAAACTCGCTAAAGTCGATGAGAGAGAGAGAGAGAGAGAGAGAGAGAGAGAGAGAGAGAGAGAGAGAGAGAGAGAGAGAGAATGACGACCTGTATCATTCAACTTTTAGTTAAGTTAAAGTCAGGCTTTTGAAAACTCCAGTACCTTATGTAATGAACTTTTCTCCTGTTATTGTATCATCCCTTCCTCCACAACAGGCCTTGATACGGCGCTGGAGACATCTTCATCTGGAAACGACAAGGCTGAATTGAAGAACGAAGGAGGAGTAGGGGAAATGTAAAGAGAGAGAGAGAGAGAGAGAGAGAGAGAGAGAGAGAGAGAGAGAGTGAGAGAGAGAGAGATTATTCGTTTGTAAAATGTATCATGTGTAATATATATTGACAAGATTTTTCTTTACCTTTATTATTATTATTATTATTATTATTATTATTATTATTATTATTATTATTATTATTATTTTAATAAATAAGTAACTGCATCATACCATAAGGAAAAGGCAAGAGGTTTTCATATAAACATTAATCATTTTTATGTTTCTAACCATCACATCTTTTTTTTTTTATTCAACTCTTCCTGGAAACATCCTTCTCTCACTTCTCTCTAACATACATAACCTCCTTCTCCGTCCTAATTCTTTCTCTCTCTCTCTCTCTCTCTCTCTCTCTCTCTCTCTCTCTCTCTCTCTCTGCCGGCACCCTCTCTTCCTTACCTTCCCCCTACCTCTCTCTCTACTCTCTCTCTCTCTCTCTCTCTCTCTCTCTCTCTCTCCCCTTCCCCACACTCTCTCTCTCTTTCTCTTGCTTTCCCGAGAGTCCCGTCTCTTTCATCCTTTCACGATTTTCAAGTGAAAATGAACATACGGAGAGACAAGGAGTCAAATAATTATATACGTAACAGATATTAATAAATAGCGGCATAACCACGATAAAGTGGGATGCCACTTGATAGCATCAGACAACGGCAAAAGAGGAAAACTGAAGAGAATTTTATCTACATCAATGGTACCAATTTCTCTTACATAAAATGGCATTCTTCGTGTTAAGCAAACCAGCATCATCGACTTGAAAACGTGTGTGTGTGTGTGTGTGTAGGTGGAGGGGGGAGGGGACGGTGGCACTGCAATAAAAAAAAAAAAAAATCTGATAACGTAAATTGCAAATGATTTGAAATAACGTCCGATATTGACGAAATAAAGCGGTGGTAACCCAACGTCCCGTTTCCTCAGACGCTTTGAACCGGAAGAGATTACTCCATCGCCCGTCGTTTGCATATGCAATTCTTCGGCACAAGTCTGAACTATTGCTTAATCCCGACTGGAACGACAAAGTTCTCGGATTTCCTCCGGGATGAAAAACGAAAGGCAAAGAAATCTCACGTCACGGGGACGTAATCTGTTCAGCGTGAGTTCGTGGATTTACGTATGTTTGCACAAGGGTGCTAACGTATGGAAAGGTGAGGTCATTAGGTCGTGGCATTTCCATACAGAGAGAGAGAGAGAGAGAGAGAGAGAGAGAGAGAGAGAGAGAGAGAGAGCATAAAGTCAAATAATATACAATATTCCATAAATCCCGAGCGCCTTATGTTCAAGCCTTAACATGTAGCCCTTCCTACAGCATCACTTTACACAGCAATAGAGTTGCTTTTGGGTGAAACGAGCTTAGGTCAATTTAGATAAGACAATCCGCAACGGAATCGAAGGACGCCTCGTGAATAACCTATTTCTGATCATTGTTACTGAAGGATCTATGCTTCGTTCTATTCTCAGTCGTCAGGTTTATTGCGAGGCCTTGATTCTCGAGCAAGTTCTTCATACAGCTCGAGGAAATTCTTGGGTAAAGGACAGCAGCGATCACTGCAGAAAAACATACTGCCATATTCCAAAATGTCTTTTAAAGAGGAGTTCAATGTTTCCGACTTGTAGATATTTTACAAGCGGAGAAGGAACATCCACAGATTAGTGAGTGGGCATTTTAATTTATAACATTCCGGGATGATAACAGAGTTTCAGGATATTGTAACCACAGATCATACCACTTAAGCTGGAATCTAAGTCTTTCAAGAAATCTCTTCTTTCTGTGAGTATCGGGAAATTGCACACGCCAGCGAGCCCACAGATACTGTGTGGAAACCCAAATATCCTCGCGTTCCTCAGGTTGGTTGCTTTTCTTTCCTTCTGATACCAAGGTTTGGAATCCTCTCAAAACTTCCGTTCTCCCAATTTCCTATAATTTTCTACATTTCAACTGGCGATTCTAAAGCTTCCTTCGACTCCCCCCCGCTCCCCACCTCCCACCCCAGCCATTTCCCAATTTTCACGGGCGTGAGCCAAATGAGATCACAACGTTGCCCATCCCGTCGGACAAAGTAAGAACGACTATAATTTTTCGCCCTGTTTGTCCGTGCTTTTTTCTTAGTTTGTCTGTCAAGGCCAACCTGCTACATCGAAAAAGGTCAATGGAAATACTTCTGCTTTTAGGTATAACTTGAAGCAAAGGATAGCTTTGTTTCTGCTTTGTATCTTGAGACTAAGCATACCACACTCCACTCCAAAAGTTCTTGATGACAATATCATTTGCAGCAACTTCTTCAGCTGCGGCAATTCTAGAGTTACCGTGACATTACCAGTTTCAATTTTGAGCTTCTGTTTTAGATCTCCTGGGAAGTCTAATGTAAATATGACAGGTTATCATTTAACGGCATTGCCTAAAAAGTAAAGAAAATTCTAATATATCAGAAAGAGTAATATATATGAGCAGACATTGTAAGGACATCACTGCCAATAAACATTCCCTAAATTTTCTGCCAACTCTGGTCGCAGGAATTCCTTTCATGTTTAACCGTTATATCGGTGGCGGCCTGTAGTCTTAAGGAATAAATCAAAAGGGTATTGTTTACATAAGAACCTTTTCTACGACAGAATGTACGTTCGTTAACAAGGGAAAGAAGAGAAAGAAAGCAAGAAAAATGGACTATATGTATATATATATAATATATATATATATATATATATATATATATATATATATATATATATATATATATATATATATATATATATATATATATTTATATATAACATATATACACATATATATACATAAATATACATATATATATATATGTATATACATATATATACACATATTATATACATATGCATATATATATATATACATATACACAATATATATAAATGTGCATATATATGCGTGTTCAAATATTAAGCCAAAATACCCCATTAATGTTGAATTAATTTTACCTTTTCAAATGGTGTGCTCCCGACCATAATACGAACGAGGGTGACTGACCATCTTCACGCGGCTATATTTTCCCCCTTTAGATCTAACCTTATATAACAGAATAAATAAATAAATAAGTACCAGAAAGTGTGTCTAAGTTTCCCTTTCATCAACGAACCCCAAGACTGCGAAAGATCGTTAAGTATACCTTAGTTTAACCAGACCACTGAGCTGATTAACAGCTCTCCCAGGGCTGGCCCGAAGGATTAGACTTATTTTACGTGGCTATGAACCAGTTGGTTACCTAGCAACGGGACCTACAGCTTATTGTGGAATCCGAACCACATTATACTGAGAAGTGAATTTCTATCACCAGAAGTAAATTCCTCTAATTCTTCATTGGCCGGCCGGAGAATCGAACGCGGGCCCAGCACAGTGCTAGTCGAGAACGACATCGACCGGTCCAAAGAGGAACTGTGAAAGACCGTGGTACAAGGCCAGTTTGCGATACCTTCCTCGAATTGCGCTCGACCCAGAAAATTCGAGCACGTGCCAGACTAACATTCTGAGGCGGCATATCAGGAACTGTCATCAAGAACGTCGACAGCACGGGGGCTATTACCTATCAGCCGTCATTATTCCAAGATAAAAAAAACGTTAGTCCGAGATAAGGAACCAGACCATGTGGATAGATCGGGATGCTGGTTTCTTTCCTCTCCCTGAAGTACAGAAATAAGCAAAAGATGGAAAAAAAATGGCTGTTTAGTTTTCATCTCTCGATTGTTATCTGGTGCGAATGGTATACGTCTGCTTTCATCTTCGATGTCTTTTACATACTCTCCTCTTATTTTGTGTACGAGCTTCCAGCTCTTAGAGGAAGGAAAGGAATGAATTTCTGATTATATTCTCACTGGCTTGTGTACCTCGCTTATTTATTCTGTTTTTCAAAGCTTACGTCTGCTCTCAGGTGTGTACATACACACACGCACACACACACACAAATATATATATATATATATATATATATATATATATATATATATATATATATATATATATATATATATATATATATATATATATATATATATATATATATGCTTAAAGCAGCGAACAGTCACTCGATGGGCCGGAGTTCAATTCCCCGGCCGGCTGATGAAGAGTTAGAGGAATTTATTTCTAGTGATGGAAATTCATTTCTCGCTATAATGTAGTTCGGATTCCACAATAAGCTGTAGGTCCCGTTGCTAAGTAACCAGTTGGTTCTTAGCCACATAAAAACAAGTCTAATCTTTCGGGCCAGCCCTAGGAGAGCTGTTAATCAGCTCAGTGGTCTGGTAAAAAACTAAGGTATACTTAACTTAAAAATTTTAACTTTAAAAATCACAGTAGATGCACGTGACTTCAGTGTATAAGTGAATCCCACAGGAAAATGACACTTCTGCCTGTCATTTTCCTGTGGGATTGCTTTATATATATATATATATATATATATATATATATATATATATATATATGTGTGTGTGTGTGTGTGTGTGTGTGTGTACTATACATATATATATATATATACATATAACACATATATATATATATATATATATATATATATATATATATATATATATATATATATATATATATATATATGTATATATATATATATGTGTGTGTGTGTGTGTGTCTGTATGTATATATACAAACGCATTACTACTTGGCTATCCCTATCAATATGAGAGCATTCCCAAAAATAAGGAAAATCTTGGGAATCATAAGCAACGACTGTAAAAAAACAGAATAGCGTGAATTATATTCGACGATTATTAGATTTAAAAAGGGAAGAATAAAAAAATTAAATCTGGAAAAAAAAGAAATCAGAGAGAATTATGTTTGACGATTCGCAAAAATAAAAAAAATAAAAGATGTAAAACATTGGACCAGTGGTAAAATCAAGGTGTGAAAATCTGAAATTCATTTTCAACAATGGAGCAAAAACGAAAACAACGGGAACTCTTATCTAACGAATGAGAAATATTTAGAAAACTTTGGGAGTTATATCTGAAGGATGGAGAAAGTGAAGAATGCCGTATTAATTGCATTTGATAATTTGTAAAAATAAAACCAACGAAGAAACTATGTCGGATTTTTAGTAAGAAATCAAGGAAGTGGATCAGTTTATTATTAGTGATTATGCTGATGGCCACGGGCTATTGGTAAAAGAAGCTGGACACGGGAGTAAACGAGGTGTTAGCTCACTACACGTGGAATGCAGTTGTTGCCCAACTGCCGTTTTGATTTCACCGGTTTTGTAATCTTAATATTCTCGTAAGAACAACTCTCCTTCCTTCTCTTAACAATACGTAATGTTGCAAGTAGATTACGGCTTAAGATTATGGCTTCAACATGTCAATTATGTGAAGTGAATCACGTCACCTGCAGAAAAAGATGTTTCCGTTTGCAAAATCTTATTGCTCAAGTTTCATTTATTACGCATGATTAGGCGATACCACAAAAAAAAACGAAAACAGCATACAAAATTGTATGAAAGGGGTCTTCAGCGAATATATACACTATATATATATATGTGTGTGTGTGTGTGTGTGTGTGTGTGTGTGTGTGTGTGTGTGTGTGTGTGTGTAGCTTTAAAGGCACTGAAATTCAATTTCAAAGATAATGTAATGTTTCCTTGCCTACGCCAGATTTTTTTTTTTTTTGAGTCCAGTCTGTTTGCAAGCGAGATCAAGCAAAACTGTCAGATGTGAATTCTTGCAAAATTTTGTAAGAAGGTTAGCTTTGTGAACATCAACAAGTGATTAATTTTTGGGAGAGAACGGAAAATGGCTTTATAGAACAATGATCTTTGGTAGATGGTCTGCTAAGCATTGACGGAGAGTTGCGTTCTCCGAACGCTCTTGCGTACTCTTGAATTAAAGGACTTACCAGCAAGTAATATTCACTTCGCAGTAGTAAGATGGGAGATAAATGGTACAACAGAGAGAGAGAGAGAGAGAGAGAGAGAGAGAGAGAGAGAGAGAGAGAGAGGAGAGAAGGGTGGGGCTATTTAGATTTTAGAAAGGAAAAGAAAAAGCAAAACGCAACGATGAAGAGACGAGGAGATAATACAATATCAGCACCTACGAAAACAAACGTAAACTTCATCTGGTGATAACATTTCCTGCTTGACGAGAAACCTGGGCAAATGTTATTGTCCGAGCACTCTCGTCCAAGCTAAGATAATCTGTTTTTCAAGCGAATAAACTGCATCTACATCTGTTAAAACCCTACTTGCCAGACCTTGCGTGAATTATAGGGACATGTGGGCTTGCTGTCAGAGGGCAAATGCTATCCCATTTGCCACAAGAAAGGAAATCTACTTATTTTGTAGGGAGAAGTGGCCTGCCTAATGGAAACTACAATGTACCGGATAACCGTCAGGATCTTGAAGAAGAAAAATATTGGTAATAATAAAAAAACATCACGGAGGTGTGTTTTACACAGAAAATGCTTTAATAGACAGCTTTACTGAATGTCAAAATATGCGACGTAATCAGTTAACTAAACAAACAGTAGAGGTATACACGGAAATTCAAATGACTCTTCATGTAACACCACGACTACGGGGAAGCTTCTTAAGTAATTCGGAGAAATCCACGGAAGGAAAAGAGATTTTCCGAGAACAAAAGAAGGAAACGAGATATCCCTCGAACGACTGATTCCCCAGGTTTAATGACCTCAGCTGGGATTACCACAATCATCCTGCTGGGGATAAAAGAAGAGAAACAAGTGAAGCTGTCAAAGAGGAAGTTACGCAGTAAGAAAGCAAGTCATCAACTAAGTTATTTAGCGAAATATTTATCGGGTTTAAATAGATGGGTATTTAGCATGTGTGACACAAGGATTATGTATGTAATCAACGGATAGGTTTGCTGAAAGCAAATGGGTGTTACAGACTAATACACACACAAACAAAGCCACTACAAACACCTTCTAAAAAAACATAACAGACGCCTTACACGTCTCGAACTGTCGGCCCAAACCGCTCACGTCTCTTCGCTGCTGGGAGAAAGGGAGCTGGGGATTTGGCACGATACATATACACATGTGCTACCGGGGTCCAAACGATGTCAGGCAGGGCAGCCGATCGAGGCTACGGCCTACCCCAACACCAAATCAAAGTTCTTCAAAAGAAGGCATCGTGCTTACCCCATATGAAAAATGGGAAAAAAAGCACGTTAAACGCAGAAGAAGAAGAAGACACAAGCACTGTGAGAGACTTTCAAGAGAAGGAAAGGATATGCAATTCTGAAGACAAGATTTTTACTCTCATAACAAAATAAGATAATATGATAAAGATGGTAACACAAGACGGACTGAGAGAGAGAGAGAGAGAGAGAGAGAGAGAGAGAGAGAGAGAGAGAGAGACTTAACAAAAACCCTTTGTTTTTTAAGGCCAATTACGCCCGGATTGGTATCTGCAGCAAAGCAGCTTACCCTTGGATCTCCCACCAACGACGTTCAGGCAAAGTAACCTTTCGAGTAATAGTTGCCTCATACCCAATAAAGTGAGGCGTACCCAAGTGTAACAAAAGCCAAGGGACAAAGACACTATGGATTCTTCCGACTGTCTTCCACTGCAGGGGCTATTTGTCAAAAAAAAGAAAACAAACAAACAAACAAACATTAGTATGGCCTTGCAAGAACCTCTCAGTTCGCAAGCCTCCAAGGCATTAGCTGTCTCATGTGCTCATTAATACATACAATGTATTCTATTACACACACACACACACACACACATATATATATAAATATATATATATGTATATATATATATATATATATATATATATATATATATATATATATATATATGTATGTATATATATAATCTCACCTCTTCGATAAGGGCGTGAAGATACATATATCTTCAGGTGCTTTTCGAAGCGGTGATAATTTCATGTATTAACTTTCCGACTTTTTGGAGTTGAGGTTAGTAGCCCACTGTCATCTCCATCCTAGTTGCGACCCGCCACAGTCGCCTGATTACTAGGGCCAACACTGACATTTTAGGTCATGAATCTTAAGAAACTGCGCTCAGTTTCAACCAGACTCTCTCTCTCTCTCTCTCTCTCTCTCTCTCTCTCTCTCTCTCTCTCTCTATATATATATATATATATATATATATATATATATATATATATATATATATATATATATATATATATATATATATATATATATATATATATATATACAGTATAAATATATATATAAATGTTTATATACATATATATATATATATCCACATCTATAACTATATATATGTATATATACACATTACATATATATACACGCATGCATATATCTACATACATATCTATCGATCTTCGTACATATGTGTGTATATGAAAAAAAAGGTTGCATTACATAACGAAAGCGACAATAAGAATTTTAGGTTTACCTTTTAATACCGATTAAGCAAAAAAAGATAATAGACGAAACTAAAAGGGGAACAATAGCGTGAGTGCAAACAGGGAAGCATGAGTAGCCATAAATGGACCTACAAATACTTATCACAGAATCGATGCAGGAGGCAATGTGGAGGATGCTGAGAATAAACGATGGCGAAAGCAATTAAAAGATCTTATGATAAGAGTGAAGCGCGTTTTAGAATATGCAAATGGAGAGTGAGTGACTGGTTGGGTGTAAAAGTGGGTCAGAGCCAAGGATGAGTTATGTCGCCATTCAGTGTAATATATTTTTTGCTGAGTGATACAAGAAGTCAGGAAAAATCATTTTGACATAGGTGCAAAACTGTGGGATAAGAAAATTAGTTACAAATGAGAGAGAGAGAGAGAGAGAGAGAGAGAGAGAGAGAGAGAGAGAGAGAGAGAGAGAGAGAGATTAAAACCATTGCTTGTACATAAAACATCCTTTATTCAGTGATGACTACCTATCTAGATTCAGCCAGCCTTATGCTGGCACGGGCTCTTGCTTTTCAGCAACCCGAAATTCAGAGTAACCTATCTCCATCATCCAGTCTGACCGCAAAAGCACAGAGTGAAAAATGGAAAAAATCACTAAAAACATATACGAACACTGGAATACTGTAATATAAAAAAGGTTATATAAAAATTGTTTTCCCCACGTACATTGCATTACAACACTTACACCCATATTTATAAATAACATAAGATTTTACCTCTAGAGGTCCGATGTCTTTATACTTAAACAAGCTACCAATGGTACACTTAGCTTTAAATACTAACCTGACACTATTTTTTTTTTTTTTTTTTGTCAAACCTGACGATGGAAATAGGTAGCCATTACTGAGTAAAGGATGTTTCATGTAAAAGCATTGGTTTTAATCTATTAAGACCCAATAATATATATATATATATATATATATATATATATATATATATATATATATATGATTATTATCACTTTTGTACGTGATTCATTTATCACACATTACCACAGGTGAAAAATAAGAAACAGGGTGTAGGTCCTGACCGGTTTCGACTTTATTTCAAGCCACTGACGAAGGACTGATACAGAGTATGAGACATCACAAATATATATACTACAAGAACAGTACTGACGAACATACACAACCGTTAGAGACTCCATATCCCCACTCAGGCCGGGTGTCGAGGGTAGGAGTGGCTTTAAAACTCATTTGGCTAAAATATATATATATATATATATATATATATATATATATATATATATATATATATATATATATATATATAAATATATATATATATGTATATATATATATATATATATATATATATATATATATATATATATATATACATATATATATAAGTACAATTCTCTCATTAGTACAATATAAAATTAGAAAAACCCTGATTTTGATCGTTTCTACGAATTTCAAAGAACAAATAATAATAAGAAAAAGCTGCGCAGTTCCGGAAAGGTTAATAATGAAAATAATAAAATCATTCCTATTTTAGGCAAACACCGGCCTTCTCAGTCGCTTTTGTATAATTGTTTTCCTTCTTCGTACTTCTGTCATTTAGTATCGGAACCTATCACGCTCTATTAAAGACAAAACTCACATACACAGCTTTGTGCCCTTAGTGGCTCCAGATCTCTGCGGCCGTAATTCTGTGCGAGCGCTGAAGGACTGAGAAGATTACAGGGGCTCAGGGAACCAAGTAAACGAGATTTCAGATGGAGCTACAGATTTAGCACGCTCTCTCTCTCTCTCTCTCTCTCTCTCTCTCTCTCTCTCTCTCTCTCTCTCTCTCTGCTCATTTGTGAAAGGAACATGTTCGTAAGCTAGCCAGGGAGTTTCTAGATTGTACCACCGACAACTGAGGGAATTATTCTCAGAGTACAGAGTAAAGATGAGAGGTGGAAAAATTATAGATCTGATATTTAAACCCTGAAAAGAACCCACAGATGAAAATGAGATTTCAAAAAGATATTTCACCAGAGAACTACCAAGCTCTATATGGGTTTAGGGAAATCCGGTACAAGGGAACTGGTACTGTTACAAAAACATCGAGTTCTGATACACAGCTTCGAAATGCTTTACATATGTGAAAATAAGAGAAGAAACAATTACCAGAGCAGTTAAGATCAGCATGAGGCGATATGTTAGAAAAGAGAGGGGGGGAGGGGAGGAGGGGAAGGCGTCTTCTTGGGTAAAAAGCAATCCGTGTACATACAGAAAAGTGGGGCAGATATACCCTGCAATCAAAATCTTGACACAATACTAAGAAATGGAATAAATTTTGGTTGTCTAAATTAGCCGTTAACAAGACAAAACACTTTTTTTTTTTTGCAAATTCCTTCTTATATAAGGAGAAAAAACTAAGAATCGCTATCTAGTGTGTGTGTGTGTGTGTGTGTGTGTGTGTGTGTGTGTCTTATGCCCACATGGTCTCTAGCTCCTGATATTAACAACTATAAAATGTAAAAAAATTAAAATGAAATAAAATTTAATGATGGACGATATAGATATATACTGTATATACATACATACATATATATATATATATATATATATATATATATATATATATATATATATATATATATATATATATATATCAATAATCGTCACAGACAAGTGGTTTACACGTAGGACATAACAACATAATTAACACGGAAATACCAAATATTTCGTCCGTTGCATCCGCCCTGTACACTGGTAAAGGTGGAAAAAAGTGGGTAATTAAGATACTTACCTGACATATACGTTCAGTATTGCCCTATGTTTATATATTTCCCATCTGTTCTGGTTAATGAATGTGCTGTTTACTCACCTTCTGCCTCATCCTAGAATGTGCATGATTAAACCTACATCGGAAATACTTGGTTTCTTGTTCTTCCTCTTAATTGGATGAGCCCTTGCCTGCAAACATGCGCGCGCGCGCACACACGCGCGGATGCAGACAAAGCCACACACACGCACGCGCGCACACAGACAGAGACACACACTTACATACATGTATGTATGTATATGTATATATATATATATATAATGTACTGTATATGCATAAATATACAAATACATACATAATATATATAATACATACAATATATATATACATATATATATATATATATATATATATATATATATATATATATATATATATATATATATATATATATATATATATACACGTATATATCAAATATAAGAGCCCATAAAAACGCTAAAATGTAGAAAATAAATGCTATATTTCAGAGACCAACTGTCTCTCTCTTCAGGCAAGTATATAATAATATATATATATATATATATATATATATATATATATATATATATATATATATATATATATATATATATATAATATATGAAAGAATTCCGCTCATTCATGCTAAAACCAGCTTTTCATTCGGCAACGATTAAGTTATCAATGTTGCCACTCAAAACATTTCAGCACATTTCAGTTTCGGCGAATTGCGATTTATAACCTGTTAGAAATGAAAGGTTTTTACCGGCAATATGTTTAAAGTTTTTTCTCTCTCCCCACCAAACCGGATACGCGAGCGTTAATGGGTTTTAAATTTACGCGTCCGATATTTTTTCTTTTTTCGCGTGGAATTTTTTCTGGTTTTATTTTTAGGAGTTTCTTTCTTATCGTTCCGATATTGTTCATTCCATTAATAAAGATCTTCTTTATCAGTATTTAAAAAAATTACAGTTTTTCATCTAAATCACAGGCCGAAAACATTCGAGTAACAACCTTGATTCTCCTGAATTCATGAATTTCATGACTTCATAATAATGACTCTCTCTCTCTCTCTCTCTCTCTCTCTCTCTCTCTCTCTCTCTCTCTCTCTATAAATCATCGAGTGATATGTAATAATTAACGTTACTGAATTCCCAAACAAACACCTAATCTTTCACAGAAACCTGCTTCGATTTCTTAATGGTTTTCCTTTGGATAATTAATGCTTGACCGTCTTTGGCAAGGAACCGTAAACAGAACCCTTCTTCTAACTCTTGCTATGATAAAAAAAAGAGGGGAATACCTTAACAAACGATTTCTTACGCTACTCTAAACGTTTTTCTCGTTACTCTAATCGTTTTCACAAGCTACACCAAACGTTTTCACACGTTACACCAAACGTTTTCACACGCTACTCTAAACGTTTTCACACGCTACACCAAACGTTTTCACACGCTACACCAAACGTTTTCGCACGCTACTCCAAACGTTTTCGCACGCTACTCCAAACGTTTTCGCACGCTACTCCAAACGTTTTCGCACGCTACTCCAAACGTTTTCACACGCTGCACCAAACGTTTTCACACGCTGCACCAAACGTTTTCACACGCTACTCTAAACGTTTTCACACGCTACTCTGAACGTTAACAACCGATATTTTACGCTACTCTAAACGTTTTCACACGCCAGACAAAACGTTTCCACACGTTACTCTAAACGTTCGCAAACGAAGTTTTACGCTACTCTAAACGTTTTCACATGCCACACAAAACGTTTCCACACGCTACTCTAAACGTTCGCAAACGATGTTTTACGCTACTCTAAACGTTTTCACATGCTACACTAAACGTTTCCACACGTTAGTCTAAACGGTAACAAACAATTCTTTACGCTACACAAAACGTTTCCACACGCTACTCTATGCGTTTTCACATGCTACTCGAAACGTTTTCACATGTACTCTAAACGTTTCCACACGATACTCTATACGTTTTCACAGCTACTGTTAAACGTTTTCACACGCTACTCTATACGTTTTCGAACGCTACACTAATCGTTTCCACACGCTAATCTAAACGTTAACAAACGATTTTTTACGCTACTCTAAACGTTTTCACACGGTACTCTAAACGTGTCCAGGCGCTACTCTAAACGTTTTCAAAGACCTATATGACAAAAACTGAACTAATATTCTACTTGCTGATTCTACCACAACGACAGTCCATTTATTTATTTGGTGTGATTTTATTCCCACTGACTTTTACCCCATACGGAAGTATATCGTTAACTTTCCTACGTAAACATGCGGGAAACCTGATTCTCAGCCAAGACTAAGTTATAACTGAATGTAATTTAATTCTCATTTTTGGCTGCAGGGCCAAAAACACCGTGTGGTCTTAATCCCTTAAGAGCCACCAGACAAGCCTTTCTAAAAGACGGGACATACAGAAATCAAGGAGAATGGAGACAGGGAGAGAGTTCCAGAGCTACGACCCCATCACTGGTATGGGCTTCATAGCATAAATCTGTAGGAGGTAACAATGGAACATTAATTGGACCCTTCCAAATTCCAAATAATAATAATAATAATAATAATAATAATAATAATCACTGCTATTGCCACTACTCTTATTGTTCTTAACATGCTTATACTTATGTCTCGACTTCATCTTGGATTACAATGGACCTTTTATAACGAAATATAGGAGTGATTATCGATATTACTTTCTTATAGTTCATCATGTACATGATTTCATGGACCTAATCGCACAAAATTTTATGCATACGTATAAAACTTGTTGAAAGGTGGAGAAAATCATCACTCAAGAGCATATTAGCGAAATGCAAAACGCTCCGCGTATTAGATGAAATCTCAGCCTTTTTATGCTGATGAAGTTCTTCGTATACAAAAGGCGTCGTTTATTGAAAAGAATTTCCGCCGTTTAATAACGATGAAGTTCTCATGGAAAAAAGCCGCAGTTAATTGAAAAGAAGATCCGGGAAAAGGGACACGGGGAAAATATTCATATTCAAGTAATTTATTCGCAGTTGTCTCAGCAGGTTATTCCCGGCATTGTTGACGACCGCTGTTCGGCATACTGTGGATTTCGGGAGTAATCGTGGAGATGGAATTTCTGATATTTTGCAATTAATAACTCGCTCTTTTGTCGCGGATATCGGCACGTCAGTTTTAAGAATGATTAGAAGGGCGCTCCATGTAAGGAATTCCGGGATGTGCAGCTGAAGCAGCAGCTCTCGACAATCGCCTCCTCGCTGGCTGTTACTTTTCGCCAATTCCCGGCGGGAAAGAAGCGCCGCGCCGCTACGTTGTTAAGGCTCTCTCTCTCTCTCTCTCTCTCTCTCTCTCTCTCTCTCTCTCTCTCTCTCTCTCTTGCTGATGCTCAAAACAAGGTCACCAGGAACCGAGAGCATGAACGGAGCGAGAAAGGTTACCAAGGGGAAGAGGGCATAGCATGGGCTGCGTTTGCGTTAACATTTGAAAAGATGAAGAAGCAGACACTTTAGTTCGTTTCATTTGATTTCATGACGTTAAATCTTTTTCTCCCAAAACCCATGGCAAAAATGAGCACAATGGCAATCCCTCAAAGTGTTAAATGTGTATGATTCTGAATATAATATATCCCATTTCATTCCGTTAAAATCATAAGTGGAAATTTGTACAGAAATGACCGTCGAGCAGCAGGCACCTAAATTATTCACTGATTTTCATTCGGAACGAAACATTATGAAACATTTAGTTAAAAAGAAATTGAAGGTGTTACTTATCATTAAAAAAAAAAAACCCATGACACTGAGACCCACGCTATTCAAGAAACTCGTCACGCCAGTTGGCAAAAAAAAGGGAGGGGGGGGGCGCCAAGTTGAAGGTCCAAATTATGGACAAAAAAATGGTCGTCATTTTTGTTCTATTCAAAGTTAATTCGAAATCGTCAAAGATGTTTTCATTGCTTAATCTAATCCATCTAGTGCATGGTGCAACTTTAGCAAACTCAAAAAACAAGATAGCTGAACATGTTATAGCTTTTATCGAATCTGCAAAAGATTTATATGTCCATTTGATTTTCTGAACAGATTCTTTTATTTATTAATTTTTGTTTGCTCTTTTACAATGAAATTAGTACGGGCAAATTACACTTTAGTGGTTATTTCGATGGCTTTTATGTACCTAATGAAATTATTTTCAGTCGTCTTAACAGATCAAATAGTTCCATTAAAACAAGAGCAACATTTCCGCGGAGAACTTCGGAATGAGTTTTTACGTGTTTTACTTTTCTCGATGTCTAAAATCAAGAAGTCGTACAATCTTCTGCATCAAGAATGTTGTAACTATTTCAAGGGCTAAGGCTAAGCCTTAACCAACAAAGGAGATGGTCTATTTCTAGATTTTCTATTTGATTTTTCCTATATACGTGCAGTAACAATTTTCTTACCATTCATAGTTTCCTGTGTGCTAAGAAAAGCATTGAGAATAAATAAGCTCAAGTTATTAAGCCCAGACTATAGGTAAATAATACATTCCTCAGTGGTGGTCGGAGTGAAGTCAGAATTTTAGCAGCTTTTACCTAAGACCCGTAATTCTGTTCACAAGCAAACGTCGAAGCTGCATACAATTTAAAAAAAAAACGCGACTGAAAATGGGAAACTCTCAAATCGCACTATCTCCATTAATATATATGGTTGTTCATCATTTTTTAAAAATAACGCTCAACGTGTCACCTTGACACGTACCTGTGTCTAAGTTAACCTAATCTAACCTAACCTAACGTAACCTAATTTCGGATGGTGTGCCCACTCGCAGCCCGAAAAATCCCGCTGTTGTTCTAGTGAAGGGCTTGAATTTATGCTCCTCTTTTCCCCCAATACAGATTAGTCTAGCAATACAGTAGAATCGCTGTTGGTGCAAGATGAGTAAGTAGTATTTCACCAAGGTCATTAAAATGCTAACTAAGCATGACTATACACTGTAGTAATGTTAGTACTTTACGATGACTAGAAACTTGTAACATGTTGGTTCATTGGCTCGGGAAAATCGAAAATCATGGGAAAATGACATTTCTGATCGATAAAGTTGTCATGTTTACATCCGCCCTACATGAACACAAGCTATGATAATTCTATGTTGCTATACAAAATTCGCTGAACTTTTTTTTTTAACGCCTCCTCTTTTGGGGTGGGATGGACTGTACCTGCATTTCACAATGTCAACTCATGAAAGAACCTCAGTCATCTCTTTGCTTTCCAGGGCTCAGTGTGGCTCACATGCCGGTCGCAACAGGCTCTTTTAGGCCGTTGCATGTCCCATAAACCGATTTTTGCAATGAGACATAAAACCTAAAATTCTTCGGATATGTCAATGACAGATGTCAAATATAACAATTGGTGGCGATTATGTATGGCAATATTAATTATTCTGAATTTCCGATTACATCTCACTAGTGGAATTTATTACTCCTACAAAAACCTTTACCCGGTTTGCACAATTGTGTCCAAAGGCACCCCCCGCCCCACCACTGCTATAAGCCCTGAGTGAAAATGATGGAAATAAATAATATGAAAGAAAAATAATGCTATCCACCTTGATTATTTACTCCAGTTCGTGGTTCGCGAAATAATGAGGCCCCAATCTTCCAAAGAGAAAACTCTTGGCATGCGGGGGAAGAGAGAGAGAGAGAGAGAGAGAGAGAGAGAGAGAGAGAGAGAGAGAGAGAGAGTGATTGTAACTACTGCTTTGTTGCGATGCACAATTACAGCTGCTTCGATTGTCTACAGGAATTACCATGTACACGGCAACACAAAACTGATAATAAATTATAAGAAAGTGGATCCCGCTGCTATTACGAGCCGGCAGTGAAATTGAATCTCACCAGGACCCACTAAGACTCTCACATACCCCGTCAATTACGATGCCCGTCGACGCGATTACTTTCCAGTAAGCAAGAATTAATTTCCCACCAGCGGGAGAATTGCGGACCCTGCGAAGAGCCCAGCTGGCGTCGGAAAAGGCTCAGAATTAAGCGTCTTTATTCCGGTAGCTCCTTCTCTTCCAGTTTGCTGATCCTGGCCAGATCTGGAAGGAGTGTGTGCAGTGAGGAAGTCTGGATAGTTTCCTCGGCTGATAAATTCAAAACATCCGTGCGTGTTTCCATCGGTACGATAAGCTTTAAAACCTCTCTCTCTCTCTCTCTCTCTCTCTCTCTCTCTCTCTCTCTCTCTCTCTCTCTCTCTTTCTCTCTCTCTCTTTCTCTCTCTCTCTCTCTCTTCTCTCTCTCTCTTTCTCTTTGACTCTCTCTCTGTCTGTCTGTCTCTCTCTCTCTCTCTCTCTCTCTCTCTCTTGTAACTCCTTTCTGTTTATTGCGTTCTCTCTCTCTCTGTCTGTCTCTCTGTCTGTCTGTCTCTCTCTCTCTCTCTCTGTTGTTACTCCTTTCTGTTTTATTGCGTTTTCTCTCTCTCTCTCTCTCTCTCTCTCTCTCTCTCTGTTGTTACTCTTTTCTGTTTTATGGCGTTTGCTCTCTCTCTCTCTCTCTCTCTCTCTCTCGCGCCGGCGTTCGCGCTCTCTCTCTCTATTGTTACTCCTTTCTGTTTTATGGCGTTCTCTCTCTCTCTCTCTCTCTCTCTCTCTCTCTCTCTCTCTCTCTCTCTCTGTTGTTATTCCTTTCTGTTGTATTGTGTTCACTCTCTGTCTCTCTTTGTTGTTACTCCTATTTTATTGCGTTCTCTCTCTCTCTCTCTCTCTCTGTTGCTATTCCTTTCAATTTTATTGCGTTTACTCTCTCTCTCTCTCTCTTTATTGTTACTCCTTTATGTTTTATTTCGTCCTCTCTCTCTCTCTCTCTCTCTCTCTCTCTCTCTCTCTCTCTCTCTCTCTCTGTTGTTACTCCTGTCTCTTTTATTGCGTTCGCCAAATCTCTAATTTTTTTTTATCTCTTACAGCAGCTGTGGATTTCATCTTCTGAAGTTCTGTTAACCAATTAAGTGTGGTATCTCCTTTGATATGTACTGTAAAAGGCTTGCGACTGCCTCTCTCTACGTTTCTTAGCGACAGCCTACAGTTGGTAAACTCTTGCTAAAGAATTGTCGAACGAGTCCATTTTCTGCTACCTGATCATCCAAGCGAAACTTTACCCAAGGCTGCCAAGCTAAAGTCTGAGTTAAGGGCAATTGTGAATGAGCGCCTGTACTTGCAGGGTACGCACAAAGGAAACCTAATGAGTGCCTGTACTTGCAGGGTACACGCAAAGGAAATCTAATGAGTGCCAGTACTTGCAGGGTGCACAGGAAATCTAATGAGGGCTTGTACTTGCAGGGTACGCACAAAGGAAATCTAATGAGTGCCTGTACTTGCAGGGTATGCACAAAGGAAATCTAATGAGGGCCTGTACTTGCAGGGTACGCACAAAGGAAATCTAATGAGGGCCTGTACTTGCAGGGTACGCACAAAGGAAATCTAATGAGGGCCTGTACCAGTGCACAAAGGAAATCTAATGAGGGCCTGCACTTGCAGGGTATGAAATCATGAGGGCCTGTACTTGCAGGGTATGCACAAAGGAAATCTAATGAGGGCCTGTACTTGCAGGGTACGCACAAAGGAAATCTAATGAGTGCCTGTACTTGCAGGGTACGTACAAAGGAAACCTAATGAGGGCCTGTACTTGCAGGGCACGCACAAAGGAAATCTAATGAGGGCCTGTACTTGCAGGGTGCGCAAAAAGGAAATCTAATGAGGGCCTGTACTTGCAGGGTACGCACAAACGAAATCTAATGAGTGCCAGTACTTGCAGGGTACTTACAAAGGAAACCTAATGAGTGCCTGTACTTGCAGGGCACGCACAAAGGAAAATGAGGCCTGTACTTGAGGGCGCAGAAAGGAAATGTACTTGAGTGCCTGTAGTGCACAAAGGAAATCTAATGAGGGCCTGTACTTTGAAATCAGGTGCGCACAAAGGAAATCTAATGAGGGCCTGTACTTGCAGGGCACGCACAAAGGAAATCTAATGAGGCCTGTACTTGCAGGGTGCGCACAAAGGAAATCTAATGAGGGCCTGTACTTGCAGGGTATGCACAAAGGAAATCTAATGAGGGCCTGTACTTGCAGGGTACGCACAAAGGAAATCTAATGAGGGCCTGTACTTGCAGGGTGCGCACAAAGGAAATCTAATGAGTGCCTGTACTTGCAGGGGTGCACAAAGGAAATCAAAGCCTGAGGGTGCACACAAAGAAATCTAATGAGGGTCTGTACTTGCAGGCACGCACAAAGGAAATCTAATGAGTGCCTGTACTTGCAGGGCACGCACAAAGGAAATCTAATGAGGGCCTGTACTTGCAGGGTGCACAAAGGAAATCTAATGAGGCCTGCCAGTGAGGGCCTGTACTTGCAGGGTGCACACAAAGGAAATCTAAAGAGTGCCTGTACTTGCAGGAAATCTAATGAGGGCCTGTACTTCCAGGGTACGCACAAAGGAAATCTAATGAGTGCCTGTACTTGCAGGAAATCTAATGAGGGCCTGTACTTGCAGGGTGCACACAAAGGAAATCTAATGAGGGCCTGTACTTGCAGGGTGCACACAAAGGAAATCTAATGAGTGCCTGTACTTGCCTGTACTTCCAGGGTACGCACAAAGGAAATCTAATGAGTGCCTGTACTTGCAGGAAATCTAATGAGGGGTGTGCACAAAGGAAATCTAATGAGGGCCTGCACTTGAAATCAGGGGTGTGCACAAAAAAATCTAATGAGGGCCTGTACTCTGCAGTGCCTGTACTTGTACAAAGGAAATCTAATGAGGGCCTGTACTTGCAGGGGTACACAAAGGAAATCTAATGAGGGCCTGTACTTGCAGGGTATGCACAAAGGAAATCTAATGAGTGCCTGTACTTGCAGGGTATGCACCTAAAGGCACAAAGGAAATCTAATGAGTGCCTGTACTTGCAGGGTACACACAAAGGAAATCTAATGAATGCCTGTACTTGCAGAGGGCCTGAGTGCCTGTACTTGCAGGGTGCACAAAGGAAATCTAATGACTTGCCAGTGCGCACAAGGAATCTAATGAGTGCCTGTACTTGCAGGTGCAAAGGAAATCTAATGAGTGCCTGTACTTGCAGCTAAAGTTAGTGCCTGCACAAAGGAAACCTAATGAGTGCCTGTACTTGCATCGTGCAGGGTGCGCACAAAGGAAATCTAATGAGGGCCTGTACTTGCAGGGTACGCACAAAGGAAATCTAATGAGGGCCTGTACTTGCAGGGTATGCACAAAGGAAATCTAATGAGGGGCCTTGCAGTGCCTGTACTTGCACAAAGAAATCTAATGAGTGCCTGTACTTGCAGGGTATGCACAAAGGAAATCTAATGAGGGCCTGTACTTGCAGGGTATGCACAAAGGAAATCTAATGAGGGCCTGTACTTGCAGGGTGTGCACAAAGGGAAATCTAATGAGGGCCTGTACTTGCAGGGGCACACAAAGGAAATCTAATGAGGGCCTGTACTTGCAGGGTGCACAAAAGGAAATCTAATGAGGCCTGTACTTGCAGGGTGCACAAAAGGAAATCTAATGAGGGCCTGTACTTGCAGGGTGCGCACAAAGGAAATCTAATGAGTGCCTGTACTTGCAGGGCATGCACAAAGGAAACCTAATGAGGGCCTGGAACTTGCATGGTGCGCAGAAAGGAAATCTAATGGGCCTGTACTTGCAGGTGCACAAAGAAATCTAATGAGTGCTGTACAAAGGAAATCTAATGAGGGCCTGTACTTGCAGGGTACACTGAAAAATGTAATGAGTAGGTAAGGAAATCTAATGAGGCCTGTACAAAGGTGGAAAATCTAATGAGTGCCTGTACTTGCAGGGTATGCACAGGAAATCTAATGAGGCCTGTACTTGCAGGGTGCATACAAAGGAAATCTAATGAGGGCCTGTACTTGCAGGGTATGCACAAAGGAAATCTAATGAGTGCCTGTACTTGCAGGGTTGCAAAGGAAATCTAATGAGGGCCTGTACTTGCAGGGTGCACACAAGGAAATCTAATGAGTGCCTGTACTTGCAGGGTACGCACAAAGAAATCTAATGAGTGCCTGTACTTGCAGGGGTGTGCACAAAAGAAATCTAATGAGTGCCTGTACTTGCAGGGTACGCACAAAGGAAATCTAATGAGGGCCTGTACTTGCAGGGTACGCACAAAGGAAATCTAATGAGTGCCTGTACTTGCAGGGTACGCACAAAGGAAATCTAATGAGGGCCTGTACTTGCAGGGTGCACACAAAGGAAATCTAATGAGGGCCTGTACTTGCAGGGAGCATACAAAGGAAATCTAATGAGGGCCTGTACTTGCAGGGTGCACACAAAGGAAATCTAATGAGTGCCTGTACTTGCAGGAAATCTAATGAGGGCCTGTACTTCCAGGGTGCGCACAAAGGAAATCTAATGAGTGCCTGTACTTGCAGGAAATCTAATGAGGGCCTGTACTTGCAGAAATCTAATGAGGGGTGCACAAAGGAAATCTAATGAGGGCCTGTACTTGCAGGGTGCACACAAAGGAAATCTAATGAGGGCCTGTACTTGCAAGGTGCACACAAAGGAAATCTAATGAGTGCCTGTACTTGCAGGAAATCTAATGAGGGCCTGTACTTCCAGGGTACGCACAAAGGAAATGTAATGAGTGCCTGTACTTGCAGGAAATCTAATGAGGGCCTGTACTTCCAGGGTACGCACAAAGGAAATCTAATGAGTGCCTGTACTTGCAGGAAATCTAATGAGGGCCTGTACTTGCAGGGTACGCACACAGGAAATCTAATGAGGGCCTGTACTTGCAGGGTACATACAAAGGAAATCTGATCAGTGCCTGTACTTGCAGGGTATGCACAAAGGAAATCTAATGAGTGCCTGTACTTGCAGGGCACGCACAAAGGAAACCTAATGAGTGCCTGTACTTCCAGGTATGCACAAAGGAAATCTAATGAGTGCCTGTACTTGCAGGGTACACACATAGGAAATCTCATGAGTGCCTGTACTTGCAGGGTACACACAAAGTAAATATAGTGAGTGCCTGTACTTGTGAGGTAGGCAAAAGGACATCTAATGAGTGCATGTACTTGAAGGGTACGCACAAAGGAAATCTAATGAGTGCCAGTACTTGCAGGGTTCGCACAAAGGAAATCTAATGAGTGCCTGTACTTGCAGGTACGCACATAGGAAACCTAATGAGGGCCTGTACTTGCAGCGTACGCACATAGGAAACCTAATGAGTGCCTGTACTTGCAAGTTACGCACATAGGAAATCTAATGAGTGCCTGTACTTGCAGGGTACGCACAAATGAAATATGATGAGTGCCTGTGCTTGCAGATTACGCACATAGGAAATCTAATGAGTGCCTGTACTTGCAGGCACGCACAATGGAAATCTAATGAGTGCCTGTACTTCCAGGTACGCACAAAGGGAATCTAATGAGTGCCTGTATTTGCAGGGTACGCACAAAGGGAATCTAACGAGTCCCTGTACTTGCAGGGTACGCACAAAGGAAAGCTAATGAGTGCCTGTACTTGCAGGGTACACACAAAGAAAATCTTATGAGCGCCTGTACTTGCAGGGTATGCACCAAGGAAACCAAGTAAAAAGAATGATATACCTAGCCGTGATATACCTGCCTACCTCAGCTTAACAATCATAACTTTATATGGCATGGGACCTGGCCCTAGGATCCCCAAATAACTGGCATATGTGTATATATGAAATACATCAAATCGGCGTAAGTACTACTTTGATAATGACAATCTTAATCTTACCTTGTCTACCAAATATGGCAACAGGCAAAGCTCAGTTGTTTCGACTGAAACGACAAAGAAAAATCCTTGAATTACGTGTTGTCAATACATTTCGTGAAATATATTTAGAGAATGGGAACGTAACTTCCATTTTTTTACTTTCTAATTGGTTAATTGACAGAGGCATATGAGATTATATGTGAGGTTACAAGCGTGGGCGTGGTTACTTTGTATGGTCATTGGGTTAAAAGTACAGGTGCCAGAATGGAAGTACTCAATTCAAATGGGCATTATGGAGTAACATTAATGTAATGTAAAAATGGACGTCTTCGATATGAATGAACACTTCGATGAAATTTAATTGTATAAGAATGGTATTAAATGGAGAGAAAACTATAAATCGGAATAACTGTTAGTAAAAGGAATTTAAAATGAGGGAAGAGCCAAGACAGGGCGAGTCAGTGAAAAAAAAACTCTCATAGTTTGGGCTCGTGGGGATAGCAGGCGACAAAAGGTTATTCTTATTATTTCTGATAACAATCATACAATCCCTTAAAAGCCAAAAGGCTTATCCTTCACCAAGCTTACGTAGAATTAAAGAACCAATTAAGAAAAAAATAAAACGCAGATAAGAAATTGATAAAACAAATAACATTAAAAATCAAATTATTTAACTAATACCAAGCTACAAACGATAAAACTAAAAAGCATATTATATATCATGAAGGCTTCATAAGCAAATATGGTCCTCGGGGGCGAGGTCAGGAGGATGGGTATGTTGTAGTAAGAAAAAATGGTGCCTCTGTTAACCTAAACAGTGAATTACGCACCTGACTGACAGACGACATTGATGGCTGCACCCTGGATTGAAATGGGCCATGGGACTAGCAGCCCCATCCCCGGGAAAAAGGTTTATGGGCAGAGAACTTTTTGTGTGTATGTATGTATGTGTATATATATATACACACATACATACATACATAAATACATTCATACTGCACACACACAAAGTTCTCTGCCCATATATACATATATATATATATGTATGTATATATAATATACATACATACATACATACATACATACATACATACATACATACATATATATATATATATCTATATATATATATATATATATATATATATATATATATATATATATATATATATATATATATATATATACAAAGTGCATACCCTGGCACCATCCTCAATTTCTACCGTATTGCAGCATATTTGTTCACCATGAACATATACCTTTACCAAAATCTATTTTATCTTCCCCAGAGCGCTAATTGGGCGAAACACTGTTGAAAACATATTCAACAATGTACGTAAAAGGAACGAGAGAGAGAGAGAGAGAGAGAGAGAGAGAGAGAGAGAGAGAGAGAGACGCTGCCTTTGGGTTAAAGACGTGAGTTCCATTGAATCGAGTCCGGCGAAGAGAGAGAGAGAGAGAGAGAGAGAGAGAGAGAGAGAGAGAGAGAGAGAGAGGCGTTACTCAAAAAACTAATCTTCTCAAGTTAAAAAGTGTCATTTTGTTGATGGCTCTCAAGGTTAAGACCTTGTCTGGGCGATCTCTGGTCGACTCTTGCTGAACTCAATTCGTTTATATCATTTGGATAATAACGTTGATGGCGATAGTGGTTCCTGGATTTTTCTGTTCCTTACGATTCTCGTTACTGGTTTATGTTATAATAGCATTTGAATATTTGTATTTTATTCAATTTGTAAACTAAATCTATACCAAATAATTGGATGTTTACTTCTTCACTACAGAACAACAACTGCTATCGATGACTAGTAACAAATGACTGGGGAACAACCGGGCAATTCTAACGTTAAAAATCCGCTGCCGATATCATTGAAGCCTCTATCCCTTTGAAGCCTCTCTCTCTCCTCTTATTGGCCCATGTACTTGAACTGTAACCTCTGGTGGGTGCTGAGCGGCATGAGCTTCCGCTAATTACTGTTTTACAGGCAAGAGCCCGTGCTGGCAAAAGGTCATCTGAATCAAACATTAATCAAAACCAAGGTCTATAGGCCTTGATCAAGACTACCTACAAAATATCGGCGGCGGAAATTTACCGTCAGCCGCCCCCCACCGCCCAACCCCCAAACCCCATAAACAAATTATAGACACGCAGGCCATTTCGTGTGAACTATCAGCTATTAAAAATCAAGTTGAAGGCTTGGGTGACCTATTCTTCCATTGGACATGTGGTAACAGGGAAAAAAGAAGTAATTAATACGCCGAAATTTCTCGGCGGAAACAAGTTTTCTGTACAGCGTATAATGCTGTATGAAAGTCTCGATGTGCTTCAGTATGAAGCTCTCAGCCACAACCTGGCAGCACTCAGTTACTCCCAGATGCGGTCAAGTGAAGATGCGTCGGTGGCTGGAACCTCTAGCGGTGCCAGATGCACGATCCATGGCTAACCTTAACCTTAAATAAAATAAAAACTACTGAGGCTAGAGGGCTGCAATTTGGTATGTTTGATGATTGGAAGGTGGATGATCAACATACCAATTTGCAGCCCTCTAGCCTCAGTAGTTTTTAAGATCTGAGGACAGACAAAGCCATCTCAATATTTTTCTTTTACAGAAAACTACAATACCTTTGTCCGTGAAAACTGCAATTTGCATTTACCGACAAAAGGCTTGATGAATTTGCCAGCCTGGGAATTCAAAACGTTTATTATCATTGAAATCTAAAGTGAAAGAAACTTTTAGAAAAGACATAAAAATATTGAGAACAGAATCATTAATGGTGAAATAGCCGGCGCACTTCTTTAGGGCGTTCTTACATTTTATTTCAATAAAATAAATATATTGGAACCACATTAAACTTTTATAGTGGAAGACAAATGATAATGAAAGAATCTTACAATATTATTATCTGTCACCTAAAACAGATCCTGACCATATTGATTAGGTGCTTTTTAGCATATGATAAAAACAAACAAAAGAATCAAACTTGTCTATGGAATTTATTACAGCTATCTGTCAGAGTACACATGAAAAAATTCGGTTTTTATGCAGCTGTACACAGCGCAGTTATGTACGTTCTTATTGAATAAACAATTACTATATATCCCAATAAGACACATTAGACCATGATATAACGTACTCGACAAACCCGGATTAATTGCTTCAGATTGCCAAATAATCAAGCCACACAAACTCAGGGGCTAAAGTCGAATAACCTTACACCAAGTACATCATTCTAGTTCTGAATACATAACAGAACTCAAATGAAGTAATAATGAAGTATCCGGTCGGATTTCGAAGTATTAGGGATTCATCTTATTGTACTGGAATTATTACTGCAATTGCATATCATCATACTTGCATATTCCAATGCTTGTATACTGTAGTACTTGTATACTTTTTCTGTATAATGAATCATCGGCATATCACATTACCGTGACCGATGTTTCCCTTGTTTTTCGACTAAAAAAAGAGGATAAGTACCCATCGGTAATAATCAACCTTTAAGGATATTCTCTACAACTTCTATTCTGTTTTATAGAAGGTTGAAGACAATATGAGGAAGCAACTCAACCTGGGATCGACTGTACAGCGCAGTGATGTTTCTCAAGCTTCTTCCCTCAAATGCAAAGGACGGAAATCCTTTTCCAGCTAAAAGTTTTCCCCTGTGACTCTTGAGATTCTCCTCATCCCTCTGTTTTCTCTGTATTCACTAATGACTTGGGTAGGCCGCTTCCTTCTGGGATTTAGAGTCTTCATCGAGTCAGGAAACCTAGAAAAATTGGGCAGCTTGACCCCCGCCATGCAACAGCCGATGTAAATGAAGGAACGCGTTATGGAAACGGTGATAATCTACATTAGCTGTGTTCAACTCCCGAAGCTAAGGATATGTCTAGTTGGGAAAAGTCAGGGAAGAAAAGTTTGTCGGTGTCGAATTATGTCGGTGTAGCGAATTTCCGAGCCATCTGCCCGAAATCAATGACAAGCAAATCACGGGACGTCGCTAAACTTTCCGGAAGTCCATCACAGCTTTCAACCGCCCATATCCTAAAGTGACTTTGACAAGTTACTAAATATTTCCGCTGTACAAGACAGATGCTGCTACAACATCGAATGCTGTTTAGCATATTTATGCAAATTTACCTGTCTCTTTGGAAACTGGTAGGAATGGAATGGAATACAGAATTTTAGCCCAAGGCCAAAGCGCTGGAACCTATGAGGACATTCAGCGCTGAAACGGAAACTGACAGTCGAAAGATTTTAAAGGTGTAACAGGAGGAAAACCTTGCAGTTGCACTATAAAAACAACTGTTAGGAGAGGGTGGAAAGTAAGATGGAAGAAAGAGGATATGAACAGGGGTACAGCAAAAAGAATGAAAGGGGTCGCAGCTGGGGGCCAAAGGAACGCTACAAAGAACGTTAAGTAATGCCTACAATCACCCCGCTCCGGGGTGGAACTGGTAGACCGAGATTTTGAGAAACGACGTTATATCGTTAAATAAAAAGACTGCTTTTGAGAGAAGATCCTAATCTCTAATGCAATGAGTCGTATTACTGAAAGACAATAATGATAAAAGGTCGAACTCATCTATTGTTTTGTAAGGAAAATTCCGATAACAGCAAAGGAAGGATTTCTGTGTCTGTGGAGTAAGACCGTAATGATATCTTCAGTTCCGCTTTATTCTCTTGCAGAAATTGATCCCAACACGTGTTTACGTGTTCCGGAGGGCAATCGTAAGTTATATCTTTTTTTCTTTTTTTCTTTCATATCGTATCCAGGAAAGATGCTCCGGTTAGATAAGCGAAGTGATGAGACGAAGCGAGACAAGGAGAGAGATAGAAGCAGAATAATAGAGAGTGAATGATTTGAGGAAATAAAGGCTGGAGTGAGAGCATGTCAGATAGGAGAGAGAGAGAGAGAGAGAGAGAGAGAGAGAGAGAGAGAGAGAGAGAGAGAGAGAGAGAGAGAGAGAGAGAGAGAGAGAGAGAATGAAAAGTACGTGTACAGAAAGAGAGAGAAATGACAGAAAGCGCCTGGTTCCCAAATCTTACCTCACAGCTAAAAGGATCCCCCTATGAAATGGTGGCAGGTGCTTTTCTGGAACTGTCGATTTGTGTTGTTTCATTAAAATCACCTGGATAAAAGTGACAGGATGTATTCTGACCAAATTCCCGACGTACTAACCCGGAAGTTTTTTATTAGGCAGATTTTCTGCTGTCAATGTCGACGGAGCAATCAAAACGTTTGCCATTGGAATGTGAATATTTGTATGTGTGTATATGTGTATATATATATATATATATATATATATATATATATATATATATATATATATATATATTTATATACATACATATATATGCATATATATACACATATATAATATATATATGCATATATTTATCTATAAATATATATTTATTTATAGATATTTAAATATAAAAACAAATAATCTAATGGTTAAATCTCACCATTCGACTACATAATTTACAATCTTTCTGAGCTCTTTCCCACTCACATTCACTCAAAACATACACTAAAATAATAGCACATTTCATACAAGCCATAAAATCGGAAGAAAGAACACTCACAGAGACTACAGGATTAATTTGGAATTACGAAAATACTAATAAAATTAAAAGTGACTTAATATCTGCTGTTACAAAATATTCTGTAAGGAGTCAATATTCCTATACAAACTTGACAACAGAACTAGAGTTGAAAATTCATTTCCTCTCCAAGATGACTGGAGATAAGGCAATAACTCTGCCACGTCTACACTCAGACAATCAAAGTCTTACGAAGCCGCCGTCCCCCCCCACCCCCACGGAGACTGGGACCTTCAACCAGGAAATACCCCGAAAATCAAGGTGATCAAACAGTCGCCAAAGATTGGTTGATGTTGCCTAACCATCACAAATCACAATTCTCTGACTAGGTAAAGAAGTTTCTCACATCTTTACTGCCCACCCATGACAGAAATCATATGCTCTCAGTGATGAATTATACAATTTTTAAGCAGGTGCTGACCTACTCAACCAAGAGACAATAAACTTGCAAATTTTATCAAATATTTTCAAAAGCTTCCACAACAGTTTTCTCAGAGGGTGTTCAATATGTTATGCGTTTGGACAGACAGACAGACAAAAGGATCTTTACTGTGTATCGTCTGACTCTATTAAGTCAAGTATAGCTTAGTTTTACCAGACCACTGAGCTGATTAACAGCTCTCCTAGGGCTGGCCCGAAGGATTAGACTTATTTTACGTGGCTAAGAACCAACTGGTTACTTAGCAACGGAACCTACAGCTTATTGTGGAATCCGAACCACTTTATAGCGAGAAATGAATTTCTATCACCAGAAATAATGGTACAGGAGCATGTGAACTGTGGTGAAACTTTGCCAAATGAAAATAACACTGAATACATTTTCGTCTCCTGCAAATCAACCAGCGCTGGAGATTAGAAGATGCATCTAACGCGTCTGTGGCTTTTGTGAGTTTAAAATGGCTTCATTCGCGACTACAGATTAGTCTGAATTCATCATCAGTAAAAAGTGAAGTTCAAAGTCTGGATTAATACTCCGCGAGAGAGAGAGAAGAGAGAGAGAGAGAGAGAGAGAGAGAGAGAGAGAGAGAGAGAGAGAGAGATTCTGAATACACTTTTAATGAAAAATAAGGAAAAATACGGGAAAGTCTGAGTTCATGCGCAGAGGATAATAAGAAGTTAATATGTATTCACAAAAAAATTACTTATAAACTGCTGTACATCTATTAAATTATAATTCGATTTGCCTATTTTTCTAAACTCGGGAACACATCTTCATTTCCAAAGAGAGAGAAAAATAAAATTCACCACTGGCTGCACGGGGTGCTCCATATTGGAGCGATTCACCGAACTGCATAGCGGATGAATCCGATGAACCACCAGGCACCATTTTCCCGCTGGAACCATCATCGTGTATCGGATAAATCATCATACCTCCGAGACCTGTATCGAACAGGTCGGATACAGCAGCCGAGGCGAGCATCCACTGAAATGCCGCTTCCTTCTCAGCATGGAAGATAACTGACTTCATCGTGTGGTGTATGAAGGTTTATCAGCGAGTGAATTAGATATTTCTTTAGGCTCTAAGATGATTTAAAGTTCGCATCTAAGCGACGAACGGCTTCGTGCAGTGTGTTACCAAGCACATACGGAAAGGGCTTTTTGTTTTCTTTCTCGTGGACGGTTTTCTAAAAAGGGAAACTCAAAATTGAATTCAAAGGATTGCTATCAAGTCACTACATGATATAAATCCCTTCCAAGTGAAGAGAAAAAGATGGGAGGAAAAAAGATACGACGAGAATATGGGGGTGAAAAACAGAGAACGCGGCCAACAAATCAAGTGGGAACAGGTGAGTCAAGGGGCAGTGAATAAACCCCAGAGTTTGCAAGCAGAATGAAGTAGAAATCAAGATGGCCGAAAGCATTTCAGATTTTAAACAAAGTTTACGAGATTTTTTATTTATTCTCCCGCAATAACTATTAAATAAGTAAATATATATAAATAAATATAAATATGTATATACATATATATCACACATTACCACAGGTGAAAAATAAGAAAAGGGTGTAGGTCCTGACCGGTTTCGACTTTATTTCAAGCCATTGACGAAGGACTAATACAGAGTGTGAGAAGTCACAAATATATATACTACAAGAACAGTACTGACGAACATACACAACCGTTAGAGACTCCATATCCCCACTCAGGCCGGTGTCGAGGTAGGAGTGGCCTTTAAAACTCATTTGGCTAAAAATCACAATAGACTCTCAGGGGACATTGCTGATAAACAGACCATACCCCACCTCAGATCCACACCTGACAGGTGTCATGGAGGCGGAGTTTGGAAACTCATTAACATTACTACCCTCGTACTGTGTTTACAAATATGATAATCCCTATTTTCATACATCTCTTCTGCCTAAAGCAAAGTTTAAACAATTTACAAATTTCTTTTGATATTAAAGGATCAAGTTTATACATCCCTTGACTGATATTCATATTATGGTTGTAACTTTCTTTTATAAAGCTAGATTCAATGATGTTCCTTTCCAGTGCATTATTAGAATATACAATCCTTTGCCCCTTCCCAGTTGATAGCATGATTGTTCTCACTAACATGTACAAATATACCACTGTTCCCTTGTGCATATCTCACACATTTCTTATGTTGTTCAATTCTTTTTTCCAGTGCTTTCCCGGTTTGGCCAATATAAAAGTTGTCACAAGACTTACACGGAATTTTATATACACACCCTTTAGTATTGTCTGGGGAGTTCTTGATAAGTACATTTTTCATTGTTGTATTGTTCTTAAATGCGACATTAACACCAAAATTCTTAAGAAGATGAGGGATATCTTTCATATTATTATTATAAGGCAAAACAAGCAAATTTTTTTGTGTTGTAAGGTTCTTTCTGGTTTTGATACATAGTCTTTTTGCCGCTTCAAATGCACTGTTTAATACACTATCAGGATATTTCAATTTTTTGCCTGCATTCCTAATCTTATCTATTTCATCATCAATATATTCAGAGCTACATACCCGTAATGCTCTTAAAAACATAGATGAAAACACTGACTTTTTAACCTTATTGCTTTGTCCAGCATAGAAATGCACATAGGAAGAAATATTAGTGGGTTTTCTATACACACTATATTTAAACCCACTACTATTTCTTCGTATGAGGACATCCAGAAACGGTAAGCACCCATCATTTTCCATTTCCATCGTGAATTTAATTGATGGTACTAATTGATTTAACTTGGCAAAAAGTTTTTACATCTTGGTTCCCTGGCCATACACAAATTATGTCGTCAACATACCTAAACCATGTTACATTACGTGGGATTATGTTGTTTAATATCTTCTTTTCAAAAATTCCATATATAAGTTACTTAACACTGGGGATAGAGGGTTTCCCATTGCCATACCAAATTTTGTGAGTAAAATTTACCATTAAATTCAAATTTACAATCTTTTTTACATAATTTAATCAGTTCAATTAAAGTACTTTTAGAAAATGGGATATCCAGCTGTGTGTTCTCTAACAATTCAGATAAAAACCCCATCAGATCATCTATTGGCACCTTTGTGAATAGTGATACAACATCAAAACTTACAAGCCTGGATTCACTATTAATCTCTACATTATTTAGTTTATTTATCAGGTCCACATTATTCTTGATATTTGCATTTGAGATGGTACCTACTAATGGGTTGAGAATATCTACTAAGTACTTCGCTAGCTTGTATGATGCGGAACCAACTGAACTGATAATTGGCCTGGCAGGAAAGTTTGCTTTGTGAGTTTTTATTGTACCATACATGTATGGTAGCGATAGAGATGTCACACACAGCTTCTTTATAACGCTTTCGTTACCTTTTAACAGGTTTTTCACTTTCTTATTGAAACCACTATTCACATTGTCTATCGGGTTCTTATTTAATTCTTTATATGTGTTATCATCACCTAAAAAGATTTTGCATTTTTTCTATATATTCACTTTTATTTAAAATTACAAAGGGCGCCTGATTTATCTGCTTTTGTCATGTGTATATTTTTATCTTTTTCAGTTCATTAATAGCAACCATAAATCTTTTGGGGACGTTTGTGGTGTCTGATTTTTTCATACTTCCATAAATCACTCCCCTTAACCATGTTCACTTCTTCATTCGTTAAATCACTATATTTTTCCAAATTACACAGTCCTTTAGTTATTTCCACACTGTTCCTTCCGCCAGGAGATAAAGCAAAGTTTAAACCGTAGCCTAAGGCACTAGTTACATTTCTATCCAGCTGTTTGTTTGATAAGTTGACGACACATTCATGATTGGCGTTGTTGGTCCAAGGGCTTCTTTCAATCAACAGCTTCATTTTATTATCGTGTTTACTTTTCAGTTTCCGATACACTTGATTCCTCATCTTCACATGACAATATTCACGTAGGGAATCTCTCCAATCTGGTGGTATTGAGGCTTCAAAATGTCGTCTTTTTCTCGTGAGATCTTCAAAATTCTTTTTGGTTTCCAATGTTTTGATGTTGATATGTTTTTCAATATGGCACGTTGTATTTCACCGAAGGTTGGTCTTCTAATTTCAGCAAGGAATTGGTTATGAACGATCTTGGTATCACTTGTTCATCCCGACATTCACGTAAAAACCGCAGGTGTTCCTTGTGGGAATGAGCTTGAGTGAGGGCGTCGGCAAATTCTCTGACGGCATATTCCAAGATGGGGAAAAGAACACAGAAAGATCGGAAGGAGCGCGTGGTATCCATTGATGATTATTATCACTTTTGTACGTGATTCATTTATCACACATTACCACAGGTGAAAAATAAGAAACGGGGTGTAGGTCCTGACCGGTTTCGACTTTATTTCAAGCCATTGACGAAGGACTGATACAGAGTGTGAGAAGTCACAAATATATATACTACAAGAACAGTACTGACGAACATACACAACCGTTAGAGACTCCATATCCCCACTCAGGCCGGTGTCGAGGTAGGAGTGGCCTTTAAAACTTATTTGGCTAAAAATCACAAAATTTTGGTATGGCAATGGGAAACCCTCTATCCCCAGTGTTAAGTAACTTATATATGGAATTTTTTGAAAAGAAGATATTAAACAACATAATCCCACGTAATGTAACATGGTTTAGGTATGTTGACGACATAATTTGTGTATGGCCAGGGAACCAAGATGTAAAAAACTTTTTTGCCAAGTTAAATCAATTAGTACCATCAATTAAATTCACGATGGAAATGGAAAATGATGGGTGCTTACCGTTTCTGGATGTCCTCATACGAAGAAATAGTAGTGGGTTTAAATATAGTGTGTATAGAAAACCCACTAATATTTTCTTCTCCTATGTGCATTTCTATGCTGGACAAAGCAATAAGGTTAAAAAGTCAGTGTTTTCATCTGTGTTTTTAAGAGCATTACGGGTATGTAGCTCTGAATATATTGATGATGAAATAGATAAGATTAGGAATGCAGGCAAAAATTGAAATATCCTGATAGTGTATTAAACAGTGCATTGAAGCGGCAAAAGACTATGTATCAAAACCAGAAAGAACCTTACAACACAAAAAATTTGCTTGTTTTGCCTTATAATAATAATATGAAAGATATCCTCATCTTCTTAAGAATTTTTGGTGTTAATGTCGCATTTAAGAACAATACAACAATGAAAAATGTACTTATCAAGAACTCCCAGACAATACTAAAGGGTGTGTATATAAAATTCCGTGTAAGTCTTGTGACAACTTTTATATTGGCCAAACCAGGAAAGCACTGGAAAAAAGAATTGAACAACATAAGAAATGTGTGAGATATGCACAAGGGAACAGTGGTATATTTTTGTACATGTTAGTGAGAACAATCATGCTATCAACTGGGAAGGGGCAAAAGGATTGTATATTCTAATAATGCACTGGAAAGGAACATCATTGAATCTAGCTTTATAAAAGAAAGTTACAACCATAATATGAATATCAGTCAAGGGATGTATAAACTTGATCCTTTAATATCAAAAGAAATTTGTAAATTGTTTAAACTTTAAGGTAGGCAGAAGAGATGTATGAAAATAGGATTATCATATTTGTAAACACAGTACGAGGGTAGTAATGTTAATGAGTTTCAAACTCCGCCTCCATGACACCTGTCAGGTGTGGATCTGAGGTGGTGGTATGGTCTGTTTATCAACAATGTCCCTGAGAGTCTATTGTGATTTTTAGCCAAATGAGTTTTAAAAGGCCACTCCTACCTCGACACCGGCCTGAGTGGGGATATGGAGTCTCTAACGGTTGTGTATGTTCGTCAGTACTGTTCTTGTAGTATATATATTTGTGACTTCTCACACTCTGTATCATCCTTCGTCAATGGCTTGAAATAAAGTCGAAACCGGTCAGGACCTACACCCCGTTTTCTTATTTTTCACCTGTGGTAATGTGTGATAAATGAATCACGTACAAAAGTAATAATAATCATACATATATATATATATATATATATATATATATATATATATACACACATGTATATACATATATATATTTATATATAGACGGATGTGGCTGTCGCAACCAGAGTTAACAAAAAGTATGGGTCCAACTAACTAAGAAACGAAAGGCTAACCCCTTCTGGCACAACCCTCTCCAAGGGAAAAAAAACAATATATATATATATATATATATATATATATATATATATATATATATATATATATATATATATAATAGATAGATGTATAGACAGATAAATATATAGATAGACAGATAGATAGCTATAGTTATAAAATTACTCTGAACTAGAAATATTGAACTAGTAATATTCAAGAAGTTCAAATATTTCTAAAAATTACAAATAAAAAAAAATCTGTCCCAATCTCCGAGTACGATATTGATCGATCTCCTGTGATTTGTAGTCCACGATGCCACTCCGTATTCTTGGCAGTGCTACCACGGAGGCGTCGTCGTAATACCAACAATTTAAGGTCTCTGACGGATAATCGATTGGCTGTCTTCGCCTGATTGGCCAAGCCTTTTGAAACCCTATTGTTTCGCGTTATCTTCAGAGGTGTCTGAAGGCATCAGCGTCCTAACCACGAGTAAATCACGTCAAACATATCGTGAGGTGTTGAGCGGCTGATACGTTTCATACCTTACGACCAGGTTGTGATAAGTCTGTTAGCTAATAAAAGAAATTTCGTGATATAAATGGAGTGTTTACTCAGTAGGTGTTCAAGAGATTTCTATACTTTTATCTAAGTTTTTTTTACAGAATTGCCTCTGATCTTTTACAAAGCCAATATCCTTAATGGCATGCAAATTGGTAAAGCAAATATGAAACCTCGCACCTGCAAAAATACAAAAATGCTCTAAACATAGTTCACCACTTCATGGAAGGCTCACAATTTAACCGGTTACAGTCATACAGATTTGCAATAGCCCAAGACACACACACACAAACACACACACACAGGAATATAAACAATTAAGGGTGTATGTGGAAACAGAGAACTAGGGAAAATTCCTAAGGCACAGATTTAATGAAGAGGAAAATGTGTATTAATGAATTTCTCAATTGATGACAGTCCTGCCTTTCAAAAGGATGAACGGTGAATGTTTTTGGGCACAAAGAGAAAGACAGATAAGTCCGAAGTCTGGAAGTGAATGGTATGAAGTAGTTCGCCACTTCCACAAGCCAGGTCAACGAGGGCCGGAAAAGAGGTAGCGATCCACGGTGCCTTCGAGAGCAGTGTCCACAGTAATGTTTAGTGGAATATGTGACACACTCCTCAGATTTCGGTGATTCTTTTAGCTATACAAAAATTTTGTCCACCATTTTGAAAACTCTTCTCTTTTGTGTTCATAATCTCCCTCAGCTAAGTGAACCTTCTCTAGCGTCTTCAGAAATCTGTTGAACGTAGAAGCTTAACGCAAAAAGAAGAATAACAGCCTTGGATGAAAATCGGAAACTAAATTTTCGGCAATAATCTGGTTGGCTATCGACTTCGCTGGCCATGTTTTTGAATTGTCACTTCCTTGCTTTCATATTCATAAGGGTATCGATACTTTTCGTTCAATCTACGGCACGTACGTACCTCTTTAAATTGATCCGAGGAGATCTGAAGCTTTTACTTCCCCTAAGAGTCAGTAGTCACTGGCAATTTTCTTACAGTTACGAAAGAGAAATGTTCGCTTATTCGATAATGAAATGAAAGCTCAGCCCTAAGGTTCCAGAGGCTGACCCTTTACCTCGTAGGGGGGTAGCGCCGTCAGTGCACCTCACGCGGTGCACTGTATGCATTACTTAAGGTTCTTTGCAACGCCCTTCGGCCCCTAGCTGAAACCCATTTCATTCCCTTTACTGTGCCTCTGTTCACGTTGTCTTTTTCCATCTTACTTTCCACCCTCTTCTAACAATGGCTTCATTGTGCAACTGCGGTCACTCGCTAGGCCCGAGTTCGAGTCTCCGGCCGGCTAATGAAGAATTAGAGGAATTTATTTCTGGTGATAGAAATTAATTTCTCGCTATAATGTGGTTCGGATTCCACAATAAGCTGTAGGTCCCGTTGCTAGATAACCAATTGGTTCTTAGCCACGTAAAATAAGTCTAATCCTTCGGGCCAGCCCTAGGAGAGCTGTTAATCAGCTCAGTGGTCTGGTAAAACTAAGGTATACTTACTTAACAACTGCGAGGTTTTCCTCCTGTTACGCCTTTCAAACCTTCTTTACTTTCAAGTCCCCTTTTAGCGTTGAATGACCTCATAGGTCCAGACGCCTGGCCTTTGTCCTACAATTTATACTCCAATTCCAAGTCGCTGACACTTTAAGTCTGTTTCTAGAGTCAGCATATATGGCAACTTGACCTACCAAACTATGTGTTAAAAGGAGTTTAAATAACATGATAAATAAGACTAATCACTCTAATTATGGACAAAGACTCAACCAAACACCTGAGAGGTGATAACCAGATGAAAAGTAATGTGTGATCCTCAACAGTCCTCGCTTTTAATCAAAGAACCTTAAGAGGAGCCATTGCTATTGTTACCTACGTTCATTTCGTGATGTTACCTTCTATGGATGTTCCGTATAATGAAAACGATAACAATGCCCAACAGCATCATGTTTCTAACGGCGCTGCTGTAAAGGACTGAACGAAAGGCAATTCATTACATCCTACCTCTCGTAATATTTCGGCCACTAGTCTCTCGAGCTGAAGGATATTCCACGCTCCTGTCCAGTGGCCTCGCTCCACAAGTCAAACTCCATTCAGAATCCTGTTTTTAAAAGGCGCGTTGGACTTTATTCCAGAGGAGAAGAGGTTCTTTAACACATTATTTCGAAACCTGCTGTGACCGAGTTTAACGTGAGCAGCCATACCTTTTCAGCCTCTTCATAAAAAAAAATATGTGGCAGTGAGTGTTTGTGGTCGTAAGGCGTGTGTGGAAAAAGTGCGCGCGTGTGTGTGTAAGCGCCTGCGCATCTGTAATGAATGTCAACCAACAGATGTGTAGGTAGAAGCGAGGAAAACTCATCGCGAATCATTCTATAGAAAACGAATTCAATAGAAGCGGGTCAGGGTTAGATTTGTATCGCTGAAATCAATAAAGGGAAAAAGGCAGAGGGAGTTTATATAAACGTTGAAAATGTTTCCAGCCGATTTAGAACAGTTTCAAATGTTTTAGTCCGTTGTTTGGCTTTTCTTCACCCTTTTTTTTATCTCTCACTCTTTCCCGGTGAAGCGCGATGCACCTGAACTCCTCTGAAAGATGATGTTAAAGTTAATTTTTTTTTTTTTTCTTGTCTTGTCTGTCGTGTGTCTTCCCCTGACGCTTTCCTCCTGGTGTCTCCTTGCGACGGGTAGAAAATAATGAAGAAAAATACTGCTGGCAACTATTTCCGGAAACTCCACGACTTCCACATTACTATATCATATCATATATACATTTCTTTGCGGCGGGCTGATAAGCTCCCGTGTGTGTGTGTGTGTGTGTGTGTGTGTGTGTGTGTGTGTGTGTGTGCGCGCGCACACCTTGCTTTTCTACCCTCTACCGAGCTACTTAATTAGTTAGCACTCTTAAATAAATTAAGTAAAAACAAATAAAGCTCATGTTGTTCTTTATCAGTTACCACACTTTAAAAAAGGCAGTAAAACAGGAAACTGTGGTTATTATGTGAAAATGCATTAAAAAGAGATAAAACTGACTGTGTTGTCGTATTCAGAGTTGAACCGTTCATCCTTCTCTGCCTACATTTGCAGATAATTTACTTACTAATTGTCCAAGCTATTATGACCTAAGTATCAGCCGTCTAGGCGTGGTGACTCTCGAATGGGCATAAAATGCAGGCAATTTCCAGGCAGACCTACTGCAAACTTCATAAGGATATTTCAAATTTAAGGCTCGAAGACTAATGACTGTGAGGGTAACCCATCATCGGCTAGTTTCAGTTGTTATCTGTATGCATTAAGATTTAAAAATATGACGTCATAACACTGCAGGATACAATATAATTTAAATTTCGTCTTTCTCAACCTAGAGACAACATTCCTGGATACTGACCAAAGAAACGTGGTCGTGTTGGACCTACATCCTTTGCACACATCAAACTAGAAAACAGAAGCCAGAATCATGACAATTTTAAACTGTATGAAAACAAGGTCCAAATCTTGATAAGGCTGTCGGCTTTATGTGCAACACAAATTACCGATAAAATTCTCTTACATCTTGAATACGTTTGAAAAATGCACATGCATGTTCCCAAACCTCTTCGCTACAATTACAGTCGTCAGGCTGATTAAAGCTGACCTTTTCTCCTTGATAATTTCAGTTGTCAAGCGAATCCACGTTGACCTTAAGCCCTTAATAGATTCAGTTGTCAGGTGGAAGAAATCTGACCTAGGCTCCTACCTTTAAGTTACCACTAAGACAGTCATTTGCCCAAGGTAACAGCACATAAACACGGGGTAATCAGCAAACGCAAAATACTGTTAAATTTAAATTGCCGAAACATGCCGAGGATAGTCCTGACTTCCCGTGTGTCTTGAGACCTCGGAGACACCCTCGTTAGGAATTTCCAGGCCAAATAGCAAGTACACTTCATCTGTGTCGAGGCACGTCAGCCAAGCAATTAGTTACAGTGTTTTGACAAATGAATTGTTCAGAACGTGTTGCTTGAGTGTGCCCGGGTGTCTGAGATGCAGCTACTAGAAACGATGAACAATGGATGTTGATGCTCAGTCTTACATTAGAGTAATATCAGAGGCCACTTCGTGCCTCTTTGTTTATTTTTGGTCCTCCGCCGTCTTGGGATTTTTCCTTCTTTACCTCCGTGCTTTGGAATTTTTTCTACTCTTAATTTCATTGTAATCTATATTCCAATTTTATCCCCACTGGCTACTATGCCACAAGAAGGGCAAAGGACAACACCTACAACTACTACTACTACAACTACTACTACTAATATGATGATGCTGATAATAATAATAATAATAATAATAATAATAATAATAATAATAATAATAATAATAATAATAATAATAATACTCCAAGCCGCATGATATTTCTTATGGTATAATGAATGAAATCCATAGGGATGTTTGTTAATAATAATAATAATAATAATAATAATAATAATAATAATAATAATTCACATGAAAAGAATGGGTCAAAATTCCCACTGAATCTAGAGGAGGTATGTACATGCAAAGATGCTGTACATCACTTGGAGGGACGGGATAAGGGTACTGTGAGTTAAATTAACTAAAATGAACAAGGAAACTCGAGTGGAGATACAAGCATTGAGAAAATTCAATATATAGGAGAAAATCAAAATAGAAAGCGTGTAGTGTAGAAAAAGACATAGAAAGCGAGAAATGTAGAAAACGACACTGAAAGCATGAAGTGTAGAAAAGGACGCGGGAAGCGTGAAGCGTAGAAAAGGACATGAAAAATCGTAAAATGTATAAAAGGACACTAGAAGCATGAAATGTAGAAAAAAAAAATGTGAAGTGATAAGTGCAGGAAAAGACATGGAAAGCGTGCAGTGTTGAAAAGAACATGGACGGCGTCAAGTATAGAAAAGGACATGGAAGCGTGAAATGCAGAAAAAGTCATGGAAAGTGCAAGGTAGAAAAGGACATGAAAAGCAAGAAATGTATAAAAGAATACTGAGAGCGTGAAGTGTAGAAACGGACATGGAAATAGTGAAATTTAGAAAAGGACACTGGAAGCGTGAAGTGTAGAAACAGAAATAGGAAGTTTGAAGTGTTGAAAAGGACATGGAAAGCGTGAAATGTAGAAAGTACATGCGAAACGTGAAGTGTAAAATAATGACATGATAGCGTGAAGTGTAGGAAAGGAAATGAGAGGCAAGAAGTGTAGAAAAAGACATGGAAGGCGTAAAGAGTAGAAAAAGACATGGAAAGGAGAAGTGTAAAAAAGGGCATTGGAAGCGTGAAGTGTACAAAAAGGATATGAAAGCGTAAAGCGTAAAATAAAGACATGGAAGCGTGAAGTGCAGAAAAGGAAATGGGAAGCAAGAAGTGCAGAAAATCAAGGAAGGAGTGGAATGCTGAAAAGGACAAGGAAAGTGTGAAGTGTAGAAAAGAACATGGGAAGCGACGGACATGAAAAGTCAATTGTAGAAAAAGCCATGAAACGCGATACGTGCTGAAGAAGACATGGAAAGCGTGAAATGTAAAAGCAGACATGAAAGCCTGAAGTGTAGAAAAAGGACATGGAAAGTGTGAAGAGTAGAGAAAGATATGGAAATCATAAAGCGTAGAAAAAGGACATGGAAAGTGTGGAGTGTAGAATAGGATATGGAAAGCGTGAAGTGTAGAAAAAAAATTATGGAAAGCGTGAAAAATAAAAAATAAAAGGCACGGAAAGCGTGAAATGTAAAAAAGGTCATGAAAGCGTAAAGTTTAGAAAAACGACATGGAAAGTGTGAGGTGCAGAAAAGGAAATGGAAATGGTGAACTGTAGAAAAAGACATGGAAAGCGTGCACATGAATTTATTAGATGTGGAAAAAGAGGATGGAAAGTGTGAAGTGAACAAGACATGGAGAGCGTGAAATGTAGAAAAAGGACATGAAAATGGGAAGTGTAGAAAAATACATGAAACCGTGAAATGTAGTAGAAAAAGGACATGGAAAGTGCGAAGTGTAGAAAAGGACATGGAAAGTGTGATATGAAAAAAAAAGCGGAAAGTACAGAAAAGGACATGGAAAGTGTGAAATGCATAAAAGGACATGGAAAGTGTGAAATGCGTAAAATGACATGGAAGGTGTGAAATGCATAAAAGGACATGGAAAGCGTGAAATGCATAAAAGGACATGGAAAGCGTGAAATGCATAAAAGGACATGGAAAGCGTGAAATGCATAAAAGGACATGGAAAGCGTGAAATGCATAAAAGGACATGGAAAGCGTGAAATGCATAAAAGGACATGGAAAGCGTGAAATGCGTAAAATGACATGGAAAGCGTGAAATGCATAAAAGGACATGGAAAGCGTGAAATGCATAAAAGGACATGGAAAGCGTGAAATGCATAAAAGGACATGAAAAGCGGGAAGTGTAGAAAAAGGACGGGGAAAGTGTGAAGTGTAGAAAAACACATGGAAAGCGTGCATTGCAGAAAATGACATAAGGACAAGAAGTCAGAAAAGGACATGGAAAAGGTGAAGTGTAAAAAAAGACATGGAAAGTGCGAAGTGCAGAAAAGGAAAAGGAAAGGATGAAGTCTAGAAAAAGGACATGGAAACCGTAAAGTGTAGAAAACGATATTCAAAGCGTAAAATGTGGAAAAAAAAAAAACACGGAAAGCGTAAAGTTACAGGAAACGGACATTAAAAGTGTGGAGTGTGGAAGAAGGGCACAGAAACGGAGATTAAGTGCGTGTATAGATGAAGAAAAGTTCAGAACAAGTGGAGAATTAAGGACTGAATATTGCAAACCAAACGAAGGAATAGGACGAGGTGTGCGCCCAAAAATCCAGTCAGCCTCTGTTAACCTAAACAGTGACCTTTGTTCTTTGTTGGCTGTTGGTTGACTATTGTGGCTCGCAGTTAGACTAAGAGAGTGAGAAAGAAATAAAACGATTAAAATATGCGCCGACGTTTCTTCGGCGCAATCGAGTTTTCTGTACAGCCGATACAGCGTACAATGAAGAACACCGAAAATAGATCTATCTTTCGGTGGTCTCGGTATAATGCTGTAGGAGCCGCGGCCCATGAAACTTTAACCACGGCCCGGTGGTGGCCTATCCTATATCGCTGCCAAAAACACGATTATGGCTAACTTTAACCCTAAATAAAATAAAAACTTCACAGGCCCGAGGGCTGCAATTTGGCATATTTGATAATTGATCTGAGGGCGGACAGAAAAAGTGTGGACTGACACGCAAAGTCGGCACAATAGCTTTCTTTTACAGAAAACTAAAAAAACAACAAATTTCTACCACCAATGGAGGACCTCGACGAGGTAATCCTCACCCGAAAGGGATATCATTCACATGACATCTCTCTCTCTCCCCCCTCTCCCTCTCCCTCTGCAATTTCAAGTCCAAGAATGAAATTCTTAAATTCTTAATTTGAACGACGGACACTCCCAGGCCCCGATTCCACCCCTCAACCCCCTCCCAACTTCCGGATCTCTTTCTGCTATTTCCATTCCGAGAAATAAATTCTTATTATTAAATACCTCAAGAGATAAAGGTTTAAACTTTTGGGGAAACATAATTAAGAGCGCTGTGGCAACACTTCCGCTAACTGCCACATCTCGTCATATGAATCATCTGCAATAGCCATAATAAATCTGAAGGAAGAACAATTGAAGGCGCGGGGTAAAAATAAACTGCTTAACGCTGAGAGAGAGAGAGAGAGAGAGAGAGAGAGAGAGAGAGAGAGAGAGAGGACTGCTAAGTTACTACATGCAACTTAGCATTCCTCTCTAGGTATATATATATATATATATATATATATATATATATATATATATATATATAAAATATGCATATATATACAGTAGTATATATATATAATATAATATATTTACTGTATATGTATATATATATATATATATATATATATATATATATATATATATATATATATATATATATATATATATATATATATATATATATATATATATGAGAGAGAGAGAGAGAGAGAGAGAGAGAGAGAGAGAGAGAGAGAGAGAGAGAGAGAGAGAGAACACTGTACCTATACAGCTGCCATCCTCATCTTTCAGTGGCACCATATGATTCCGTGCAGAGCGGTGAATTATGACCCCTCTAGGAAGTTAATATCAACAAGATATTGTTAAAAATTTTAGTGTACTGGAAAGGAAAAAAATCGCTTTTCGTGGGGAAGAGTAGAGGAAGACACTGATTTACGTTTAATCGATTTCTCAATTACCGTTTAAAAAAAAAAAAATTATGTTTGCTGATCTGCTTAGTTTTTCCCATCGCCAACGAGGCTGGAAGTACGTTTTCAGCGTGTGTGTTGCGCGTGTTAGCGGGATCTCTTAAGAACGCGTAAACAGACTTTGATGAGAATGGATGAAATGCTCATTTCTAAATCAACACCGAATTACCTTTTTGCCGTGATGAAAACCATCTCGTTTGTAACTGTTCCATTCTTCAGCCTATGCACTTTGTGAAGTGTCAACAACTATGGACACATTCTATCCAACAGAACTAAACAGTTTGTGGAACCAGCAAGATATCTGATTGATTGAGAGAACATGACCTGCGTTAACTATTGGAATGATTCTATTGTTATTATTTTACTGTATCCCTGTGAAAAAATTCTGAAAAATAAGAATACCTATCATAATAATAATCTTTCAAACAGCCCCTTCACCACTCCTTAATTACCAAACATAAAACGCTTAATGATTTTCTCCATTTTCTTTTTCGCTGTTTTCATTCTTTACACCTAACATCAATTTTTTTATCATTACGTTGCAATCATTACGTTTGGCTTCATATTAGAGCAAGGTGTTCAATCGTCCGCGTTCATCTCTCTCTGTCTCTCCCGATGCGCTTTTCAATTTCCTCGGCATTTTCCATCAACACATGGACTCTAATTATACATCATTACATTTTCACGCAGCCAATAAATATTCAAAGTACACTCACTTGGAAGCTACAATCAGATTCCTTTTACAATCTGCACTGCAGTCTGCCGGCATAAACGAGATGAATAACCAACTATTTATTACTAGACTTAACAACAGTTACTTTGAAAAACTGCTCATATTTGTAGCACTTCATTTCCCCCGAGGATCTCAAAGTGACGTGAAAATATTATGCAATTATTACAGCGGTTATTTTGAATGTTTAAATCTCTCACTCCTTTTAGAGAAAGCAGGATTAGTCGTGGATATTCCCGAGGAAGAAAATTGATGATCTTATGAATATAATGATGGTAAAATGACGGGAAACTAACCAATTCAATATAATCCAGTGGTTCTTCACCTTTTTATTATCACGCTCCTTCTAAGAATTGGTCCTTCCCTCCACGCCCCCCTTGCATCTGTGATAAAATTCCCTCCCAGATTTAAAGGAAAATGAAAAAAGAAAAGAGGAAGAGAAGGGGTGTTTTTATTCTTTTGAGAATGAATTAGTGAGATACTTGACACTGCTTCTTAGCGACTCTTGTTAAGAGAATAACGAATATAATTAGAGAATTTTTAATTTTTCCCTGGGGCTGGCGCACCACCCTCTTGAAATTGATGACGCCCCCCTAGGGAGGCGCGCCCCCCAGGTTGAGAACCACTGATATAATCAATCTATGGTGGTATCCAAGATACAAGGACGAATGCAACATGACCAGTCCCTCCGCATTCCACGAGGGCCAAACTTGCAACGCAAATGACCCGTTAATCATCGTCGCTGTCATCACTGCCAAGCTCTTGTTGCGCGCCAAAGGCAGCCGAAAGAAAGTGTGCATTTAACACGGCCGTTCTTTACATGCGTCCAACAACGAGACGCACAACAAGAGGGTATCATACGCTCGAGTTGCTCTGGGTACCTTGTGGGTATGGAAAAACCCACAACGAGGAGTTAAACGGCAGCCCCGGGACATTTCCTCGACAGCGGCGATTAGACAGAACTTATGAGGCTGGTTGATCTGGTTCCAAGGGGTCCCCTCTGTAATGGGAGGTAAAATAATTGGTGCTAGTTGTTTCAAATCTCTCTCTCTCTCTAATCATTCGCTGCACTCTGCAAGTAACATTTTTCGCTTTCGCTGGAATTCTCTTCCTGTCTTTGCAGGATTCTTTTGCCTCCTTTCGTCCCTTTATTGTTGGTCAGGTGGAAATGACAATTCAGAAAAAATGGCGTAAGTGCAGGATGTTATGTAACAGCAGTCAGATAGGTATTAAAGGTCTTCCCAGCTATTTTTTCCTTAATCAAGGCAATATTTGCGTTCTTAATTTCCAAAGATGATCTTGCGCTCTTCTCATCATTTTTTTTTTTCAGGGACACCTTGTAAAAGCCGCAACAGATGAAGCTGGGATCAACGTCATCCTGATTATTTTAGTGTAACCTGCTCAAGTCAGCATCTCTTTCAATGATGATTTAAAAATCTCTACATAGTGTGAAGTGCGGCCATGTATGTCTAGTGCACTTCATATTAAAATCTTTAGGAAATTATTCCACTGCTTCAAGGATACTGAATTTTATGCGTGTCTCTTTTCGAGTGGGATGCTTACGCATTATTTTAGACCTGTCATTCATAGCTGGACTGGCTGAAATGATACTAGGTTAAATGTTCTGTTAACGGCGCAGTGACTATCAGTAATAGCATTCCATAGTCAAGGTCGACTGAACGCACATTCCAGCTTTTCTTAATACTCTTATTATCTTGTATTATTTTCTTTTGTCGTATGTTATATTATCTTATCTTATATCATCTTATGTTACATTATATTATCTTATCTTATGTTATATCATATTATATTATCGTATGTTCTATTAGATTATCTTTATTATCTTATGTTATATTATCTTATATTATCTTATGTTATATTATGTTATATTATATTATCTTATATTATCTTAAATTATCTTATGTTATATTATATTATCTTATATTATCTTACGTTAAGATATCTCCATTACTGCTTTGGCATTTTTAAAGCCTTCCAAACTGGACAATTTAGGAACCAGCGATATACAAAAGGTAGGTGATTTTTGGTACCCTCTTCTTGAGAAAAAATAAAAACATGTAGCCTGTCTACATTTTCACAGGCAGCTGAGGACACTGGACAATCCCTCTTCAAATTACTTTTGTATTGAGTGATTGGAATATCTGTGTCAAGGTTGGTGACATACAACCACTATTGTCAAACATCGGGCTGTGCCAAAGGCTCTACATCACGGCTTTCCGCACACTCCGTTTGAGTACATTTGCATAAGAGTGCATTCTAGTGTAAGTTTTTTCCTTTGCCTCTCTTAGCTGCATTTTCATGTGACGGGTTATTAATGTATTCATTTAGTTAGGTGCACACATGTATAAAATATGTAAAATTGTGTATATATATATATATATATATATATATATATATATATATATATATATATATATATATAGATAGATATATACCCAATCAAGATTTTATATATTACTTTAGATATATATACATCATACTCCGTTAGTAGACTCTTGGGCAACTTTATGACCTTCCGTCTTGTCCCATAAGACTATGTACAAAGAATAAAACAAAAATCTTAATTATAATTTTTTCAAAAGTTACGGATTTTTATTTGTCTATATTTTTAATTCTTTTTTTAGTATTCAAAGAAATTCATTTCCTTAATCACTATGCATATTACAACAGTTCTGGATTATCCAAGTTGAATGAAAATACCATAAACAAACCTCTGGCCTAAAAGAAAATTCAGAGACTAAAAACAAGTAGGCAATATGGACAGATATGAGACCAGTTTACTAACACGACGTATATATAAAAAGAAGAAAAAAAACTCATAAAAATTACAAGATGATCGGTTTGATTCTTCGACGCAAGTATGCAAAGTTAAAAGTAATGCCGGCCGTGAACTACCTACAATTTAATGCCTAAGAGTTTATCACAACCCACGGATCCTTTCAGCTTGTAAAAATGACCTCCCACAGTTGTGGGAGATCATTTTTACAAATTGAAAGGATCCCTGGGTTGTGATAAACTCTTAGACATTAAACTTGCGTCGAAGAATCAACCCGATCATCTTGTAATTTTTATGATTTTTTTTTCTTCTTTTTATGTATACGTCGTGTTAGTAAACCTATCTGCCCCTATTGCCTACTTGTTTTCAGTCTCTGAATTTTCTTTCAGGTCAGAGGTTTGTTTATGGTATTTTCATTCAGGATGACACGGATGAGATCTCAACATCCAGATACAACTGGGAAAAATATCAACGAAAGGAACAGCATATCAATACCGGGATATTAATGACGAATTAAATAAAAAAAAATAGGACTCAGTCTCTTCAGATTTTTCGGCCAAACATCCGCTCATTCATTCGATCGCTTTTGCTAATGACGGCAGCAGACTCCGAGGTAACTTCAGAAGTCAGTGGCACGATTATTTTTCTTTCATTGCCGTGCAGGTGGGCCCCAAGGCTGAAGGCGTAATGAATGTTGTGAGGTTTATTTACGTTCAGTGCAGCAACGTGAAGCGGGCCAAATTACTGGGTCGAGCTTTGTCAAGTATCGCAAATAATATGTGGCGAAAACTCCATAAAAGCGTAACAAAAGAACCCAATGTTGGACATCAGTCGCAAGACCTTGTTCTCTGAGGAAATGAAACCTGTCTGGAACTTGATAGGTACCACTTGGCTTGGAAGAGCTCTTTTCTGTCATAATTTATGACCCGACATTTGGTGAAGCACCTATTTCAGCCTCTTGATTTTATGAGGCAATGTATTTCCTTCGTATGACTTTAAAAGATAAGTGATATGTGTGAAGTCTGCTCAGAAGTGTTGACAAGTACCAGAAGAAACATTCTGAAAACTTTCAAAAAGCTTGGCAAGGGATAGCACGAGCAAGTGCAGACATCTCATACTTTAATCTTGCATATTTCGGCATCTGATAAGTCTTAAGACTAGAAAACTGCGGGAAATCAGGAAGTCACAGACTAAACAAAAATTACTGCAAATATAAAAACTCATAAGATTAAGAAAAATCACTGGAACTCTGAATTGGTGTAATATTAGAAAAACAACAGTCAGACTGAAATGCAATGTGATCAGAAAAATAACTGGGAATCTTTTGAACCAAGATGTTAAGGAAATAACTAGTGGTCATCTAAAAAGTCTTAAGTTCTGAAAATTAACCGGAAGTCTCAAAAACCAAGAGAAAAATCAATATAAAACTTTAAGGTCGTTAGACAGCAGCAATATTTGGAAATCTGAAAACCTACAGAATAGAAAAGCAACTGGAAGTCGGAAAGTCATAAAACTACAAACAAAAAGTCTTGAAAACCCCCTTACGAACAGTCACTGATGGCAAAATTCAACAGGCCAACAGTGCTTGCATACAGACAAACACGTCCAAACACAGTAGTGCTTGCATACAGACAAACACATCCAAACACAGTAAAGTAAATAGTGACTGTATTTCAATGACTACTATCAATCTTATCCTCAGTCACTGATGGAAAAATTCAAGAGGCCAAGAGTGCTTACACTTAGACATAAACACATACAGACACCATATAAATGAATAGAGGAGTATTTCAACGACAACGTCTGTGAAATCCTCTCGCATACTTCATTAAAAATACGTGTTTTTATCGAATTCTACTTGAGGTTCTAAAGTAACACCGAGCAATTTGGCATCGCATTTCATTTTCGCCAAGGAAGTTCTAAGTATATTTTTTGCAGAATGGATGAATTAAACTCTTACTGTGTGAAATTCTTTTAGAAATAACTACGGCCGCAGTCAAAGAATCTGAAGGTTTTCTTATCCTGCATTCACAACTTACCGGTCACCAGTGCGTCCGATTTCTTAACGGTATGTTTCATGACCACGATAATGAAACCTTCAGATCCGTTGGCTGAGGTTATGGGACGTACATATCACTAATTCTGGGCCTTTCTTTCCTTCAGTGCCAATAGGCGCTGGAATCACTGAGCTCTGAAACAATATTCGTTGTATTTCACCATTATCGCGCTGCTTTCATCATCACTGTCGTTGTTTTTCATCATTACTGCCTTCAAGACGCTCATAAAAACCATTCACCCGCAAATTTCACTAAACAAAAAGAAAAAAGGTTTTGCGTAGCGGTAAGAGGGGCACAGAGAAACTGTGTTGTTTTTCAAATAAATGAAAATTTCACTGTGTTACAACTGATGTCCCATGGAAAGAAACCGCACTAGAAACTTGTGTTTTCTTTGTATTGACAAATGATAATTCATTGTCGCATTTCCCACTTTCCTTACGGTGGCAATTCGATAAAAGAATCGCAAAACTTACCTGAAGAATCCATCTGATCAATCTAGGAGAGCGAAATTCCCTCAGTAAGGGGAAAATGAAAGTGATAGGAAACGATATCCCGGCGCGTTCGCAGGACAGGTTTATTTATCTAATAATACTCGCTAATTCTCACACATTCTTCCACGGTCTCAATTTTGCATCGGCCACGAGAGCCCGCGGCCAATCGCAGAGGGGCTTTCCGCTGGCAGCAGTTTTCCTATTGGTCGATATCCCCTCGACTTTCATTAGGGCTCCAGGCAGCGAAGTTGCGCTCTGGGGATCGAGTATATAATCTTGAACGTCCAAACAAGGAGAGGTACCCGCATCTTGCACGACACCGAGTCAATATAGACCCAACGTGATCGTTGCAACAGATTCCACGATCCTCTGCCGCTGGAAATAACCGTTATTCCAAGGAGGAAGAGGAGGAGGAGAGAGAGAGAGAGAGAGAGAGAGAGAGAGAGAGAGAGAGAGAGAGAGAGAGAGTGGGTAAGGAAGAGGAGGTGGTTTATCCCCTCTACATCTAATCACCTCGAGGATTTGTTTACATTAGGGACATCAATAATAGTGGTATTTGGTTTTTCTCTAACTTGGCACTTTGCTGCAGTGACTGATATTCTTTCACCTGGAAGACGAGTAACTCTTTCGTAATGCGATTGATATTTTTTTTTTTACTTGAGCTGAATATTATCTTGCTTTCTATTTAACAAACATGAGCATTTAGAACAGTAAATGATTTCTCATTTCATCAGCTGTTCTTTTTTCTTCCACAGTAGCCTTTCGCTTGACAGAAGAATGATCTCTTCTCTGATACACATTTGTTAGATTAATTGACAATTTTCCATCTACGAAGAAAATTACTTTATTTCTTTTAGTATAAACGCGCGTTTGTTACAGTGACTGACAAAAGTCTCCCACTGGAGACAGACAGTTCGGCTACCGATCAACTTCGAGGCAAAATGAAAAAAGGTATTGCAATAATGACGCCGTAACGAATGGTGCATTGCGTAGCTTTCGTGAAAAAAAGATTACAAACCCCGCGTCCACGACAACGATCCCCAACCCGTCGTTAGAGCTAAACAAGCTACTACGCAAGAAATAAGAATAAAATTGAAATCTTCGCTTTGGGACAAGAGGCGATAGGCTGCCAGAGGCTGGTCGCTGGTTACCTTGGTTACAAGTGGCCACTTATGTAACCTAAGCATCTGGTTGAGGCAGATTGCACTTCCGAAAGGGGGATCGGGCCGCTGCTATCACTTCTCCAGACAACAGCAGCAGCATGCGCGCCCTTGTCAAATCCGTTCGCTCGACTAATTAAAACTTCTGGTCAGGATATACTGGAGGCTGTAGGCTCTAGGGGCTGGAAGGTATTTTCCACCATTACTGATCAAACTCTGTCAGAGGCATATCATTACGCAGATGTGATGCCTATCGGTTGATTTAATTCTAAGCACATGCACACGCGCACACACACACACATTATATATATGTAAAATACTGTATATAAGCATATATATAAATATATATATAATATAGTTATATATATATATGTGTGTGCATATATATATATATATATATATATATATATATATATATATATATATATATATATAGAGAGAGAGAGAGAGAGAGAGAGAGAGAGAGAGAGAGAGAGAGGACAATGGAATGAGTGACAAAAAAGGGGAAGGGCATGGATCTGAGTTAACCCCCGAAGAATGCGGCTGGCCAGCCCCTGTAAGGAGGAAACAGGCACATCCACTCTTCCTCGAGTTCAGTGGAGCAATGACCAATATAATTCCTACAGAAAGAAGACAGAGATGCCATCTTTCGGTGGAGAGAAAGAGGTTCGGGAGATGACAGCCATATTCAGACCAACATTTAACTTCAATGCAGTTAAACATATGCATAAAAGAAATTGGCATTCAAAAATAAAAATCACTCAGAACGTCCTGAAAACTAAAGGGCCTGGCAATCAGAACAAGATGGAAATTCAAACCAGTGGAGAATCAGCGTACATTTACTGAGTAATTCAAACTATTGGGAGAATTCTGCAAGGTTAAAGTCTCCGCCACAACGACTCGAATCAATTTCATCAAACAAATTAGTGTTAGCTGGGACTGAAGAGTCCAATTCCGCAAAGACAGGGTACATTGATGTCTATGAATTGAGGCAGTAAATAAGACACAATAGTTCAGAAAATGTATTAAACTGAAAATTTTTCGAATTACCCTACCACTCAGCAGCGACAGCTGTCCAGTCAATTAGGCAATAAGCTAAAAAGTTAACGGGGCATTAAGCAAGATAAGGAATCATGTACATAAATGAAGACATCTTTGCTTTTGTGCTTTCGTTTAAGAGGTTGTTAGATGGGGTAGACTAACTGATCAAGAATTGCCTGACGTCAATACTGCCAGTTTTCACTGACGCCTATGGGGAGGAGGGGGTGAGGGGAAGGCGTGGAGGGGATGGGGTGTAGAGTAAACTGCCAGGTTCGACCTTCGAGACGGAAATTAGGCCCCAGAATCAGAAAGCGATTAAAGGCGTTAATATCGTTCACTGGACGCGCTCACTCGTTAATGCTTGATGCAGCGAGAAAATCGGTTACTTTTGCTTGCGCTCCCTACAGCCGGTCTTTGGGCAAGTTTTGCGCAAACACATCCTTTCCAGATCTGGCTGCATTTCACATCTTCCATATTGGAATGTTCAGTATTTGGTACATTAAATTTCAAAGATAATCATTCCATACGTCCTTCACTTCCTCTCTCTGTATACATGCGACTAAATTTGAATGCTTTGGTAGCAGTTTGTCGAATGATTAATTCCCAAAGAAATACATATATTGGTGATAAACCCTTCTCGCTTACGCATTAACTGTGTGAAATGTTTAAAAAAATAGTTCTACAGAGGTATTAACTATATCTATATAGTTAACACCTCATCAACACCATCACTGCATATTGCTAGAGTTCTGCCCGCTGAAACTCCCTACTGTCTGTAGTTCTGTTATGCCTTATTCTGAACTATCTTTTTTTTTTAAATCCTTTTCTTTAGAGAACTTTCGCTAACTTTCTCTTAAGTTTGCCCTTACTGTAACTTATATATCAGATTACAGTATTTCACTTCCTCCATTCTCAACTAAGGAGAATAAGGATACTGGACAATGTTTAATGGGACATGCTTCAATGTCATTTTATCTAATGTACAGAGTTCTCTTTTGGTTAGCTTTATACTGGTTATAATTTGCATACGCGTCTTTTATTACAAGGAACTGAAAGTCCTGTGCAATGAGATTAACACACTAGATCATGTAAGAAAAATAAAAATTTAAAAACCTTTACTGAGAGAGAAGTCTCGAGCAAGCGGCCATTGGCACACAGTAAGACCAAAATCAGCGGTAGCAACAGGTACGCTACACCATGAATCTTCCCATGTAGGTCTGGTCGGTGCATGGAGGGTGACCACGAATGACAATGGGTCACAATGAAGAACAAAAAAAAAAAAAAATCCTAACTCAGCAAGTAAGTGAAGACAACATTCCCATATCATTTTCCTTGTTAAACTGCGTTATTATTATTACTATGAAGTTGGTCTCTACATCTATCAAGTCACATCGATGAGTTTTTATTTCGAATTCAAACATCCCGTTGACAGAACTAGAAGGCTTTATTTCAGACTTACATATCCATTCAGCAGTGAGAGCAGTTACAATTTCAGACTCGAATCGCCTGCGGACAGGACAAAACAATCCTAGGATGCTTAGAGTTTAACGTTTAGGTTTCAACATGGCACAGTCTTTCTTCCGAATTACCTAAACCTGAAATCCATGAAAATGATCCCAACAAATATTAATATCTTTAAAAGTACGTAACTGAGTTAATGATTATTACGCTGAAAATTACAAAGGGAAATGTAATTTAATGACAATTACAGAAAGAGGATCACGGGTAATTTAAACCAAGGAAACATAAGGAAAATTATGCGTCACATACTCATAATTACTTCTCAAACTTTCCACTTTGGTCCTACAAATTAATAAAGAATAATTTCCATGTTAATTAGAGTTTAAAACAAAGCAGAAAAAGTTCTCACTCGCATAATTGCCTAAACTGCAAAACCTACATGACGCAACTCTCTCTCTCTCTCTCTCTCTCTCTCTCTCTCTCTCTCTCTCTCATCGAGCTTTAACAACTTTTAAATTTCTAACTTATATGTACTTCCAATCAGGAACTGTGGCATCTCTCTCTCTCTCTCTCTCTCTCTCTCTCTCTCTCTCTCTCTCTCTCTCTCTCTCTCTCTGTTACAACAGACATTAAATTTCTATTCTTCGCTGTAACGCAGCGTCTGCTTTTATCTATATTTCCTACATGAGTAACGTATCAGTATCACACTAGCGTGATTTTTCTTTATGCCATCCTCTTCCAGAATTTGGAATTCTCTTCCGCCTCTGCATTTCCTGAATCCTTTAATCTGACCCTTTATGTGAGGCTGGTTTTGTCATAAACAAGGCCTTTTTCCACAAAGCTGTGCGTCTTATCTCCCTACCGTAGCGAAAACTCTCTAGAAGCAAAATTATTATTCCACCAGATAGAAGAACATGAACAAAACATGTAGACCAGCTCTTCAAAGCTACAGGTAAGTCGTAGAGGCTTGAGGTCCTCCAAGCTACAGGAATGTAGTAGGGGCAGGAAGATTTCGAAGCTACAGGTATGTGGTAATTGCGCCAAGTCTTTAAAGCTACAGGTATGTAGTAGGAGCCTGATGATTTCAAAGCGACAGGTATGTGGTAGATACGTGAGGTCTCAAAGCTACAATATTTAGTTGTATCCTCAGGACTTCAAAGATATAGGTACGTAGTAGGGACTAGAGAAATTTAAAGCCACATTTAATCAGAAAGGTCCTAAGGAAAGCCACAGGTACGCAGTAAGGGCCTGAGGACTTCAAAAGTACAGGTATGGAATAGTGGTCTGAGGGCCTCAAATATACATGTATGTACATAAGTAAGAGCCTGGGGTCTTCAGCGCTGCTGGTATATAGTAGGGAGAACAAATGGAGTATTACTTTGAATGCCAATCATAAAAAGGCGTCTTAGGTTAGAACCATACTGTGGAAGCTCGAGTCTGTGCTGTCACAAGCTCTGTCTCCCAAACGACAACAGGACCAGAATAATCAGTGGAATGAAGGAGGAAACAGTGTCACAGACATATTTCTTAAACAACTTTTCGACGATCCTACAGAGTTTGCTTGCGGGACGATGAAGAATTTTAAGTTTATATTGTTGGCAAAGCAAGTCAAAAATTGTAAGCGGACGTGATGACAATGGGAAACAAGGAGCCAACACTATAAGTGAGAAACAAAAAACAACAGAAACTTATAACAACGTTCATCGTTACCTGAAGGTTAAAGCAAACTTGATAAAAGTGCTAAATCCTTTTTAGGCATAATGTCCAGACTATTAAACCCGAAGTGCTTTAATATGAATCGTTATGAGATAAGATATACTTAAAGTACTGGTCTGGAAGAACGAGGAAAAAGCTGAACAAGACGCACTGGTTCACAAATTAGGTTTGGCCTAGCCAAGGGAAAACAAGTTACCGGGGACGAAACTGAAAAAACAAAATTGGAATTTAACAGGTAACACATGGAGTTACTGATCAAGACACTGGGCTGAAAGATGGGTCATCCATTCACTCATTTAGTTAAAAGATTCCAGCAATGCTCAGTTCGGTTTTCAGTCTCTTTTATGTTTAAGGCCAAAACAGTGGAATTTTCTCCTTTCTCCTCAGTCTGGGTAGGATAAGGACACCATTTGCTTCCCCGTAGGTCTCCATACATAAACAGATTATCAATGAGAACACCCATATAATTAATTAGTAAATAAATAAATACAAAATACACAACACATATATATATATATATATATATATATATATATATATATATCACACACAAACACACACACACAAATCTATATATATATATATATATATATATATATATATATATATATATATATATATATATATATATATATATATATATATATATATATATATATATATATATTTTATTATATATGTGTGTGTGTGTGTTGTTTACATGTGCATAAGGGAGAGGAAGAGAAGGAGAGGAATGCATTTATGAGTATTCACAAAATGCGTAACTTTTAAACCTAATATAAGCTTGATAAGCAATTTCTGCTCATACAACCCGTCTAATGGAGGTACATAAATTAATCTCAACAAACAAGGCGAAGCGGTTCCATGCAGGTAACTTCCAATTTACATTTTGACAAGGTGTTAAATATCGGTAACATTACAGATATTTATCAGCTCTTTTTGAGTTAGGCATCAATGAGCACTGAAAGCCACAGGGCAAAGTGACTTGAATATTAACGACATAACTATCAAGATCAAGTTTTTGTAACTATCTTGCCAAGGTAGATTATATATATATATATATATATATATATATATATATATATATATATATATATATATATATATATATATATATATATATATATATATATTTATATATATATATATATATATATATATATATATATATGTTATATTTATATATTATCTTGTCAAGGTGGATATATATATATATATATATATATATATATATATATATATATATATATATATATTATCTTGTCAAGGTAGAGACTCTATGTACATATGTATGTACATATATACTATCTTGTCAAAGGTTTTGAGAAATATATATGTATATATATAGATATATAGATATATATATATATATATATATATATATAAATATATATATAATATATATATATACTGTATATCTATATATGGTACAGAGAAATATACTAATAGAGATAATTCACTTTGCAAGTAGCTCACTAGATGCTTAGTGAGATATCCTAATAATGTTTTTAATTGATATGACGAAGCAGAGTTTCTTGTGCAGTTACCATTTTAAATTATACTTTTAATTATATTTGAGTCTTATGGCATTACTAGGTAAAACTTAGCTCAAATAGGCATATGCAATACACACACGCAGACGCATATATATATATATATATATGTGTGAGTGTATGTGTGTATGTATTTATGTATGTATGTTTGTATATATGTCTGTGTACATATATATATACTATATAAATATATATATACATATATTATACACATATATTATATAAATATAATATATAGTATATAAGTAAAGGACAATAAGTGGAAAGGCCTAGCACCAATCAGCTCTGTTTCACTTTCTTTCGTGGCTTTTGCCTTTATTTATATATTCATCACTTTCCATATTTTCGTGATTCAGTCATACATTGTATATATATATATATATATATATATATATATATATATATATATATATATATATATATATATATATATATATATATTTATATATATATATATATATATATATATATATACATACATATATATACATATATATATATATATATATATATATATATATATATATATATATATATATGCATGTTTTCTCGATGCACTTAAAGAACAGATAACAATGCACGATTAAGTGATACTTTGATAATGCTACAAAGAAATCCTACCACCTCATGAAAATCCACATCAGATTTCACAAACACGCTCTTCAAACCTCTTTCTCGTAAGTCTCTCATGCACTGATCATGGTCAGAAACTGATTAGTCGCAGCTTCTATCAGTTCTGAAACTGAACTGGTTTGCTACTGAAGTGGCAATTAATTCGCCATCGATTAATCCGCTAAAATAGCAAATAAGATTTCGACTCTTCCTCCGTCATAAGCAGACAGTCTGTCTATATAGTAGCTCAGCAATTTGGCGTCTGGACATGTAGCAATATTATCATTAATTATCGGGTGAATGTTTTATCAGCAAATAATTAACAAATATATATATATATATATGTATATATATATAGTTATACATATAGTTATACACACAAAATTACAGTATATATGTGTGTATATGTATACACACACATACACCACTAGCGGATGCAAAGGGGGAACACCTGGGCACGTGCCCTCCCATGATAAATAATGACAACATAAAAATATTGAAGATTTAGATAACAATAACGTAAATGAGAAATACATAAATGGGAAAAAAATTTAAAATCTATCATAGAAATAATAAAATTTTGAGAATAATAATAATAATAATAATAATAATAATAATAATAATAATAATAATAATAATAATAATAATAATAATAATGTTAATGATTATAATAATGGAGATATATATATATATATATATATATATATATATATATATATATATATACACATATATACTGTACACACACACACACACACATATATATGTATATATATATATATATATATATATATATATATATATATATATATATATATATATATATATGTATAATATGAAAACTGGTGCTCCCCATGAAATTTTCTGGATCCTCTAGTGACACAAACATACATACATACTTTTTATATATATATATATATATATATATATATATATATATATATATATATATATATATATATATATATATATATATATATATACATACATATATATATATATATATATATATATATATATATATATATATATATATCACTGTAACATTCATAATGCCCACTTAACTTCTAGATTTCTTAACACTTTTCGGATACGCTCGTCACTATCAAGCCAAAGATCCGAACGATGAACTACATTCTGACGCCCGTGGCAGGAATCGAACCCGCACCCGGAATATCAGAACGAGGTAACGTTAACCACCTTCATTTAGTTCTTAGGCCTTTTAGTGACAAGAGCTTCCAAAAGGTGTGAAGAAATCAGATGTAATGATGGCATTATGGATATTACAACTACATAAGTATCATGTAAGAAAGTGACCAGCAGAGTTTATACTATATATATATATATATATATATATATATATATATATATATATATATATATATATATATATATATATATATATATATATATATATATATAGAATCTACTGGTTTCTTTCTTATCATATATACATACACACACATATAGGCTATATGTATGTATGTATATATGTATATATATTTGTATGTATATATATATATATATATTTCTATGTATGTGTATATATTATATATATAAATACACATATATATATATATATATATATATATATATATATATATATATATATACATATGGTAAGAAAGTAACCAGTAGATATATATATATATATATATATATATATATATATATATATATATATATATATATATATATATATATATATATATATTATGCACATACTGTAAATTCACCCCAACGCGGCGTCATGACAACACCATCGACGAAGGCCCTAGTGTCAGTCAGCAAGCATCCAACACCGATCGGCTCTGGGTCCCAATTTGCATGATCTCAATTGGAAATCAATGGAAGGTCGACGAGGGTAATACGTCGAGGCAATAGATGCTACTGGCGAGAGGGAGACATCGCATCTTCCCCACCCCCATTTACCTTAGCTCACCTGGGTCACCTATGCAGGTCGCCAAGCCGAGAAATCCCACCCCCCCACCCCCAACAACACCCTCCCCAAAAAACCTTCCCCACCTTCCGTCTCATCACGAAGATGCCCATTTACGCAATCTTCCGCGTCGGTCCTTTTCAGAAGTCGAGAGTCTCATTACCGGCGCTGCTTTGAGGGGAGATTGGTAAATGGATTCTCTCTCTCTCTCTCTCTCTCTCTCTCTCTCTCTCTCTCTCTCTCTCTCTCTCTCTCTCTGGGCGTTTCGCTTACACTTTCATCATGTGAATGCCTGGAAATTTCAGGTACAATGTAAAACCGCACGTAAGGAATTGCGCAAGGAGATCCTTTCCTTCTTGCAGGACTTATTAGTCCTCGGAAGGCGAGAAAACTCGACGTTCATGAACAGTGTGATGATGATGGTTTAGTCAGAACTCACGTATATTAAACACGTCTGATGAAGTTCTTGTCAAAATTCTGGAATATTTGATGCAATAGTGATGTTCACGCTAAAACTCTTGTATCTCAAAGTTGTAATTAAGATCTTACCAAATTCATGCAGACTGATGAGTAATGCAGACCTAACCAAAACCTACGCAAATTAAAATGTATGGTAACGGCCACTAGCGGATCCAGAAAAATTTCATGGGGGCCCACCAATTTTTCATATTATACTCTATATATATATATATATATATATATATATATATATATATATATATATATGTGTGTGTGTGTGTGTGTGTGTGTGTGTGTGTGTATACAGTATATATTATTTCTATAATCGATTTTTTATTTTTTTCCAATTTTCATATTTCTTATTTATGTTGTTATCTAAATCTTCAATATTATTATTTTATCATTATTTTTCACGGGTGTGGGGACACATGCCCAGGTGCCGCCCCCGTCCCCGCCCTGGATCCACTAGTGGTAACGGCCTTGTCGAAACCCACGTAAACTATAAAAGTACAATGAAAACCTTTGTCAAAGCTCCCGTGTATTAAAAAAAAAGTATCGTCATGAATTTCTCAACAAATTTAAGCAAAAACTCTGACGAGGGCCTCAAGTCATCCCCAGGCCACAGAGACCACAATTACCATAATATACCGCCGATTAACCGATCTTTAATTAATGCAACGGGCATCAAAATTACGGAAACTGTGCTTGCGTTAAAAGCAGAAGCCAAAAACCGAACGGTGGCCATTATGCATCCGTGAACTATTGGGGCTTCGCTCATAATTGCGCTTTTCTTACCAACCACAGCAGCGGCGGAATTAATCACGATTTCCGTTGGTTCACATGACAGCTTTCATCTCATTTCTTTCGTTGGCAGTTCTCTTCTAATACGCTAAATGAGTAATAATGTAGTTCTTGGGGGTTATGCAGATTACGTGAAATCATATTGTCATCAACATCGTCATTGTTATTATTATTATAACAATAATTACAAATATTAAAAAAGTAATACATCAATAACTACTTATAATTACAATAACAATTACTAATATTACTGACGTAATGCATCGATAATTATTTATTATATATATGATAATAATAATTAATAATATTACGAACGTATCACACAATTATTACTAATATTACTAATATTGTACATCTATAATTATTTATTATGATAATTATTGATAATATTACGAACGTAACACATTTATAATTATTTAATCATCATATTAACAACTACTCATATTACAAATATTTACTAATATTACAAACGTACTATATTTATAATAATAATAATAATGATAATAATAATAATAATAATTACTTATATTACAAACGTAATACACTTATAATTATTTAATATCATTACCAGTACCAGTAGTAGTAATAGTAACAGTTGTTTTCCCAATTTTCGCTTTCCAGCACACAGTACAAAAGATCGTCAATGACTCTTGTTCGAAGAGGAACTTGACAGTTCAATAAAAATCATATGAGCCGAGCCCAAAATCCAAACTCCAATATCAAGATAACTTTTCGTAAGGAAGCACATCATTTTACCCCGAAAGTTTGGAGTGGCAGATTTTCTGAGAGGCCAGGCCGCCGGAGCACCTTGTCAAAAGCCGAAGAAATAAGCTTATGAACATTTCAATCTCTCACTGAGAGGATCTGATGTTTCTCTCAGATTCTTCCCTAGGACTGAATTGAACTGAATGTAGAATTTAGGCCAAAGGCCAAGCACTGGGACCTGAGGTCGTTCAGCGCTGAAAAGGAAATTGACAATAAAAGGTTTGAAAGATGTAACAGGAGGAAAACCTTGCAGTTGCACTATGAATCAATTGTTAGGAGAGGGTGGAAAGTAAGATGGAAGAAAGAGAATATGAAAGGAGGTACAGTAAAAGGAAAGAAAGGGGTTGCAGCTAGAAGCTAAAGGCACGCTGCAAGGCAACTTAGTCTTGGTAATGCCTACAGTGCACCGCATGAGGTGCGTTGACGTCACTAACCCCTTACGGGATTCTCACCCAGCAAGAGTGAATGAATGAGAATGACTTCCAACCCTATGGCTTTCCACACGGAAGAGCCCAGACTCAACAAAATTACCAGACACAGAAGTCTGACAGTCACTCAGCAGACTGACAGTTACATGAAACGTTAACTGTGTCTCGACGCAGAGACAGTGATGATGTAATTAAAAGCGATAATAATTACGGCTGCCGTTCCTCCGAGAAATACAAGTTGCCATCTGGAAATGACTTCAAATAAGACATTCCTCGCCGAAGAAGATACTGTATGAGAAGGCGGAACAGAACAAATTAATCACTGAGCATCGCAGTGTGCGAAGCGGCGACGTGTTTACAAAGGCAAAATAAACAGGGCAAACGAGCAGGCGTTTGTGTATGATTCATAGCCATTCCCAGAAACATTTGTTGCATCATAGTTGTTTCTTTGTGACTCTGAACAACACTCACTCTAGAGTTGCACCTACTATAACCATTTCGCGATTTTATTTCACATTCTATCCCTTAGTATTCGTTTCTATCTCCAATATTCCCCAGGTATTTCTTACACCACATCCGTCATTCTACAGTATTGCACAATACCTATGTCATTCTCTGCAGTTTCCATCTGTCTTAATCGTCATTTAGCACATCCTTTTACTTCCATTTTGTGTTTTCTTCTTTACCTATCTTTCTTTAGTATTGTCCTCCACCTCCATCTAGATAATTGTCGCTCAAGTCCACCATTTTTGTTATTTTCTAAAACTACCAATTTTCGGTCCTTTTTTCTATTCCCGTTATTATTCCTAAATTTCATCTTCCACCGCCAACATCCTTCAACACTTCCTTCTACTTCTAACATTATTTTGTATTTCCTCACAATCCGGCCCCAACTCCGTGCCACCAGTAGCCCCCGCCCCCCGCTTTTCGCGCAAACCTCCCCCTCCCCCAACGTCCCTGCATCGCCCGTAATCACACGGTCGCCTTGTCTCCTTTTTCATCGGAAATTTAACTTCGATAAACATGTTTTCGCGCGACCTTTGTAGTTTATGAATGCAATAAACCATCCTGGACAAAGGGAAGGAGAGAAGCGAAGAAGGAAACAATGATAGCGGCGAAGGAGGAACGAAGGATGTGGGGAGGGCAGAGTCGGAGGGTAGGGAGGAGGAAAGGAGGAAAGAAGGATGAAGGAGGCCGGGGCCAACGAAGGAAAAACTCTTAGGTAAATTAATTCTTTGCGGGACATTCTGAAGGGCAAAAGGCGTATTGTCCTTTATACATACATGCATACATGCATACATACATACATACATACACATATATAGATGGATATATATATACAGTATATATATATATGTGTGTGTGTACATACACACACACACATATATATATATAACTTTATCACATACACAATTGTTCTGTGCATTAGTAGAATTACTAAAAGGACCTCATTCAAACTGGATGGTATCTAATGGAGTATTTATTCAGAAAAAGTTACAAGCTTTCTTGTTTGTCCTGGAAAGCGTGTAACTTTTTCTGAATAAATACTCCATTAGATACCATCCAGTTTGAGTGAGGTCCTTTTAATATATATATATATATATATATATATATATATATATATATATATATATATATATATACATATATATATATATATATATATATATATATATATATATATATATATATATATATATATATATATATATATATATATATATATATATATATATATATATATAAAATTCAGGGTTTTATTTCAGCCAGAGTCCTCTGCAACTGTGTGACGTCTGAGAAAGCACCAGCGTAAAAAACCTTGTGGTTTTCAAAGCTATTTTAAAGACCTTTACTCATCATCACTCCGATCCTATCAAATACTTCTTCAGTAATCTCTCCATTGTGCGAGATACATATTACATGATACATACCACCTTTTGTATGCTTTTTTTTATTTCACTAACTCTGAAAAGTTCCGTCTGCCTATCTCTATTCGGCTGCTCTATTTCCTTATACAAGCCATATCATTTATTCTCAAATACGTTTCAAATATCAAGTTCATTCATCACTAATAGTCAATAATCCATCATTTGTGCTTGAATCAATTCTCTTAATTTTTTTTTAATGTTCCATTGCCAACGTCACTTGTTCTTACCCTAACTTATTGCATCATCACTGCGACCAAATCGGTGTTTTATTACCATATCCTTTATTGCGTATAAAATCTCCAAAAGGAAAAACATATAAAAATAATAATGAAAATATTGTTTCCTGTGACAAAGTCCATTGCCCCCTGAACTGGATGAACAATCGTCATCATCAGTTTCAGTCATCTTCAGGATTATGAAAAAATACTGCTAGAAAAAAAGGCAGCTCATCCTATCCTGGTATGGGGAGGGGGAAGACGGGGGATCATGTTAGGAAGCCTGTAACTTTATCCTTTGCAATGTATCTAAACAGAGTGTTTTTACGATCAGGAAAAGAAAGTTAAGTATATCTTAGTTTAACCAGACCACTGAGCTGATTAACAGCTCTCCTAGGGCTGGCCCGAAGGATTAGATTTATTTTACGTGGCTAAGAACCAACCGGTTACCTAGCAACGGGACCTACAGCTTATTGTGGAATCCGAACCTCATTATGACGAGATATGAATTTCTATCACCAGAAATAAATTCCTCTAATTCTTCATTGGCCGGTCGGAGAGTCGAACGCTGGGCAAACAGCGTGCTAGCCGAGAGCTCTACCCACTCCTCCAATGAAGAACTAAACCACCCACCCAGACTGAAGTCATAATAATATCAATAATAATACTGATTACAGTAATAAACGCGGTGAGAGCCTCACTAGCCCTAATAAAATAAAATAAAGTCAATCCGTTCAAGAAAAAAAGGGGATATACTCCCCATAAACTTAATATCTTAGCGCAGAATGGGCGGGCTTGAAAACTGGTATCATCTGTAACTTATGGCTACGCTTAATCACATCTTACTTTACGCTCGCCCGAGAAACTCTCTTGCTCTGGAGCAGCTGTTGAGGCCAGCTCCTGGAACTCAAACATGAACAACGACTATGACTCTCCTTTAACTTTCTTATTTGGAGACGGGGCGGGGGGGTGGGGGGGAGGAGTCAGGGATGGACGCCTGGTGGGAAAGGGCGGCAGGGGCTGGAGCCCCCCTTTCAGTATACCAAAAGTCTGTGGGGAAGGGAGAAAGTTTCAGGACTCCGTTTCGTCTGCTAATTGCACAGAAAATATATCTCTCGACGCTGATGAATTACGGCCAAGAGATTAAGTACAGCTCTTCCCTCGTTGTGTCAGTGCCCTTATAAGCAAGGTCACTTTATTAGAGGCCAAGCAGAAGGAAATACACTCGAGAGATGTATTTGCAAACTTCCTGGAAGTCAGTTTTCTTGAAAGAAAAATCATTGAGTGATTCGGCATCAAGCATCCATTTTTCTAAGACTCGCGGGCTGATTGGGGATTACACATGAATTTGTAAGCAATTTCATGGAATACACACACACACATATACACGCACTCACATACACTAACAAGCTCTAGAAAGGAAGGAAGTTCAGTGATACAACAGATGACGAATAAGTAATATACAAGAACTCTGGCAAGCACACAAACACACACATACACAATGTTGACCCCATAATGCGTACATTAATATTTTGTGCACATTTTCTTCTAAAGATTTCGCTTTCTCAGAAGAAATACACTGTATGAATGCAAAGCAACTGTGAATATCTGGTTACAAATTCTGCAAATATTTAGGGAAAATTACTTGGACAACTTCACTTTGGCCCACTGTAAAATCAGTGCGCATGCTTCCTTAAGCAAAATGAAAACAATTGCGTCCAAAATTACATTCATTATTATTTCGTTAAGAGGCCTCATTGGTGTCTTTATCACAACTACATTGGACACTGGCTTTTAATTACACTCAGATTAAATCTTTGCACAAGCACAATTCTTGAATTACTTTCACAAGAGATCCTATCCATGTAAATCCTATATTCTAACAAATACTTTGTCAAGTTTTGCCCTAATCAGATATGTAGATGAAATTCAGTATTTGCTGCTCTATATTGGGAATGATTGGGAATGAAAAAAAACATGACGGTATTTCATATTATATTGCATATTGTATAAAAAATGGAAGGATGAATACCTACTACGCTGCTCCACCTTACAGAAAGAGAGCATAAGGATTACTATCTATGCTGTGCCTTAAACAAATTTTGATGAAGGGTTTCGATGAAGCAAGAAAAAAAAATAGCCTTTATTCCATTTTCAGTTACACGCGAGAATCCTCTAATCGGCTCGGCGTAAAAAAAAAAAAAAAAAAAAAAAAAATCGGTTCGGCGTAAAAAAAAAAAAAAAAAAAAAATTCAGCTTCAGATCAGGCGGGTAAAATAAAATGGACTGTTATTGGAATTTCCGGAGTGTTGTTCGTTCAGGGTCAGTTTGATATCGGCGTAAAGTTTCCTGCCTCTTCCTGGTCCTGTGCAGTTTTTTTTTTTTTCCTCACTTATCCGTGTTGATCACAGGTTTCGGAAAAATCCGTCTTTTCACGACAAGAAAATACAAAAAAACAGAAAATAATGCTGGTCATTAGTGCTGACGCCATAAAGGAAATAAAAGAAGAATTTGAAAATGCTTAGCAGCTTCGGACCTTCTTAATTTCCCAGCTGGTAGGTTTCAAATCCTTTTCTGATACCAAGTTAGAAAATTACTCAATAAAAAGACTTCAATTTCAACCATAAATAGCCATTTCATAATCCTTGGGAGACCTTATAAAAATCTTATATACTACATGAATGAAGATCACACAGAACTAATTAAGAAATAGCTCGCAAAGCAAGATAACACGTCAAGTATAGACAACACCAAGTTATCAGGGTAATATATATATATATATATATATATATATATATATATATATATATATATATATATATATATGCATATATATATATTATATATATGTATATATAAATTATATATATATATAATATACATATAATATATATATATATATATATATATGTATATGTATATATAGTACACCTGATAACTTGTCTATACTGACGGTTAACTTGCTTTGCAAGCGATTTCTTAATCAATATTGTGTGATCTTCATTCATGTAGTATATAAGATTTTTATAAGGTCTCTCCAAGGATTATGAAATGGCTATTAATGGTGCGAAATTGAAGCCTTATTATTGAGTAATTTTCTAACTTGGTATTAGAAATGGATTTGAAACCTACCGGTTGGGAAATTTAAAAAGTCCGAGGCTGCTAAGTTTCCTTTATGGCGTTAGCTGTAATGACCGGCATTATTTTCTGTTTTTGTGTTTTCCTGTCGTGAAAAGACGGATTTTTTCGGAACCTGTGATCAACACGGATAAAAAAAAAAAAAAAAAAAGCTGCACAGGACCGGGAGAGGGAGGAAAATTTACGCCGATATCAAGCTGACCCTAAACGAACAACACTTCGGAAATTCCAGTAACAGTCCATTTTATTTTACCCGCCTGGTCTGAAATTGAATTTATCTTTTTTTTTTTTTTTTTTGCCGAGCCGGTTTTTTTTTTAGTTTTTACGCCGAGCCGATTAGAAGATTCTCGTTTTTCAGTTACACGCGATAATCTCTAATCGGCTCGCCGTAAAAAAAAAAAAAAAAAAAAAAATCGGCTCGGCGTAAAAAAAAAAAAAAAAAAAAAAAAAAAAAATTTTCAGACCAGGTGGGTAAAATAAAATGGACTGTTAACTGGAATTTCCGGAGTGTTGCTTGTTCAGGGTCAGTTTGATATCGGCGTAAATTTTCCTGTCTCTTCCCGGTACTGTGCAGATTTTTTTTTTTTTTTTACTTAGGCTATCCGTGTTCATCACAGGTTCCGAAAAAATCCGTCTTTTCACGACAGGAAAATACAAAAACAGAAAATAGTGCCGGTCATCAGTGCTAACACCTAAAGGAAATAAAAGAAGGATTTGAAAATGCTTAGCAGCCTCGGACCTTTTAAATTTCCCAACCGGTAGGTTTCAAGTCCATTTCTGATACATTATATATATATATATATATATATATATATATATATATATATATATATATATATATATATATATATATATATATATATAGGGTAAATATATATATATATATATATATATATATATATATATATATATATATATATATATATATATATATATATATATATATATATATATATATATATATATATATACATATATATATATACCTCAATATTTTCCATATATCATCGTCCGACGAAAAGGTGTAGTTACAATTTCTGCTACAACTTTGCCGTGATAAGAAGACCAGTTTTTGATGAAGGCGGTAGCTCAATACTATAATTTGTAAAATTTACTCTCGAAAACCTTGTTCAATTCAAGTGAGCTACATCCTTTAACGGGTCTCAGAAAGATCGAAATGTGAAGCTTCAACAGGCGACGGACGCCAGTTCAAGGCAAAACTCACCTGGACTTTGTTCAACAAGCTAATTTGATCCCATGAAAGCCAATAAGTTTACATATATGTATATATATATATATATATATATATATATATATATATATATATATATATATATATATATATATATATATATTTTTTTTCTTTTCTATGTAGCACAGATAGTCCACGGGTAATGAATTTCACGTTTAACTATTACAAAATCTTAAACAAGAAAATACTGAGCAACATAATCCACTTTACATAAGTACTAAGCAACTGTAATATAACTTGCATATTTTAATAATTTTATACTGGGATGGCATGCTAGTTAACTTGAATATTTTTTTTTTTTTCAATTTTGGCCAAAAAGCCAAACTCAAAGCCGACTAATCAATAATAATTACCAGTTGTTCTCGTGTTCAACAGCAATTACATGACACAGCATAACGACTGCAGGTAGAAATAAGCAGTCAAACCACTAACTAATTTATCTAGAAATCGTCTTGTCAGTCATTGGAGAAATTAAGTATATTGCTTTAATATACTGAATCCATTATATAAGAAGCCACTGGGATACCAGAGAACTGTATACCAGTTACCCGTGAAATATATTCTAATATATATTTTTATTTGATGCAAAACAGGAACAAGCAAAGCCGCTAAAAGAAGTTAGGCCCCAGTACGAGAAAGAAGAAAAAATGGAAGCAGATGTTAATTCTGAATCATTAAATCTAAAAGCAAATATGTTACTGTATCAGCCATAAAAAAAGTTCTTAGCCTGCCCGGAGATCTAATTAACCATTAGTTTTTTAAGGCTATATTTTTTTTATACGATTTCTCTCCGGACGTGTAATATTTTACAACAAATTATAAATTTTTTCGGCACCTAAATGACGCTCCCACTTTTCCCTGATTTTCCGAATCTGTCGGTTACGGAAAGATTTTTAAAGCCTTGTCTCCATAAGGAGACCAATTCGCAAATATTTAACTAAGGTATCATTATAGGAAAAAACACTGAAGTTTACTCGTTAAAATAGACCAATAAAATTCATGGTTACAAGAACAGTTTTTTGCTGCATGGCACTAAAATGCATAAAAGAAAACTTGTAAAATCCACTAGTTTCTTCAGCTAGAAATCTAGACTAAAACGGGATTTAATGATTTATGTTATTTTTTTTATATATATAATTACGTTTTTTTTTTTTTTTTTTTTTTTTTTCACCGCCGTCCTATCGACGCAAATTTCATCAGCCCCGGACTAATAGAGACGTTAAGAGGTGCTCCACGAGAGAAACTGGCGCATCTCGGGCCACAACGAATTCCAGGCGGCCTAAAAACAGGACCCACTTATTTGAGTACGCGTCCACAAAAATGGTTTTATGGGCACCCAAAAGCTACGCCTTCCATGAATGCAAAATAAAACGCCGCGTACTAAAAGTTTAACTACCACTGTTGAAGTACATCGCGTCTACTAATTCCTGCCGGTCCTCCTTGTCTGCTGTACGAACGAGACGACGAGATTGACTTTTAAATGCTCAGTGTTGAGTTCATATTTCAGACGTCCTCGTCCGTTTTATCGCTCATCTAGTTATGATGATTTACGGCGTCTCTTCGGCGTATGAGGAATATGGGATTTCCAATTGTTCTTACTTCCGTGGGTGGGGGTGGGGGTGGGGGTGGCGCTGGGAGTGGGAAGCTTGAGACTACAGAACTGAATACGAAATTTAGGCCAGAGGCCAAGCACTGGGACCTACGAGGTCATTCAGCGCTGAAACGGAAATTGACAGTAAAAGGTTTGAAAGGTGTAACAGGAGGAAAACCTCGCAGTTGCACTATGAATCAACTGTTAAAAGAGGGTGGAAAGTAAGATGGAAGAAAGAGAATATGAAAGGAGGTACAGTAAAAGGAATGAAAGGGGCTGCAGCTAGGGGCCGAAGGCACGCTGCAAAGAACCTTCAGTAATGCCTGCAGTGCTCCGCATGAGGTGCAACGACGGCACTACCCCCTACAGGGAAGCTTGAGACTAGGACTGGACTGAGATCAGGTTACGGAATTTCACATTGATGTGCAGTTGATGAGACCTGATTTGGCAAAATTCGGCAATAAAGCCAAGCGCGGAGTCACTTTCAGCCATTTAGTGCTTAAGACAGTGACAAGAAGGAGTTGTAGCGGTTGGACAGAAAGACTGAAGAAAGGAAGCGGAATGGAGGTAAAGTAAAAGGCTACTGCGTACAGTAGGTGCAGCTAGGGGCCGAAAAGACGCTAAAAACAACCATTAGTAATGCCTACAGCGCACCACATGAGGTGCACTAACGACAATACCCCTTATGGAGATCTATGTGTAAGAGCATCTTAAGTAATAACTTGAGAATCTAAAGGTTCCCTGGTAATGGTAATAAAGGGTAAAAAACCGAAATAAGAGGTAACTTTACCTTTTGCTGACTAGGTCTTACTGTCACAATTTAGCACCTCAAACACAAATTTCTAGCAAATATTAAGATTCGACTGTGATGTTAATAAAAATTAAGCATGATAGCAAGAAACAGAAATACTATTTCAAAGCAAAGGGAAATTATATATCTTTGTGGGAAAGTCTAATATTATTAAACGGACCCTATGACGATTATTTTTCAGGCATAAGGAAATTTAAATTAAAAGGGAAAAATTTTGGTAACAGCATTTACTGTGATTAAACGCTCCACAAGGATAATGAAGAAGGATAGTGAGGAAGAAATAATGTCACTTAAACAAAAACAGCAGTTGTATATCAAAGGAGGTATGAACTTCTTCGAGCGCAATATGAATATTATATTCCTCTAGTCATTCTTTGAAATAGCAATGACTTCAACGTTAACGAATTTGGATCCTGAATCTAGATTGAAGACCCTTAAATACGGTACATTTGTTATTCTTACGCCATGACCACAGCAATCTCTCCCCCCACTCACCCCTCGCCCCGGCACCTCCCCAATTCCAAAACCAAAAAATGTAAAATGGCTCACATATCATTCAGGTTTCTAGTGAGGAGGATAACAGTGCAATTTTTGTTTTTTAAACAGCAGCTACATTCAGAATGACATTTATGATGAATGTTCCAAGGCAGTTGCATAAGGGAGCATATAACTAAACTCTGCATTCAGTAAAAAAAAAACCCACAGTAATCCTAACATCTTACACTTGAGGTAATTTGCATTTCTTGCAAATTAGCAATTTGCGCAAAACGATTCGTACCTCCTCTTCTGGTCCCTTCTATCCTAGAAATTAATAGAACGCTGTAGTTTTTATTTAAAGCTGAACGACTGCTAATCAACTAAGAAGGCTTAAATTGATGATTGACGATTTCAGTATTGTAGAGTAATACCCATCAACGAGTTGATAACAGACTGGTCAGTTAACAAACCGTTTTAATTATTCTTGTTTCTCTGAATATGAATAACAAAATCGTTATAGAATTTAACTGGATATTATTTCCTTTTTAAATCTTGTCTGCAGTCATTTGCAACAGCGTTTCTAACGTTAGTTATTTTCTTACAAAAGAATCTTATCCTCCGAAACTTAAGTAAAAAAATAGTCTTCTGTTCTCAAATTATTATTATGATTCAGTCACTGTCACTATTATAAAGTAAAGTGATACACTCGATGAAGCAAATAAAGGCAATGACTCCCGGCGCCTAACAGTTTCCAAGATTATATCGTAAACGTAATTGCATTCCATTGGCTTTTTATTAACACTGGTTAAAGTTACCACATGATAAAGCAGCCGATTGCTGTACAGGGCGCTACCCGGTTAATATCCAATTGAATTTTGACTAGAAAGTCTATAAACAATTATCAGATTTGGGAAATAAGAGAGGCATTTAAGTAACGTTTTAACAACCTTCCATTTCAATTCGACAATTTTTCATCATATGCATTTCTTCGCTTTCTACTTTATTCTCTGCTTACCCTATATCCCCAAACTGAAAACGATCCAATCGCGCAGGCCTGTAAAGAGATTCTACGCGAGCATTTACCTACTCTAGAAGATTCATGATCAAGATATCGATGAAAGGGATTATCATATCTAAATCACAGGAAACCAAACTGCTGACTCGACAAGCAGTTCCTTTGGCTGGGAAGTTCCCAGGAAGCAAATGCAGTTGCAAATTCCCATGGGGCCTTCAGAACCGGATATGTTTTTTTTTCCTAAGCAAAACGCGAACAGCTGTAGACCTGATCGTCTTCCTACTCCCAAAATTAATAAGACCGGACTTCGCCGAAGGTATTCCCCCGTATTAACGCCAAGGTTTTTTTTATGGTTAGACAGCTTGGATAGCTTAAACAATGAGTTTTAAATGGATGAAACTTTGAAAAGAATGAGATTTGAACATGGTAAAATACTAAGAAAGTCACACAGTTTCACTTTATACACACAAGCACACTATACACACACACACACACACACACACATATAAAGATATTGGTGTGCGCATGCGCACACCCACATTTATATATATACATACATATATATAATATATATATACACATATATACACATACATATATATACATATATACATACATATATGTGTATATATGCAACATACACATATATAAAATGTGTATGTATATATATATATATATATATATATATATATATATATATATATATATATATATATATATAGGTCATTCTAGATATACTATGGTAACATTTCCATTTTCTTCTTCTGCCCACCTCCCTTCATACCCCCAAAAACTTGAGAGCAACAAAACTTCTGGCAAGATGGGATGCCAGCCAACCCTCCCCCGCCCCCCTCCTCCTCCAACCGCAAACAAGAAAAAAACTTTTAAAACAGTATTCCAAACTACTGATGTTATGTGACTTTGTTCAATATGAAACGAGAAAAAAATTCCTTTGTCGCTCAGTATCTATATCTATTTACACCCTTCAATAATCGAGAAATTTGAGATAACATAATGTCGTCCACCTAAAGTAGGAATAAAATCAAACAAGTTTACTTATTGATTGACTTGCTAATACTGAAACCATAAAGTCGACGAACAAAAACGTTAAGCTGCTGTAACCTAAACTGGTTTGATGACTATATCTTATACGTTTTATAGTTTCCTTTAGAAAAAAAAAACTTAAATGAGATTATCATGACTTTCTGAACAGAACTGGTTGCACACACTTTGCAACAAGAGCCATGAAGAAGTAATAACAGCTCTCACGGGAACTGCCATTTGCACTTCACTCAATCCGCCATCCTTGCGAAGTACCAGCATTACTGGGAGGCTTCGACCTCTAAATAAATGAAGTACCGATGAGTACCGCGAAAAGAAGACTGACTCGGTGATTAGATCGGAAATAATTAATAGGGAAGAAGATTTATGAAGGCAGTAAAACTGGGCACGTCATGGCAAGCACAGCCTCCATTACTTGCGAGGGAGAGGCTGTATCTAAGCACTATTCTGTCGCTCTTGAACATTTTTACGCCGGACCAAAAACTACTTGAGCGTGGGCGTAACGCACCTGCCTTGCTAAAACCCAAGAGCATTCGAAACTTTCAACTGGCCTTGGGAATCTATTGTGTGTGGTAATGTGTCACGATGATGTTAGAGAAGTCAACAGAGTGGGTCTACACTCTTAATAAAACACCGAACAGTTTTTTTTTTTTTTTTTTTTTGAGAGAGGGGTTAATCATTATGATAGCAGGGCTAGAAATATCTCAGATCATAAAAACGAGAGAGAAATAGCAAATAATGATCATCAATTTTCAATTAGTTTATGGATGAACAAAGGCAAATCTAATAAAAATGAGGAAACGATATATATATATATATATATATATATATATATATATATATATATATATATATATATATATATATATATATATATATATATATATATATATATATATATATATATACACACACAAACACATGCACACACACAAATATATATATATATATATATATATATATATATATATATATATATATATATATATATATATATATATATATATATATACATACTTGCAAGCATGTTTTAAGCAGCCAGGTCTAAAGATGTGAAAATAATGCTGATTGCAAGTGTGGTTTACCACCAAATGAGGTAGCATGGCGGCTTCTTGAACGAAGAAGGTTTATATTCAGTAAGTATAGAATTAAGAAAGAAGAGATCAATAATTTTGCTCTCTATTGTTCGTAAGATGGGAATGGCTGACTAAAATCAACGCTGTTTTATTTCACCACAGCTATGACTGAAACAACACTTGTACAAGACAGAGAGTGGGATAATCGTTTGTAACAAAAAAACTAAGTATGATTGTGGGAAAGATGTCATGCCTGATTCTTTCACGCCGCATTTATGGGCAGTTATAAAACAATGTAAAGCCCAGAGTGTAGCCTTTCAAGAAGAGAGAAATTAATATTTCACACATAAGGAAACGCTGAAAACATATAAATGATTACACTCCAAACTTCAAACTCACTTTCCATGCCCTGAAATAGGCTCCTCCGCGCCCTCACCCCAGGTACTATGATACTTGTAAGATCAATAACCTAAACCTATGACTAGTTTTTATTTTTTTTTTTCTCGGAATAATCATTCTTTAACGTCTACTGTATGCTACCTAGAAAAAGTGTGGTTATAATATGTTTGCGATTACAAACATATTACATTCAGCTATTTTCAGCCGTAAATCTGACTTTATTTCTCAACTAAAGTTTCAGTTAAATCAACTCTACGTAAAAGCACGAGAAAAAAAAATGTATAAAAAAGGGATTCCAGGTAACCCTGAAAGTAAAACTACTCTTGGAAATCAGAATCCCCAACGTGAAGCGAATATTCCATGAAAACGTAACAAAAGTCCACTTCCTTCCAGCCGCGCACAACTCTGTGGTGGCTGGAAGCCGACCGTTGGGCAAAACCCACGAATCCGGCATTTTATAACCCTCCTGGGTAAGTTACGATGCCAATCGGTAGGGTGGTTTTATTTTGCCATGCATAGGCCCTTCGGATATATTTCACATATTTTCCATACCAATTTTTAGCTGTTTCGGCCACGCCGTGTCTGTTTTGCCAATTTCCTTTTTTGGCCCTGCCGTGCTTTGCATTCCCGCGAGTGTTGGTTATCAATTTTCTTTCGTACGAACTCTAATTTTCCGAACCATTTCTCTTTCGTTTTTTTTTTTTTTTTTACTTTGTTTTGCTCTTACCTTCTTCTCCAATTCGCCGAGCTTTCCTTCGTGTTATTTGTCATACGGTGTTTTTCTCGTTCCTGTGCTAGAATATCACTATAACGTTGAATAAAATTACTACGGTAACAACCAATTTCATTGAGACATTATTACGGCTATAAAGGTGTTTGTACAGATGATATCTCATGAAACAATTTGAGAAACTTAGACAGAATAGACCTCTCTATAGACGTACATGTGATGAAGGCTCTTCATGTAATACAGTACGCGCCCTAATTTCAAATAAAACTTTTGCCCATGGTTTTCCTTGAATCATTATTCTTTTATTCCTAACGATGTGCAAATAGTCCTGGGGTACGAGACAAGAGAGAATGTCCATGGGAGAAAAAACGAGAATTTAAGCAGAAATAAGTAAAATGGTTATACAAAACAAAAAATCAAAATAAAGAAGTATTAAAAATAGTAGATAGCAAAATAGCAAGCAAAAACAATTAATCCGAAGGCTTTCGCCTTTCAAGAATTTTTCCTTGATTTAAGGAGAGCTATTGCACCACCAGGCAATGTTGTCTCCCATTTATCGCATCCTGTGCAATTCCTCTTATCAAAGCAAAGTTTTTGTCTTTTGGGTTAATATGCGTCTTGGATGTTCGAGACCCGAAATCGTGGTCACTACACATGCTAACAAGGGACGGTCGTTAAGTTTTATGGAAGCAAACCGGTTACATTTTTCCGAGGCACATTATCAGCTTCAAAATTCCCATTCGGTCAGGCAAGAAACTTCATGGCTAAGTACCATAGTCACTT
>NC_089791.1:21363387-21445887 GCF_040412425.1 Macrobrachium rosenbergii
AGCTACGGTATCAAGACGGAACCATAAGCCTGCCATAATCTTAGCCTTCACTAACAATATAGCTCACCCGCAGAGCGATATTAAATTGCCCTTTTCCTTCGAAGGTCCACATTCAATTTCAATCAACGTTTCAATCATTATTCTGTCCGTCCCCTCTCCTCCTCTCCCGAGTCTATTTTCGCATAATATATTCTTAACAGTGCCAAATTTACTTACCAGCTCTTTTCCTTGACATCTCTACTTGTCTCCTCTCACCCACCGACCCAGCCCATCCACAGCACAACATTTACATTTCTATTTCCACACCGATCATTTAAGTCACAAACACTTTTGCCATGTCTAGACTCGTGTTCATCATCTCATAACTGAACATGGTTAACTATCATAAAAACGAGCGGCAAAAAAACGCCGCTAAACTAAACAGCCATAATCTGCTCTTTATTGTCATCATCGGCAAAACTTGACTGCCCTCTTTGGCAGACAACAAGTATGCGTCTCTCAGAGAGAGAGAGAGAGAGAGAGAGAGAGAGAGAGAGAGAGAGAGAGAGAGAGAACCTGCGAAGTAAACCTGCTCGATCAGTTTTAAAAGCTTTAAGAAAAGATACTCTTAAACGATTTTTTCCCCCCGATAAATATTCAAAAGTAGTCTACTTAAGAAAATGAGTCCACTTATTGTTGTATGAATAAAGAGCAGATTATTTTGTGGTTTGATAAAATTTATCGCTCTTAAATGAACCTCGAGACCTTTTCGCTTCAGTTTAACTTTAAAGGATTAACAAATATCGCTCGTACGGGATGCTTTTCTAGGAGAAACTTGCTCGTCGGCCTTTGCTTGAGACTAGTTCCTCCTTGGGAGAGTCGGTAGAGTTGTGGGCTGGCACTTGCTAGGTCCGAGTTCGAGTCTCCGGCCGGCTAATGAAGAATTAGAGGAATCTGTTTCTGGTGACAGAAATTCATTTCTCGATATAATGTGGTTCGGATTCCACAATAAGCTGTGGGTCCCGTAGTTCCTCGTTGGGAGAGTGGGTTCCGTTCTCAGCTAGCACTCTGCTAGCCCCATGTTCGATTCTCCGACCGGCCAATGAAGAATAAGAGGAATTTGTTTCTGGTGACAGAAATTCATTTCTCGCTATAATGTGGTTCGGATTCCACAATAAGCTGTAGGTCCCGTTGCTAGGTAACCAATTGGTTCTTAGCCACGTAAAATAAATCTAATCCTTCGGGCCAGCCCTAGGAGAGTTTTTAATCAGCTCAGTGGTCTGGTTAAACTAATGTATACTTAACTTTTTGTGGGTCCCGTTGCTAAGTAACCAATTGGTTCTTAGCCACGTAAAATAAGTCTAATCCCTCGGGCCAGCCCTAGGAGAGCTGTTAATCAGCTCAGTGGTCTGGTAAAACTAAGCTATACTTAACTTTTAACTTTTGCTTGAGACTAGAAATCTTAAGGGCATCAGCAATAATACTCGCCCATGAAAATAGTATTTCCTGTTTGGGAAAATTTAATTAAAGGTTTGGCTGTGATTCTGAAGATTTTTCCTCTTAGAAAATAATCATCATGCACTTTGGCTTAAATCTTTCGCTCAGATCCCCCTATCTCTGTATGAAATTCATGGACCTTTTGGTTTTCGATGACCTAGAAAATCATTTGCATATAAAACTGGATAACCTTTCGTTAAGTTACGCGCTGAGCAATCAAGCCGTATAATTCTCATATGAGTCGAGAGTCATTTACTTACAAAGAATTACAAATACATTTCTAATGGCGTATTTACTGTAGATGTAAAACAAACTTCAACATAACACTTACGAGACTTACGTTAGAAGATCGACAACTTATATGAGAAAAAGGGACATTGCGTGTGGAAAACAACAACATTATTCTAACAATACGGAGGGGGAAGGGTTGATGTAATTTTACTTTTAAGGATGGAGACAACATTACCATTATCCTCCACGTAACATCCCAAAAAATTCTGTCTGGAGGGAATTGGCAATATTTTCTTACAAGAAAATTAAGACTTTTGATTGGAAAGGATTCATCATATTCTTATTAGAGAGTCTACTGTCTTGCCTCTTGAGGTTAATTAGAAAACCACTAATCTAGTGAGATTGAGGAGCCTTATATTGGGAGACGAAAACAATATGACATTCATATCAGATGCAGCAGCTATACCAGCTGGTCTGCTAGTATAGTGGTTAGTGTCGTGGAATGCCACTCAGAAGTCCCGAGTTCGTGTCTCGCCCAGGGCGATTAAAAATCATGATCAGTTACTGCTGCAGTGTGGGGTCTGCGGTGGGAGGCTGAAACCAACATTCTTTGGAAGCTTGAATTCCAAGTCAATGGCCCCTTTAGTGTGCTTGTTTCATGTGAATAGGTTTCATCTACTGAAAAAAAAAATAAATATATAAGATATATGACCTTTGAATAGGACTCGACAGTCTTTTTGAAATCTTCACCTAAATTCATGTTAACAAGTCTTTTCCCGGAACCATAATTCAGCAACATCTCTGAACTCATCACCGAAGTTCTGAAGGAGGTCAAGAATGATTTCTGGAGAGCTTCACCTTTCGAAGAAAAAGCAAAGTCAAAATGAAATAGCTTTTCACAGAATCAGCGGCTTTAATTCAAACAAAACCAAAATACTCGTTCTAAGAATCTGAACATATGCTCTCTCCAGCCGAGGAAATGACATGGAAACAAAGGTAAAGAGACTGGTAGATATAAAGACAAACAAACAAACATACAGACAGACGTATAAAGTCAGGCACCACAGTGTTTTTATTTTTCTGTATAAGAAAACTATTGTGAAGGCTTTGTTTGTCCGTCCGCCCTCAGATCTTAAAAACTACTGAGGCTAGAGGGCTGCAAATTGGTATGTTGATCATCCACCCTCCAGTCATCAAACATACCAAATTGCAGCCCTCTAGCCTCGGTAGTTTTGTTTTATTTCATTTAAGGTTAAAGTTATCTATGATCGTACTTCTGGCAGTGCTGTAGGTACCAACAACATAAGCCACCACCGGACCGTGGCTAAGCTTCATGGGCCGCGGCTACGCATTTTTTATTTGTTTTCACTGATGCTGGATTGCAAGACTTCGGCTTCAAGGCCTTTGAATCATATGGTCCCACCACTTCAAAAAAGACAAATAACCTTGTTCTTGCGAACCCTTCAAGGAACGAGCTTTTCACGAGGACACTTCTTATAATAAGATTGTTTTGATCTGCTAGCAAATCCAACGAGAAAAGAATAAAGAATGAAATGGGAAGGAAGCCCTTCATATGCCAAGGCTCATCGACGGAAGATGATGAATACCTGATCGGTCGAGTGATCTGACTCTGCTTAATCAGAATTCTATGCCTCATCCCCAGTCGCCCCACCCCGCCCCCAACTTCTCCCACTTTCCCATCCTGAGATCTCGCTTTAATTGTATAATGACAAGCAAATTGTTGGCCTGTAGTCTTGGTAACCACGGAAAGCTGCTAGTGCAAATAATGGGCTAGTAACTTGTAACCGGTGATGAATGGTCCGAAGAAGGGCATCCGAACCCGTCATTTTCGCCGCAGACGCTCTCACCAGTCCAGACATTTACAGGTCCGGCTGTGTGACGCAGGCATCCGAGCAACGGCTGGATGGCTGGCTGCGCCTGATATGCGCCCCACCCCGCCTTCAAGCCTTTTGGCACACGGCTTCTAACGAGGGAATCCCACCCGGAACTTCATTACGCACAAGCAGAAAACTGGGGTAATTCATCACTTCTTGTCTTCCTTAATTCTACAACGATGAGAATCCACGGAATGGCAGATGTATGTGTCACCTTGAGAGGTATGAATTAGGTTTTTTTTTGTTTTTTTGCATAAAAAGGGACTACTAAGGATCACTTTCTTTTCCAGCAGCTCTTCAGTGCAGTAGTAATCTTTAATATATTTATTTTATAATCATTCTTAACTAACTACATAGAGGGAAATATATTAAAAAAAATAAAACGTTTGAGATTTCTTCTTCAATAATTAGCCTGATCTACTGAACAAACCTACCAAGCCTCGAGCAATATAAGAATGCACCATTACATTAATCTCTCACAAGGAATACCGCACTTAATTAATCGATGAATTAAATCAGAATATATCCTTACGAGTTTAGAATCCGTAAAATAACCTTGAACGGTCATTGAGATCGTTCGATCTGTGATGAATGATACCTCATTAAGGCGGTATTTTTTACCACTATCAATAAATAACAGAAGTAACTTTAACTGAAGTGGTTGCAGAATCATCGCTAATGCAAGAAGAGGGTAAATACCAATATATATCCATTCATATCATCATTCATATAACTAGTAGCATTATAACACATTTCACTGCACTGTATTGTAGCAAAAATTCGGAAGAAACGTTATCATTCATTGTTTTAAAATAAAATGTAACCAAGAGGTAAAATAAAAAAGAAAATCAAACTGCCTCTATAGCTGACCTTTAATATGCGCTTAAAAAGACCATACCCTCACAGAACGCGGTCTGAAACCTACGATAATAAGTAGGTCCGAAGGCGGAAAACACGGGTACAGCAACAGAATACCCAACAGGGCACCAGAACCACCACGAAACTGCTACCGCATGAGATCATCGCCTTCGAAAATAACAGTGGCCCACCGTCACAAAGCAAAGGCTTCGGAGAGGCCCCATGCCCTCAGTAAACATAAAAGAGAAGACGGGGCTTCATAACAACGCAGAACGCGACCAACACGAGCAGTTGCCGCGGAACATCATCGTAACTGAAAATAACAGAGGGGGCTAATGGCCCTTGGTAAAAGAATACCTTCAAATGGCTGGCCCCAGCGCCCTCAAAGCAAACAAGAGAGATATATATACATTTCGCCCTAAACTGTAAACAACAAAGTAAAGACATTATCCCCTCTCTACTATTGCCAGCTTACAGGACATTGCAAACAAGTTTCCAGCCTGTCTTTGGCCAGAGGGCATAATTATTCCCTCTCGTATACAATTAAATTAAAACCGCTCTCGTTATGGCTGGAAACCAATACACATTACTGACAGGAAGGGGAGGCAGGAGAGGGGGAAGGCAGACAACACATCAAACCCCGTGCTCCAGTGCTTGGATGATTATTCCTCTCTCTCTCTCTCTCTCTCTCTCTCTCTCTCTCTCTCTCTCTCTCTCTCTCTCTCTACATACAATATATATATGTATATATGTGTGTGTGTGTATGTGTGTGTATAAGATATAAATGGAGAGATGATATCAGAAGAGAATGGAGTTATTAATTTGAGTATTTTTCGAATATGGTAGATAGAAGAGAGGGGATTGTTGAACCAACTCTCCTCAACAGAAGTGACATGTAGTGTTTCACTGAAATATGAAATGTATCAATGTATCGCATCTTGATGAATCAAACATTAATCAAGGCAGCAATTTACAAGTTTTGTTTAAAGAGGATAACAGATCAGTATCGACATTTGAAACATGAAAAAAATCCCCACGAAGTGGAGAACAAATATATTCAAAAGCACATACAGTTTTGGTGTGTTAAGCCCCCCTCTTCAGTGTGAAGACATGAAACCCCAATTTTGGGGGGATTTTTTATGTTTAAAGGACGAAGCTCAGGTTCTAATCAGACACTGGAGAAGTGACAAGTTGTTCCTCAATTTCGATGGGCATTGCAACATGACGACAGCAAATCACTCAAAATGGAACGGAAATCTTATGAAAGTTGATTTTTCCGACCTATAAATCACAGCGGATATTGACGTAACCTAAGCTATGAGAGCAAAAGGTATATTATTCAAGATCAGAAGCCTTTCATAGATGGGATCCTCCAGTCTCTTCACAAAATCTTTAAAGTTACTGAGACTTGCGGTTCTTTAAATGCAGCGCGAAAAGATCATATGTACCCTGAACATCTTGTACTGTTTAATTCCAAAATTACTTAGTTCTGAGTATTGACTTCAGCAATTTCACCCACGAAATCTGAAACCGACAATGGGCTCTGAATCTTGGGCCTTTCCAACATTAAATGAGATTGGCTGTCAGCAGTTTCTGTAAGATCAACCATTATACTTTACTCTAAAAAGCTTCAACAACATGTTTGCCATAACCTATCTACTATTTCTGTGGTACACATGCGGCTCCTCGATTCCACAAAACATGTATGAAAATTTAAACTTCAAAGTCATTCATTATTCCTTTCCAAACGTTCTGAGTGAAATTTTATGATACATCATCATCTTCATCATCATCATCATCATCATCATCATCATCATCATCATAATAGCAGGAGGGTGTTTTCAGTTGGCGTAGTAATAATAATAATAATAATAATAATAATAATAATAATAATAATAATAATAATAATAATAATAATAACAGAAGCAAACCCAGGACATACAACGAAGTGAAATCCTGATTGCCAAAGATATAAACAGCCCAAGAAATGAAAGGAGAGCAAAATGATTGGAATCGCTGTATTAGTTAGAAAATTAAAACTACCAAATACTCGGACAATGGCGAAGTGAATTAAGATGAGTGTTACATAACAAGAGCGTGAATAGCAGACGCTATATAACTGAAGAACAGTGGCAAATGACACAGAAATGGGATTACACGAAGGTCATGGGCGGAAGCCCACTTCAAGGGAATGTGGCGTTGTTAAATATGAATGAAAGCTGAAAAGAAGAAGAAGAAGAAGAAGCAGCTGATTAAAACATCTCCAATAAGTGGGGTTCCAAGAAAACTTAGCCAGTGAGTTAAAAAATGTTTTGTCGTGTGCGCTTTGAAACAGAAGTCAGACCACGGATAGCGATACGGTTGTTGCAGCTTGTTTGTGTCATAAAATGGTGATTTGAATTAGGCAATTTAAAAAATCACGCTTACCAATCTTATTTTAGTCCCTAAGACGTATTGTTCCCAAGTTTTTTCTTGCATACTCTCACCCTTTCTTTCTGATGCTTCTAACCATGTTGATATACAGTACATATCCGTTTGTATAATACAGAACGCGCCTGCGCACATATACCCATGCATCATACGGACACAAATACATACGACAATTACGAACAGAAAAAATCGCTACTCTGCATTTTTTGGTAAAATTGTCCACAAATTAATCACTGCAATAACAATCTAAGTTCTTATTTCGTAAAAGGAACTTACCGTACGTTATTCCACGTCTTGAAGACTGATAAGAGCTAAAAAGGCACCGTAATGTTATTCATCTCAGGATAAACGTGAAAGAAATCCACATTCCTTTTTCCTTTGATAATGTCTCTGATAATGTATGTCATCATTATATGCAAAAATATCTCGCGATATATATATATATATATATATATATATATATATATATATATATATATATATATATATATATACATATATATATATTTGTGTGTATGTATATATATATATATATATATATATATATATATATATATATATATATATAATTATTCCATTTTCGTCTGTACGTGTCCTTATTTCTGGTATTTGCAAAGACATCTCCCTGCAGCACAGACGCAAGTCCTTACAAAACTGCGCTCCCTGTCCTTTCACTTTTGTTTCACCGTGTGTTATAACCCCAGGACTCCTTTCACTAATTATCTGCTAACATACATTTTTCCTTAAATGCTTCTTATAGTATACAGCATGTGACTGCAGACACAATGAACCCTATGGTCATTTTAAAGGGAAAATGACAATAACCATTAATCATAAATAAAACAAAATTTATAGAACAATCAGAATAAAACGGGGGTAAAATTAAAGAAAGATGAAATCAATAAAACAAAACAAAATAAATAGGCGAATAAAAGGTGGACAAAACAGATAAGAACAATAGGCTATGAAAGTACGCAATATGAATAAAAATCTTAGAACACTAAAAATAAGGACTTGCAATTGCATTGTCTCCTGCAACGTACATTTACCACAATATAAATGTCCGCATTAACAGTGACGGGAAGAAAATTATCCGAGAATGTCTAGTACAGAAATAATAAGAACATATCCCTCCAAACAGTATTAAAAGCAAAAGCAAATCCACCGCAAAGTCAGTCAATTAAGAGATTGCTAATAAAGATCAAGCATCCAGCGGAGATGCACCATTAGGTGCATTCCCAGTTGCTGCATGAGAGCGCTTTTATTTATGGCAGGAGAAAATGCAATTGCCCCTCACAATAAACCGGCAAAAATATTCAATTAAGACTGACTGACTCAAGAGAATTGTTCACTCTGCTGATGAGAGATGACAGCAAATGGAGAGGACTCATGAGGTCAAGACAACAAGATGTCACTGTGTCTTCTGAAGTCACCAGTTACAATCGGACTTCATCATGCTGACTTATAATTAACGTCAGTTCCAATCACGATCAACTCTGGACACAGCAATTAGCAAAGACAGACTCAAAAGGACGATACGAAAGTGGTTTAAGCCAATGTCGTAAAATTAACACCAAAAGTCGCACCTCGGCTCTTCTCTGAACTTTGGCTCAATTCATTTTTGATTCGGCAAAAAAACTCAAGCTTATCTTTCCTTAATTTTACACAGGCATATATATATATATATATATATATATATATATATATATATATATATATATATATGTGTATATGTGTATATATAATTATATATATACATATATATATATATATGTGTGTATAACATAATATATATATATATATATATATATATATATATATATATATATATATATATATATATGTTTTGAAACAAACACACTAGTAACGTCTTACCACACCTCTAAGTGCAGAGCCACACATAGACAGTATTAGGCAGACTCGAAATCCACTTTAATCTTTCTACGTACCCATCTGGATAAGTCTCCGTCACCTCTGTATCAGTTCCAAAAAGCACAGGACGAAATCAATGGGTTACTTATAATGCTTTATACACACACCCCATTCACACACACACACACACACACACACACACACATATATATATATATATATATATATATATATATATATATATATATATGCATATATATATCAACAGATTAGACTTTAATCTCGTGGCGGAGAAAATTATTTTTATCCTATTTCCTGAAAATGCACTTGTGATTAAGATATCAAAAGCAGTGTATTAGGTCGTATGTTGTTAGTGGTGGGTCACAAATTATGACAGAGAAGGGCATGAAGCTAGTAATCTCATTCTAAAGAGGCTCCCTGTGGACAGTATGTCATCCATTCTAAAGGGGAAAAGACATAAGTGAATATAAGATATATATATGTATATATATATATATATCTATATATACATGTAGTGCGTGTGTGTGTACACACACAAATATGTGTCTAAAACTGTGCAAGATCTGCGAGAAACAATATTCTCAATCTGTCTTCTATGATATATATGTATGTATATATATATATATATATATATATATATATATATATATATATATATATATATGCATACATATAAATCTGTACACACATATGTATATGTATGTGTGTGTGTCTAAAACTGAGCAAGATCTTTTGAGAAACAATACTCTCAATCTGTCTTCTATGATATATATATATATATATATATATATATATATATATATATATATATATATATACATATATATATATATATATATATATATATATATATATATATGCATGCATATAAATCTCTACAAACATATGTATGTGTGTGTGTGTCTAAAACTGTGCAAGATTTGCGAGAAACAATATTCTCAATCTGTCTTCTATGGCCAATGGACGGTATCATCAGAGGCTATAGCAAAACATTTCCTCCCTGAAGCCCAGTCTCCTGGCCCTGTAAATCGACACGTTACACGGCGGCCCTTTCAAGCTCAACGGCTCCTTTGGGTTTTTCCAATGCCCGGTGGAGCACCTGAACACCGCCGCATCCGATGATTGCAACTCTGTGCATGTGCCATCGTTTCTTGCCGAGTCATTCCCTCCGCATTCTTCAAGGGTTCGGATTTGTATATTTTCATTTGTCTCATGGTAATGAGTTAAGCCACGGGAAAGGGACGAAAGGGTTGTTGAGTCATGCCCACGAGTTGTCAGTTGAAAGTTTACATTGCCGTGCAATGGCATTTATTTCATTTCTGTCCTCTGGAATAAGGTACGGAGGAGTAGCACACAAAATAGGCTTTTTTTGTTACTTTTTTTTTTTTTGCCATTTTCAGCATTCCACCACGAAAAGCTCTTCTCTTTTATATGTTTTATGGAAACGAGTTAGGCAAAGATAAAAAGAGGGACGCTGTTTTATTCATTCTCAGCCTTACTGAGATAATGAAATCTTATTTTTGGTACCTGAAAGGAAAGTTGTTACGTCATCGTACGAGCGGTCCGATTATTACCCGTCATTGGATACTAGACAGCTTCTTAGTATCATCAAGGTGAGTAGCCTACCTTCATATGATTTTCTTCTTTCATCTTTTTCTTGGGCTTTTGCACTGGCTATCTGAGGCAAACAGAGGTCATTCATCATTTAAACATATGATATACTATTTCCCAAGAAGGGTTAACCGCAAGAGCAACACAAGAAATACAATAATTTAGCCTGATTTTCTCTTCTGGTTTGCGGCTGATGTAAGGCCTGACCACGAAAATCAAGGGTTGGGTGTGACGTATTAAAACGAATGTCGTAATATAACACACAACTGCAAATTAGACAAAGCAGACATGGCAGACAGATTGAGAGAGAGAGAGAGAGAGAGAGAGAGAGAGAGATTTTGAGAGAGGAAATAAGGAGTTAAATACCCATATTTTAGAACATGTGGTGACATCAAAACTAACTATAACTCGCATACTGTCATCTTGATGGATTTAGTCAGATAAAAACTGTAAAGCAGGATTTCACATCGACGTGCAAACTGGAAACATTTACACACGTACATTACAGACATTGCTCCCATGCCGTGCACTCACCGCCTTTAGTCAAGTCTGCATGTTAGACTTCATTGTGATAGTGTTCACATGACCTTAGGAAATTTATATATAGATTTTACTGTTCACTTTTTACCAGATACGTATGTAACTGTGATATCCACAATGCTCTCTTAGCTTCTCGATTTCTTCACACTTTTTGGATACACTTATCACTACAAAGCCTTTGCAGCTTTTTGCAATTAGTTCTTCATTGGAGGGGTGGGTAGAGCTCTCGGCCAGCGTTCGACTCTCCGACCGGCCAGTGAAGAATTAGAGGAATTTATTTCTGGTGATAGAAATTCATTTCTTGTCATAATGTGGTTCGGATTCCACAATAAGCTGTAGGTCCCGTTGCTAGGTAACCAGTTGGTTCTTAGCCACGTAAAATAAATCTAATCCTTCGGGCCAGCCCTAGGAGAGCTGTTAATCAGCTCAGTGGTCTGGTTAAACTAAGACAAACTTAGGATCTTCTCAGTCTACCGAAGCAAAACAAAGAGAAGAGAAAATATCTCACCAAAAGTCAAATATAATTTTGATAATGTGGGGATTTGCAATGACTGATTTACCCAACATTTTAAAAATAGCTCTCGGTAAATCTGACCTGATCAGAAGATGTATTTCCTATGATATCGTGCTTTCTTGGATCTCGATGAGATGGCAATAACTACTTACTATTACTACAAAATCTTTAATATTAAGATACTCAGTTCCAATACCTATCGCAATGAAGCGAGCAGCCTGCTTTTAGTTTTCTGTAAAGAAAGCTATTGAGATGGTTGTTTGTCTGTCCGTCCGCACTTCTTCTGTCCGCCCTCAGATCTTAAAAACTACTGAGGCTAGAGGGCTGCAAATTGGTACGTTGATCATCCACCACCATCCAATCATCACACGTGCCAAATTGCAACCCCCTAGCTTCAGGAGTCTTTATTTTATTTAAGGTTAAAGTTAGTCATAATCACGCGTCTGGCAACGCTATAGGACAGGCCACGACCGGGCCGTGGCTGAAAGCTTCAAGGGCCGCGGCTCATACAGAAAACTCGATTGCGCCGAAAAAACTTCGGCGAATTTTTTGCTTGTTTTTTTGTTCTAGTGGTTCACTGGAGGCAGGATTGTGGGGCGAGGAGGGGGTGGGAGGAAGGGTTGCTCAATTCTGCTGACTCAGTGAGCAGCAGCCTGCATTGGATGCGTTACCTTCAAAATCAACATTATTTTGGAACGGAGGAAAATTAATCTGACAACAAAATTTCCACATTTCGAGCATATACCTGACTATCTTGATTCCCGTGTTATCGTTGTTTTGTCTTGAATGCTGATTTGGCACTAATAATAGTTTAGTTCAGAGGTTCTTGGAACTTTAAATTTCCTCCCAGACTTGAATGTCCATGGTAATGTGGCTTCCAGATTTTCCGGTGTTCCGTGGGTTATTATCAGCGGTGCATGGAGCAAATAAGGAACTAAGAACTGAATTTCCTGGTACATCACTGACTTCATTGAAATACAAGTCGAGGAAATGGCGATGTCGAAACCAGACGTGTTCTCTCAGGATCTACTGAACACAATTTGAAAATCATTTTGAGATCGGACTCTGACTATTAATGAAAGTCATCTCATGTCAAGTAGTATATTAGCGTTCCAGAGCTTAGACAGGAAATAATAAGTTTTGAAGACAACTCAATTAATGCCTTGGTATTGTAATTTGTTACGTACAATAGACTGTTTTGGCTGCGAGTTACGGCAACGAAAAAGATATCAGCACTGGAAAATTACCCACGAAGTAAATAGTAGAACAAAAAAATCGAATTAAATATTCGTCACGAAAAAAAAAATCGTATCCGCAGAAGATCAATCAGGAAGAGGAAAAACTTAAACTCTTAAAAGACCAGGTACATTCGAACTCCTGTCTCCGATCCAAATAAGCATCGACTGGCAAACCTGCCACTTACAACAAAGAAGTAGCACAAATGCAAGAGAGAAAAAATAAGATATGTGTGATGATCGTCTATGAGTACGCAGATAATCAGCTCACAAAAAAAAAAAAAGATACTCTGCAACATGATTTGGAAAAAAAAATCACAAGTCACTGGTCGCGATATGAATGAAAAATCACCCTGTAAACAAGAGAAAGCATGACGTCTTATTAAGCAAACCATGATAAGAGCGCCGTTGAGGTGACTTGGCATCTCTTTTTTATCGCATATAGTGTTCGTAAGGACTCCCGAATTAAATTGAGATGACTCGCTCGTCGGAATGTCTGCTGCGGGTGGTTCCAAAAAAGCCGCAAAAGTGTTTTGCCTCGTGTTTTATGGTTTGATTTGGAAATTCTGTTCAGTACGAAGGAATTATTATTATTATTATTATTATTATTATTATTATTATTATTATTATTATTATTATTATTATTGTAATAATACTAATACTAATAATAATAATAATAATAATAATATTATTATTATTATTATTATTATTATTATTATTATTATTATTATTGGAGAAACAAATCCACAGTTGTTTATGGGTACGTATATTGAACAGGGGAAACGAACATAAATAACTGCGGATTTGTTTCTCCATTTCAAGACTCGTGCTACTGTAAGTAATTTTTAATTATTATTATTATTATTATTATTATTATTATTATTATTATTATTATTATTATAAATCAAAACATGCACAGTTTCTCAATAAAAGTAAAGAACATTACTTGCAAATCATAGCAGACGACATCAGTGCCAGCAAGGAGGAAGCATTAAAAACGAGTTCACTGCAACCTTTCCACAGGAGATCATTAGTGGCATTAACCGTCCTTCATTCAAAAGCATGAAATAAGATCAAAATCGATAATAACTCAAAATTACTGAGAACGATATTAAATTACTCAGGTGGCAAAAGGACGCGAATTTCATCATTCTCTTCCCTATCTAGATCTTACATCGACACCGAATTTAATCTTTTCCGTCTTCCCTCAACCCTCAACCATTGATGAAAAGCGTTTTGTGAATCTTGAGCAAGAATTATTCAAGAAAAAAGGGTAAATTATTTTTTTAAGATAATACCAAAGAAGAAGCTCTCTGTCTCTGTTTAGGATTTTCTTCGTAGAATCTTTTTTTTTTTTTTTTTGGTATTTCAACATAACCAAAATTACGCGGGCTAGTAAGCTAGCTGCTCAGGAAATAACTGTAATCGTGAGCACATATGCACACCCGTGCATAAGGAGACAGACATTTACATACATACATACATACACATATACAGTATATACATATATATATATATATATGTATGCGTCTATATGTATATATATACATACTAACTTTATCACATACACAACTGTTCTCTGCATTAGTAGAATTACTAACAGGACCTCATTCAAACTGGATGGTATCTAATGGAGTATTTATTCAGAAAAAGTTACAAGCTTTCTTGGACAAACAGTCCTCATTATCAAGTATCCGTGTAACTTTTTCTGAATAAATACCCCATTAGATACCATCCAGTTTAAATGAGCCCCTGTTAGTAATATGTATACACATGTATACATGAAGATTCATTTTATATATACATAGAGACATATATGTCTATACTTACGTATACACATATATTTACATACATACATATATATATATATATATATATATATATATATATATATATATATATATATATATATATATATATATATATATATATAGTATATATATATTTATATATATAGTGTGCATGCAGATACAAAATCTTATAAAACTGAGAGGCAGGATCCTATCGAATTAGTGTGGCTTGAGTCTCTTTACAACTTTAGATGTAAAAGATGAAACAAATTAACGTGATCCATTCATGCATCTTGGTCATTTACGTGGGACATTTAGTAGTAGCTATTAAACTGATTAAGTTAAAAGAGTTACAGTTACTGACAGAATTTATTAGAGAGAGAGAGAGAGAGAGAGAGAGAGAGAGAGAGAGAGACACAAATACACAAAAACCAAGAAAACTTTAAACTGTTAAATCTTGAACAAATTATTTATATAAATGCCAAGCAAATGAGTTAAAACCTCTAAAGGAAATCAATCTCTCTCTCTCTCTCTCTCTCTCTCTCTCTCTCTCTCTCTCTCTCTATATATATATATATATATATATATATATATATATATATATATATATATATATATATATATATATATATATATATATATATATATATATATATATATATATATATTATATATATACATATATATATATATATATATATATATATCTATATATATATATATATATATATATATATAGATATCTAAATATATACACATATATACTTACATATATATATATATATATATATATATATATATATATATATATATATATATATACAGTATATTACATATTAACAGACTACGAGACTGTCATGTCTGTCGCCTTTAGGCTGACAAATGTGAACGCAATTGCATCAGAGAAACTTTAACACCCTCCCATTATGTAATGTGTAATTATTTTGTTTTAGAGCCAGAAAAGGAGAATTTTCCTCGCCGTCTCTTTGGCGTCTGATATCAAACTAAATGGACTTTTGCCACTCAATTCTAAGGCCAAATTATCAAAGGGTACAATTGTATTTAATGATCCTCACTGAAGTTCAACAAATTGTAAAAATAATTGGGGGGGGGATGAATACTTCGCAGGTATCTAACGATTGCATCCTACATTACGACTAAAAAATTATCTAACAACGCTGATATTATCAAAGCCAATATTACAAATTAATAATGTCAATTACACGCAACCCATCAAAGTTGTGGAATAGGAAAAATCCCCTCTTCAATTTTCGTAAACAAGCTGAACGCTGTAATCAGTTTGATTGCTTAAGTCAAAATTCGTAATCAAGGTGACCTTATCAAATATTATTATCATTGTCACAAGCCTATCTGCCACCCGAGTTAGAAAAGCAGAAAGCTTAAACCCCAAGGGTCCCAGTAATGAAAGCTGTCCAGTACAGAACAGAAGACTGAAGGGGGTAAATAATAAGCAAGAAAGACAACATAAAGAGCAATTCAAAATCAATGAGCCAAATAAGAAATATCATATAAAGTGAGATCCGTATCAGCATGCTCAGGCATAAAACCATTTGCCCATTACTGAAATTACATATAACATTGTGAAACAGCCTATTATTATCAGTGCGTGATTCAGTGTCCAAATAATCAAAAATCTGTTCGCAAACTGATCAGCTTCCGACTGTATATTCCAAAGACCTTCGTCAAAACAATTTATAAAAACATGATGCATTTTATCACTCTCTTTTGATTTATGTCATAATTAGTTTGCAAAATTCATACACAGCAACGGCGTTGAAGTATGCCATTTAATTTTCTTTTCACCGTTTTGAAGGAAACATACTTATTCCAGTCTGTCTCTACTTAATCCTCTTTCATTTGCGACAATAATTAATTTATACTTTTCTATTCGCCTATATTTCCATTCATTCCAACAGAAGCCTGCTTTGCAAGTTACCGGCGTTTAAACTTCTCCCATATAAATGCACAGGAATTCTGGATATGAAGAAAAAAAAATTTTGAATACTAACGTAAGGGAAGGATCAATCTAGCGACTCTGGATATGAACGAAAAATAAATTTTATAGTAACGTAAGGAAAGGATCAATCTAACAATCTTTTCATCCTCAGGCAGCGAAGGTAGTATTTAGAAAATCCCTGTCTCCTGCGACATTTCCCTCCGACGTTTCTGGGCCAACAAGAAATTGCGGCCGTCGGAAACTTATGCACCAAAAAATCACGTGCGTCAACAATACAACTAAAACTTCCCCGGAGCTCCTCCTCCCCCAAGGCTGATGATTACTAGCAGGAGAGGCAGAAACGTAACAATATTATTCAAGTTTTCGGGGGAGGAAAAAATTGAAAGCCATTGTTTACGCCTAGACAATACGCTTTATCTTGGCGTCAACTTTTCTAATTAGATCGTTAAGGGGAGATGTTTATGCCTCCAATATCATTAACGCTGCCAGGAGGAGGTCTTCAGCCCTCAGCCGCAAGACCTAATATTAACGCATGGATGAATCGATACAGTAAACATTTCAGGAAAGGGGGTATAAAGAGCAACGGAGATTCTGGATTATAGAAAACAATTAAATAAAAGGATGGGAAATATCTTTTATGTTTCACAGCACAATAAGGAAATTAAGCTTCTTCCTTGATGCCTTTATCAAACTCGGTAGTATCTGTGCAGATATTACAGTGTATTAAAACATACTGAAGGTTACTCCCATCACAAAAAAGCTGTTTAATTTGAAACTAAAAAAACTTGGTATTCCTGTTACAGTCAAAACTCTCTCTCTCTCTCTCTCTCTCTCTCTCTCTCTCTCTCTAAGTGTGTGTGTGTGTGTGTGTGATTATTCAATTGCAAAAGGACTGTGATTAACTCCCTGTTGGTTGTCAATTGTAATTTATTCTTGGTCTGAGTGATGAACACTGAGTTATTTGCGGGAGGGTGGAGTTATTGATTAATCAAGATGTTATTCATCCACTATTGTCGAAAATAAAAAGAATGGAAGAGAGATGTAGTCTGGACAGGCCAATATAAAGCTTCAGGAACAAGAATTAAACAAGGCCATACGGCTCTGAAGCGCAACAACTACTCTTACAGAGGTATATTATGCAATTTGCAAGACATGATCCCCAATGCATTATTAATTTAACCTGAGCCAAAAATGCTTTTATGAGAGAGATGTTCAATTATATTTTCATTAAATCGAAAAATTGGAGGGAAGCCTGGACAGGGAAATAGGCAGAGGTTGTGTCTAGGAAGCACTGAACTTGACTGAGTGACGGGATCTCCATTTCTATTTGCTTTCAAAATCACAGCTGACAGGCGAAGAAATGGAATTCCAGACTAAACTTGAATGACAAAGGATGGTTGGGAGGCGAGGGAAGAAATATGGAAGGGTGGAATTCAGAAAAAAGCATTAATAAAACGATGCGGTATGCAAGAAGTTTTTAACAAAGTGGAGGAAATGTTGGCAAAAGAACGGAACCATGAGAAACACCACAAAATATGAGGTAAGGAGAAGATGAAGTAGTGTCAATAACTAAAGAAATCGAACGGTTGGACAATAAAGGAAAAATGAGTCTCGAGAAAAATGTATGGATAACAAAACCTGGTACCAGACTATGACCAATACCTTCCAAATATACGACGGCAGAAGATATCCATCCGAAGACTTCAGAGATTATGGCTGCACATCCATAGGATATGAAACTTGGCCTGTCAAAGCCATGTTGTAATCCCAAAGAGGAGAGTTGCATTCATGTTAAAATTCTTACAAATAATAAAAAATGCACTACCTACTCTAAGAACTTTTACAGCAAAGAAGAACAACTTACAACAAAGACGACAGCAAGTTTAGACAACATCAGGAATAAAGATCATGGTGGAATGAAAATTTTCCTGGTTGAGTTTTGATAACGATAAGTTTTAGAAGTACAACCACTCTAGACAACAATTTTTTAAGTTGGGCTTTCTCTTGGTAAATATGCCAGCTATAACGACAGGTGGAAAAAGTTTATTTAATTAAAAAACTAATTTTGTAATTCATCAAAATTAAAAAATAACTATAGACAATTTTCTTGATCTTACGTGATCTAGTAGCAAATAACCAATCAATAGTTATCCCATAAGCACTAGTAGGAATCCAAACCATCTTCCAGTATTATTAAGCGAGGTTGTAGCACCCAGCTTCCTTCAGAAGTTAAAACTACTTGCCATGACCTTATCCTGAAATGATTTTACGCGAACTCGCAGCAATTAAAATTACATCTAATAACTCTAGGCCAAACAGTAGCAACAGCACCTTGCTCCTTCCCGTAAGATACGTACGCAGGCGATTAGCAATTGGAAACGTTCCTTCAACTCCAGTGCCTAAATATATATCTCCAGACCTGGCCCTGCGGAGATCATTATCAATCGTCCGGTTTGCTACAGCCGCCAAATCAAGCAAGTGGTCCTCGTTCAAGACGACTTTTAAGTAAAAAAAAAAAAAAACATTACACAAAAATGTGAATAAATGATCATTCGGGCCAAACTAGTTCATCACCTTAGGTGTTCTTTTTAAGCAAGGATTTTCCTCGTCCTTATATCATACGGCCTGTGATTATTATTATTTTTTTTTTAATAAATGAGGTTTATTACAACCACATTTCGGTAATATGTTACAAAAAAGAGTCACAAAAACCGCTCTTCTCCCCCGTCCGTACCCCTCTTCGTCTACCTGCCTCTCTCTCTCTCTCTCTCTCTCTCTCTCTCTCTATGAATATTTTCGGCCAATTGGAGGGTGAAGGGGTCCATGTAGGAGTTATGTGTCTATCACACGGGGCGGAAAATAACACGTTGCTTCAGGATACTCCATAAAACTTGCATTATCACTTCCGTGTCGGAATGACGCCATCATCTGCGTTTGCTGAATCACCATATTGGGCTTCTTCTGAACTACACTTTTAGCTGAGAGTATTTGTGCAGAGAGAGAGAGAGAGAGAGAGAGAGAGAGAGAGAGAGAGAGAGAGGAATTTTCCCAGTGTACACAGACCATGTCAAGAGATGCAAATACTGAGTCATTTATGCGTTCAACAGCCAGAGGGGCAGTTAGCAAAAACAAATCCAGTTTTTACAGATCACCCAGCTAATAAATAAACATTCGAAAAAGCGTAGAGAGGTTTTATCGACATAAACAGTCGGATGACACCAAGACAGGAAAACCCCCGTTTATAATACTGAAATAAAATACCTGTAACTAAACCTTTTACTTACGTTTAAAACAGAAAGTTCCTCCAGGATTATAACAAAATATGTTACTGCCACATTCACAACTAACAGCGGCATCTTGGATGAAACCCCTGAGCAAAAAACTTCCATAACTTCAGCAACGTCTTACATCTACACAGAATGTTCATCAGCAGCGCGTTGGTTGGTGCCCCTACACACACTGCACCATTCACATCAATCTTACACGTTCACACTTCTAGAAGATTAAAATTCTTTTTTTTACCAACACCTTCATGCCATCTATCCAGCTCTTTTTAGTTCTTCCAAATTATATATTTTTCACCAACCTATCATCCTGTATTCTTCTAACATGACCAAACCACCTTAAAATACTGATTCATGCTTTCTCCTACGATTAATATTTTTACCACTTTTATAAATTCAGATATTTCTCATCAATTCAGTTCATCGTATCACAAATGTACTAATCATCCACTCCAAATTCCGTTCATGGATAAAAAGTTAAGTATACCTTAGTTTTACCAGACCACTGAGCTGATTAACAGCTCTCCTAGGGCTGGCCCGAAGGATTAGACCTATTTTACGTGGCTAAGAACCAATTGGTTACTTGGCAACGGGACCTACAGCTTATTGTGGAATCCGAACCACATTATAGCGAGAAATGAATTTCTATGACCAGAAATAAATTCCTCTAACTCTTCATTAGCCGGGCGGAGAGGCGAACTCGGGCCTAGCGAGTTTCCAGGCCACAACTCTACCGACTCTCCCAACGAAGAGCTCATTCATGGATAATATTCTCCTCCTACGAAGTTGCACATAAGCCTGACTTCCATTGCATGGCTTCTTGCATCGCTCCTCCCATGAAGATATTCAACAGCCACCATAAATAATCTTTTGATCACTCACACCGCCTTATCTTCTACGCTATCTACTCTCAACACCCTCCACATTGCTTCGTTACTGATTTTATCAGAGGCTTTTTCTAGGTTCATCTAAGCCGCGTACAGTATTTTTACTTTGCCTTTAGACTTCTCACATGTCTTCTTCGTAACAGACTTCTGGCCACACACCTTCTTCCTGGTCCAAATTCTTACTGTTTTTCGTCTCTCTTACACATTCTTAACCTAAATCCTTCCATACACCTTACGTGATATGTTAAATAGTGTTATTCTTACAGTCACTTCTGTCATCTCCTTTCCCTAATACAGACATGCCCTACAAGCCCTGGTCAGCTATTCCCTCACGCCATCACCCCATTATCGCTGCATATCACCTGTAATCCGATCAACGACGTCTCTCCATTTTTCAGCCTTTCAATTGCCCTACTTGTATCCTCAAACAGTTAATTCCACAAGCTGTCTCACACTTAAACTAGTCTGCTGTAACCTTGCATTATTCAATTCTGCCTTTCCTCTATCTTCTCTTGGTCTTCCATTTCCCTTCCTCCCAAGACATCTGAATTACACCCAAGTTCCTCGCTGGGTGAGCGGCTTCCGTTCTCAACTACCACTCTGTTGGTCGTGAGTTCGAATCTCCGAGCGGCCAGTGAAGAACAAGAGGAATTTGTTTCTGGTGATAGAAATTAATTTCTCGCAATAATGTGGTTCGGATTCCACAATAAGCTGTAGGTCCCGTTGCTAGGTAACCATTGGTTCTTAGCCACGTAAAAATAAATCTAATCCTTAGGCCAGCCCTAGGAGAGCTGTTAATCAGCTCAGTGGTCTGGTTAAACTAAGATATGCTTTAACTTAACCCTTTTTGCTAACTTATCCTCTTCCATTCTCTCGACATAACCAAACCACCTCAAAATATATTCATCCACCTTTTCATTTACGATAACCAGTTTTGGTCACATCGTTGTCATCCACATTTCTCACTTCTCAAAAGCCCCATATTTCAATAAACTATGCAGGTAATTCATCTCAGTATAACCTACTATTCTCTCTTTAGGTTCCATCAAAAAGAGGTGGCTCTACTGGCCATGTTTCCCTATACTATTCTTTTCTCATGATGCACAGCTCAGCTTATCTACCTGAAGTTGCTTCACCTAATTTACCTGCCCTCTCAGTGTCCTGGCTTGCATTTACTTCTACCCATCTATAGTAAAATTCATACTTTCATATCCCAGGTTTCAATTTTGCTACAGCTTACTGCGCACCCAACTTTTACTTCGTGCAGATATTTGTAAACTCTGTCACCCTTCTCTGTAGACTCTTTCTGCAAGCATCAATCAACAGTGTATCATTTACACCCAATTTTGACATCCCACAAAGTTGATCTCACATCGTACTTCCTATATTAAAAACCCACAGACAGAGCTCACGCCCTTCTCTGAGACCTGCTTAAAAAAATCACACTCGATTATTATTCATGGTCTTACAGAGAATTTACTTTTATTACGAAAAGTTCCCCTGACTTTTTAAAGCCCAACTAAACCGTATATCTCATGACTCCCAATAAGCATATTCATACCGCAAGAAATTTATTTATATTACAATTTACTTACGTCCAAAATTCATTTTAAAAAATGGTTTAAAATCTGATTGGCTGGTTTCCCCAGTGGCTCATGGGATAATGTGGCTACCGCTCCTGCAAACACTCTCTCTCTCTCTCTCTCTCTCTCTATCCCCTCCCCGCAATGTTTGCCCAAGCGAGCATGCGGGATGTTTTGAGTACGTCAGAGTCTTTATCAACAATGACACAGACCTGTTGCACATCAAGCAGAGAGTCTTCGACATTCATTTGAGATCGAATGAATGAAACTCGGAAGTAAATGAATCTAGACAACAATACAACACACTTCAAACATCGTTGTAACTTCTCGCACTTCCTTTTGATTTTATTCTCTTATAATCTGCACCGCAAATGCGACAAATAGGAGGGCATATTCCTAGTTTTAAACCATCTTAATTTTGTCCATATTTGCTTGAGTTCATTACAATACAAGAACGTTCTTGGGATCCGTAATGTTTCAATGATATATATATATATATATATATATATATATATATATATATATATATATATATATATATATATATGTATATGTTTGTGTATATATTTATATATGTGCGTATATATACATATATATATATATATATATATATATATATATATATATATATATATATATATATATATATATATATATATATATATATGTATATGCGCGGCAGCGCATGGGCATCTTTCGTGGATCCCTGTACCGCAGTGAAAGGTCATAGGTTTGAATTCCAGTATACCTCTGCAGACCTATGCAATGAATTATATGCCTGGTTAATAGTCGACCGCAAAAAGAAAGTCTCATGAACTCTTATTAATCAAGCAAACCGTAAATTGGACTGGTCTAGACCAATACCCTGTTAAACAAGACCTCTGCTTTGTACCTTTGCTGAAATAGTCCAGATCAGTGGTCGCTTATGGCGTCACTTCTGACATTTTCTCCATCTTCGATATCCTTTAAGACAAAATCTATGAGCCATCGGCAACAATCTTTACGATTCATCTTGGCCCATACATCAGACGTTTCTGATATAAAAGTTGCTCTTCCTATGCGTCTTAAACTTCCCCAGAGAACCGCTCTTGGTCAAAAAGCTACTGATGTGGGTTTTCAAATGTTCTAAAATGGAAGCAACGGAAACCTAACGTACTTTAGAGACAGATGTCTTTCCAGTTTTATGCCCGTCAAGTAGTATCATTCGAAAACTGGATTCTGTGTTAGTTACGAATGACGGTTAACATTTTAGCAAAACAGGTAAACATGTGAACGTATATATAAATTACACAATGCCGAGCGTTTGTGCCCTCGTGGCCTCGTTCAAAGAGTTAAATAGGTAAACAGCTGAGTCAAGAGCTGAAAATATTAGGAAGTTGCATGGAATTTAAACATGTAACCTTCCTGCGCATATAATTTCACACAATGGACAAGACCATTTATGATATCACAAATGTAAATATTAACCCCAATAACACATTTTTAAAGCTTTGCACTTTATTCGCATAGGTTTTACATATAACCGAGGTTTAGACTTTACTTTTAATTTATTTAAAGTGTATAATAGTGTTTTCAGGATTTAAAAGATATAAATAATTAACAAACACACGTTACTCATACACACACATATACAAACATACATGTACAAACAAACAAATTACACATATATTATATATATATATATATATATATATATATATATATATATATATATATATATATAAATATTTATATATATATATATATATATATATATATATATATATATAATATAAACAATTTATAATATAAACAGTATAACGTTTACAAGAAATATCGGAATCCTGACCATTTCAAACAATGGCAAATTTCGAATTCTTCAACTAATTTAGTTACTGACAAATTTCGTAAGCAATGGCCATTCTAATTAAAGGTAAATATCGGATTTCTTGACCATTTTAATTAATAGTAAATTTCAGAATTTCCTAAACATACAAATAATGATAAATTTCGGATTCCCCGACCACTTCATTTAATATTAAATTTCGTAATTACTGACCATTTTCAATGATGATAATTTTCATATTTCATGGTCATTGTAAGTAACGGTAAATTTTGGAAACTATGACCATTTAAATTAAATGGTAAATTCAGGAAACCCCAACACTCATAATTTATGTAAAGTTATGAACCACGGCCATTTAAATCAATGTAGCAAGGTCGTTAGGTTTTTCCACTTCCTTTTCGAAATATTAAACGAAAACTGCATTCACCTGTAATGCAGGCAGCAAGTTGGTCTGTCCCTCAAATTTTACTTCACCTCTGCTAAGTCTTTCCTTGCTTACCCTTGTCAGTCTAAACAGAAAATATCTCGAAAACGAACGAAAGCTTTTTTCATGAAACCGTGAAAATACAGAAACTAATGTTTGGTGCCTATGGATGAGGGAGGGACACCCGACCCGGTATTGAAAATGGCTGTTGTAAAGTCAGTTTTGCAGTGTCAAAATGAATAAACATTAGTCCCACTTGATGTCAGTTACGCTACATCCGATATTGTTGTTTTAATCCCAACAACGCGATGAAATGACGAAGGAAAAAATGAAAATAAAAACTTTCCGATTATTATGCATACATAAACTCATATTTCATTCCAGTGGATGAAAACTTCACTTCAGTCTTCCTCCCAGTTTTATTCTACCAATTTCTTCCTCCCAGGTAATTCTACCAATTTCTTCTTCCTAGTTTTATTCTATTAATTTCTTCCTCCTGGTTTTATTCTATCAATTTCTTCCTCCTAGTTTTATTCAATCAATTTCTTCCTCCTAGTTTTATTCTATCAATTTCTTCCTCCGAATTTTATTCTACTCTTTCTTCATCCCCGTTTTATTCGATCAATTTCTTCCTCCTAGTTTTATTCTACCAATTTCTTCCCAGTTTTATTCTACCAATTTCTTCCTCCTAGTTTTATTCTACCAATTTCTTCCTCCCAGTTTTATTCTACTCTTTCTTCTTCCCGTTTTATTCTATAAATTTCTTCCTCCTAGTTTTATTCTACCAATTTCTTCTTCTCAATTTTATTCTACCAATTTCTTCTTCCCAGTTTTATTCTACCAATTTCTTCTTCCTAGTGTTATTCTACCAATTTCTTCTTCCCAGTTTTATTCTACCAATTTCTTCCTCCCACTTTTATTCTAAGTATTTCTTCTTCCCAGTTTCATTCTACTCTTTCTTCTTCCCTGTTTTATTCTACCTATTTCTTCTTCCCACTTTTATTCTAAGTATTTCTTCTTCCCAGTTTAATTCTACTCTTTCTTCTTCCCTGTTTTATTCTACCTATTTCTTCTTCCCAGTTTTATTCTACCAATTTCTTCTTCCCTGTTTTATTCTACCAATTTCTTCCTCCTAGTTTTATCCTACTAATTTCTTCCTCCCAGTTTTATTCTACTCTTTCTTCTTCCCAGTTTTATTCTAACAATTTCTTCCTCCCAGTTTTATTCTAATTTTTCTTCGTCCCCATTTTATTCTACCAATTTCTTCCTCCCAGTTTTATTCTACTCTTTTTTTCTTCCCCGTTTTATTCCACCAATTTCTTCTTCCCAGTTTTATTCTAACAATTTCTTCCTCCTAATTTTGCTCTACCAATTTCTTCTTCCCAGTTTTATTCTACCAATTTCTTCCTCCTAGTTTTACTCTACCAATTTCTTCCTCCCAGTTTTGTTATACTCTTTCTTCTTCCCAGTTTTATTCTATCTATTTCTTCTTCCCAGTTTTATTCTACCTATTTCTTCTTCCCAGTTTTATTCTACCAATTTCTTCTTCCCGGTTTTACTCTACCAATTTCTTCCTCCCAGTTTTGTTCTACTCTTTCTTCTTCCCAGTTTTATTCTACCAATTTCTTCCTCCTAGTTTTATCTTACCAATTTCTTCCTCCCAGTTTTATTCTACCTATTTCTTCTCCCCAGTTTCATTCTACCAATTTCTTCCTCCTAGTTTTACTCTACCAATTTCTTCCTCCCAGTTTTGTTCTACTCTTTCTTCTTCCCAGTTTTATTCTACCAATTTCTTCCTCCTAGTTTTATTTTACCAATTTCTTCCTCCCAGTTTTATTCTACCTATTTCTTCTTCCCAGTTTCATTCTGCCAATTTCTTCTTCTTAGTTTTATTCTACCAATTTCTTCCTCCTAGTTTTATTCTACCAATTTCTTCTTCCCAGTTTTATTCTACTCTTTCATCTTCCCCGTTTTATATTACCAATTTCTTCTTCCCAGTTTTATTCTATCAATTTCTAACTCCTAGTTTTATTCTACCAATTTCTTCCTCCTAGTTTTATTCTAGCAGTTTCTTCCTCCCAGTTTTAATATATCAGTTTCTTCCTCTCAGTTTTATTCTACCACTTTCTTCCTCCTAACTTTATTCTACTAATTTCTTCCTCCCAGTTTTATTCTACCAATTTCTTCCTCCCAGTTTTATTCTGCTCTTTCTTCTTCCCCGTTTTATTCTACCAGTTTCTTCCTCCTAGTTTTATTCTACCATTTCCATTACATTTTTACTTCATTCGTAGATACTTCACAAACCTTGGCATGAAAACGTGGCTACACATCTCCACTTGATCACATTAGCAAATAGCTTCACGAGCAACAACGATTTAGGTTGAATTTACTTAACTACTTCAACCTTCCTCTTCCTTTCCCGAGGACGCAGGTTTATTTCTTTAATCTACTCCGTTAAATTAAACAAATCAAAGACGAAGTTCAACAAAGAGAACAATGAAATGGATTAAGGAGAACAATCCTTTGTCTCCGAACAAAGCGGAATACACACTCCCGTCGCCCAGTAATATTTCACAAGAACAATGGCGAGAAAAACTGACCAGGTCTACTACAATTACCCCAAGTGTTCCCGAGCGGACACATGTACAAAAATGCGTCGGCGCAATCGAATTTTCTGTACAGCTTACAATACTGTATGAAACCCTCAGCCACAGCCCAGGAAACTTTCAGCCGCGGCCCACGAAACTTTCAGCTAGGGCCTGGTGGTGGCCTGTGTTACTGGCACCTATAGCGGTGCTAGACGCACGATCATGGCTAACTTTAACCTTAAGTAAAATAAAAAAAATACTGAGGCTAGAGGGCTGCAATTTGATATGTTTGATGACTGGAAAGTGGATGATCAACATACCAATTTGCAGCCCTCAAGCTTCGGTAGTTTTTAAGATCTGAGGGCGGACAGAAAAAGTGTGGACAGACAGTCAAGTAGCCATCTCAATAGTTTTCTTTTACAGAAAACTAATAGGGAATAGAAAAAAATCTGGACTCACACAATGATGAAAAGTGGAGACTCTCATAATTACGATAATTACATCTGAAAAAGAAGTGGGAGATCCCATTCTTCTTGGGGCGCACGTTCCCCGGCCTTGTTGTCGAGTCGTTAGGCGTCGTAAAAATGCCTGAATCTCACAGCCACAATGAAGACAGACATGGCCGAAACAGCCAGGTCATGCCGTAAATGAGTGCAACTGACCACACGACACGCGTCTTGGCCCGTCTATGGAATTTTTGGAGCGATGGCTATACTCGATTTTTTTTTCTTTTTCTTAGTACTTATCCTTTTAACCTTGTACGCTCAGCATTTGACTCCTAACTAACAGTCTCCATTTTTGGGAATATATACCCACTTCTTACAGTCACATGTTTCTTAAATGTGCTGGTTATAGGTAATAAACCGTAGAAGTGTGAACTTCTTTTTTTTATATGAAATCTCAAAAGTACAATATAGGATAACACTGATGTGGGATATATATATATATATATATATATATATATATATATATATATATATATATATATATGTGTGTGTGTGTGTGTGTGTGTGTGTGTGTGTGTGTGTGTGTATGTATATATATATATATATATATATATATATATATATATATATATATATATATATATACAGTATATACAATATATATACATATACACACAGTATACAACAGATACCCTCATTTTTTGCCCTATATCAGTGCCGTGGATATGTACAAAATGACTTCTAGAGTCACAGCATCGAACAGGGCAAAGTTAACGCTAATGAGCAAAAAAAAAAAAAAATTAGAGAACGCCCGTCATAACCTAAGGCAATCCGAGTCGAACGGAACTCGCTTAGTTGATCGTCAAAGCTACTAAATCTATTTGACTTTTAGTTGAAATGATTATCAAAATGATCAATTGAGAGGTATCGTCACTAACGTCATCATCTTTGTCTCAATGCAAATCCTCACCATCACAGTGACAGAACTGGAATAAGTCATTTAGTGAAGGAATAATGCCAGCCCATCTCACCCTACCCCTACCACACAAAAAAAGGCAAAAAAAAAAGGAAAGAAAAGTAAAACCAGACAGAAAAAAAGAGCTACGTGACCAGCATGCTAAGCAGCATCTTCCTGGTCCTCCCAGAGATGCGCATGTACAGAAGCAAGGTGAGATAAACGCGGATAAATGGGCTTTGCAACATGGATGCAATAGTTGCGCGGGCTATAAGAACCCCCTAATCTACGTTTACAGCTCGATGTTCCACTTGGATTTAATTTATCTTATTTCCAGCTCACTTATGATCACCTCAGAGATACTTACATTTTAGCTATCTAGTTGCAATAAAAGTCCAGCTCAGACGTTAATAAAACCCCATTTCTACTTAGTCAACTTTCACCATGGCTGGTCTCCCGAACACGCCACGTCCCTCCCCAACCCCCCATCTAACCATTTTGTCTTATTTTGCTTGATATAATCGTTTGCGAGAAGACAACAAGATAGCATTCTCAATCTAGGGACTCTTCCGCGTTAACGGAAACACGAAATCAATTAGTCACTTAGGTAATGACACATTTAACCCCCTCAAATCTACAAGCTAGTAGAAAAGCAGGAGCCTGTGCTGGAAAAGAACAACTTGACTGGTAGAGAAGCTGGAGCCTGTGCTGGAATAGAACACCTTAACTGGTAGAAAAGCAGAAGCCTGTGCTGGAAAAGGACAACTTAACTGGTAGAAAAACAGAAGCCTGTGCTGGAAAAGGGCAACTTAACTAGTAGAAAAGCAGGCGTCTGTGCTGGAAAAGGACAACTTAAAACATCAGTAGCCTATGACATAAATACTGGAACGGCATGTGATCGGAAGGGTCTCAAATCGAGTAAGCGAGAGTACGTTCTAGATCGAAGTGAGAGACAAATTTTCCGTGTAGACAAAGAATATGATGCGGCTAATGTGGAAGTTTCCTGCATCATTGACTCCGCAATTAAACGATGAGTGTGGTAGCGACTATTGCTTTGACTGTTTCTCTGGGGTCACCCCACCTTATATCAAATAAGGTTTGTTACTGAAATACACACACAGACAGAAATGCGAGGTCAGAGCCCTGGCAACACCACGAGAAGAGATGTGTTCGATTTCCAACCGAGGTAGAGCGATTTATCAGGCAAGGTTGGAAAAACCTACTGGGCCTTTGTTGACCTACTTATGAATTACACGATCAAGTCCATTGTGGTGGGTAGAAGCCAATGCAGAACAGGGCATGGGCTCAGCTACCTCATCTACAAAGGCTTGCTGGGAACAGAAGGGTAACCCTGTCTAAACTGATCCCTCATACGAAGGAAGAAAGGGGTATCCTCGACATAACGAAATAAGACTAACGTGTGTGGGGGAGCTGGGCTGCGTAGAAGACGGTTCTACAGTTTAGAATCTGATCTGTAATTCAGAATTTCCCGCAATGTCTGAGAAGGAATGAATAGCTGTATCTAAATTGTAAGCATGAATAATGTTAATGACGCATAATCACTGGGGCTATTGCCTTTCTGCCACAACTAATATCATGGCATTCAAACACAGTTTGTGCCTTTTCCTGTCATTGTTTATAAATCAGTTTTTATAAATCAGTTTTTTTAGGTCAATATACGGTGAAAATACAAATTTATAAATATATTAAGACGCCAAATGTTCGAGTTCTTATCAATCTCATGCCTCAGACCTAAACACTATATATAATTAACACACTGAAACCCGAATATTGATAAGCAATAAAAACTGCGCAAGAAAATAAAATAATTAACAAAAAGATAAGTAACCCCTTCCACCAAAACAAACCGTCGATCACCCTACTATTAACAAGCAGTCAAGTCTTTGGCCTGACACGGCAAGCGAACACGTCTCCTGAATTGCCTTGGCCATAGACTATGATTTATGGGCGGACTTTTTTCAGAGGGGTCGCACGCAAAAGTGCTATGCCCTGTTTACATCTAAGTGGAAGCAACACATTAGAGCCATACACGACTTTTTGCCCTTAACCCCTTTACCGACCGCCATTACACGCTGTTGCTGTGTCTGCTTCCCTCCCTCTCTCTCTCTCTCTCTCTCTCTCTCTCACACACACACACACATGAGCGTATACATGCACACATCGAGTTATCTATTTATCGGTTATCTAATGGCAGCGCTGGAGGTGTGTTGTGGAGACACTGGGGTTGCCATAGTACAAGAGGGCACGCAATTTCCTTGCCTCCTTTTGTAAAAGTACAAGATTTGAAGAGGAATAAGTTAAGAGAAACAACTTTCAGTTCTCACAAACAGGAAAGGGAAATAGTGACATACATCAGTGACTCGTCATTAGAAATTTTCCTCGTCTACCGAAAGGTTCCAAAGGTTCCTCCTCATAAATTAATCATGAACTCTTTTTGTCTAACGAAAGAGATTCCTCTCAATCGTACATAGCCCATAATAATTTCCTCTTAGAACTGGTCTTTCCTCAGACAAGCTTATTTACCACTTGATATGACTTTCGTATGGCTTAGTATAGTTTTACTAAATACCCGTGGATAAAAGTTCTCTTCAATGGGGGCACGCAAGTGACAATATGGATCACGGACAGTATAATCATAATACATCCATCTCAATAAATCAATTCCAGAATGTGTCGTGAAATAAGGATGACAGTGAGGTACGTTATTGGAAGCACATAAGGAAAGAAGAGTCTTTCAGATGTGCCCAGAAAAGATTGGTTGACAGGCACTGTGGATTGCGTTATAAAAAAAATTAGTTCTACTGAGTGATGAAAGATTGAGTCGTTGATTTTAGCATGGTCAAAAACTGGATCCCTGGAAGCACCATGCAAAAGGGCTGTATGAACGTTCATTCAAAGCAATAGATAAATGAATACATAAATTAAAAATGACGCGTTGGCTGTTTTCTGCATGAATAGCACTACTATTGTTTTCTGCAGCAAATTTTTCTATCATGATGAGAAGTCACACATCTCTGCAGACCAGTTTAAAGAACAAAATCGTCCTGAAGGAAACTCAAGAGCCTTAAAAAAAAGCCACTGAAAGCTATTCAAAAGAAATTATCCATGCAAATACTTAAAAGATATGTATCGGTCATCTTCATATTTACGCGCCCAGGATATCTTGACAAGTGGCTAAATTCCATTAAATTTCTGTTGTCTGACTGCCTACAATAAAAAGGCGAATGAATAATGCAAATGGCTGCTAATGCTATGACAAATGCTCCTGCCCAGATAGCTTCAGCTTCTGAATAAGAAATTTAGAATGACTGGTGTCGTTCAGGGCACTCTTTAAAACTTACCAGGTCACTCCACCCCCTTTTTTCTTGAAAGAGAGAGAGAGAGAGAGAGAGAGAGAGAGAGAGAGAGAGAGAGAGAGAGAGAGAGAGCTTGGCGGTAAACTGATTCCCACGAAATAAATATGTGAAAGGTTAGCATGCTATAATTACGAGACCACCTGGGATGATGATCAGAGGAACTTAATCCACATCAGAATACAAACAAAAAGAGACTACTTGCAGTGGGTGAAATGGTGAAGACTAGCATGCACAAAATAAAGACAATTTGGAAAACACATGCGCAAAACCATACGTTTACTAAAATTATTAGTTTCTGTACCCAGTAAAACTTTTTCTCAGAAATTTGAGCGATCCAACCAAGCACTACGGCACTTTCAGACATTCAGCGCTGAAGACAGTGAAAAGAGGGAGTTCGAGGGGTTGGACAGCAAGATAAAGAGATCCAGAAAATTAAGGAGATGAAGTAAAAGGAGCTAAAGGCGGAAATGGGAGAAAACCTCACAGTTGCACTAAGAAGCAATGGCTGGAGAGGTTGGACCGCAAGACTGGAAAAAAAGGAATCGGGAATGGAGGTAAAGTAAAAGGCTAAAATATGGGTGCAGCCAGGACCTGAAGGGATGCTGCAGACACCCTTTAGTAATGTCTCCAGTGCACGCACTGGCAGCACTACTTCCCAACGGTATAATAAGCCTTCTGCTGCCAAGCGAAGCCAAGGACCTCCGGTCAATGGTTTCCTCGGCGTGTTTTTCCAGGGGCCAAGTCCAGTTTCCATGGACTAGTCCTTCAAGTATTCTTCTTTGAAGGCTATCTAATGAGGTAATGATGACGATAATTGTACCTTAATTATCATTATTATTATAATCAGCAGTGGCAGTAGTTCTTAAATAATATTATTATTGCCTTTGTGTCAAATTATATCATCACGATTACTGGGACGAATAATAAATTCCACAAGAATTTCGTTGCCCCAGTTCCCTTATAATGTCGGCTGAAATGGCTCTCAGAAGCTCTCCGAGGATCTTTTAATAATTTTGAACAACAAAATAACCGTGGATATTATTATTATTATTATTATTATTATTATTATTATTATTATTATTATTATTATTATTATTATTATTAATGCATGCGTTCCAAAGCTGTAAAACAGCAAAATTATTTCCTCTCAGGTCTGACGTTTTATTTTTTCCACATTAGTATTCTTGAGTGATCTGATTTGGTGCACCGCTAGAACAATCTAAAGGGACAAGGCCTTTATTTTATACACTGTATAACGCTCCTTTAACTTATCTGCTCAATTTTTGATAAAAGAAAAAAACACGACCTCGTCTGTCATCAGCACCTGGCATGAAGGCAAGTTTAACAAATACCCTAATCCTGTTTGTTGCTACACTTTACTTTAAACTCGTTTTTTTCAGCCGCATGTTCGGTATACTTGATATACTTCGCCGTGTGTCTAATATATTAATGGTCCCTTATCTATTTATACGTATCATTTCCACTGTTATTATATTTTCTATCGAAGAGTCTCTGCATATTAAAAATTCACATTTCTTTACAAGTCCGCCTCCGGAGCCAACGACCATCTTATTCAAAATCACCCACAATGCAAGCACCCACAATAATCCAATCAATAACAGAAAAAGGACGAAATTACCATTCAAATGTGCCACTTTCACCATCGCGCAGTTGACGTTTCAAAACACTGAGTACGTTCAGTGTCAGCTCGAACTGTTATAAAAACGAAAAATCACAGGCATCTAAAACGGGGCTGAAATGTTTCCCTTCTCTCGTAAACCGACGGTTACCACTTGGCGGCCGAGATTCTGTGATCAAATGCGAAAGTTGATGACCACGCTACCCAATCGCATTAGTAACACCCAGTGCGGTTCTATTCTCAATTATTTCGGCGTACTCTGCTCTGTCAATACAAAACGCGACCGCATTCCGATTTCGAAGACCAGTTGATCCAGGAGACTGAAACCTGTACTGGTATTCTCTACATGATGAAGTTTTCAGGTCCTGTCTCAAACCGGGGTTGCTAGCACGTGAAGATTGCACTCACTGAACGACTCTCTCTCTCTCTCTCTCTCTCTCTCTCTCTCTCTCTCTCTCTCTCTCTCTCTCTCTCTATTAATATTATTATTTAAATAGTTTCACCAGACCACTGAGCTGAATATCAGCTCTCAAAGGGCTGATCCCAAGGATTTGTTGTTACTTATATTGTTTTCTTATATTTTGTCAATTACAATTTTTCAGAAAGCTTATAACTGGATTAATTGCAAATGTTGAAGTTTCTGTAAACCGGGCAATAGCTAGCATGGACAAGTTCCTTTATTACAACTTTCCTGTATGTGTGTGTGCGTGTGTGTGTGTGTTTAAACTGGCAGACGTTAGCCCAGACAAGTAGTTGTCGATCTGCTGAGAAAATCCAGAAACAAGTTTCAGGCGAAAAATGCTTCGAACATTTTCCTTTAATATGATATAAAAATGATTAAAAATAAGGCTACGGCCATCTTTTAGAATTATAAAAAAAAAAAAAAATGAATAAAAAGGACCGACAACACCCCCAAAAAGATACAAACGTGCCAGTCCAAAATCCAGAAAACAGAAAGGGGGTTGAATGTTAGGTTAACGTACTGATTCCGTACTATACCTGGCGTTGCTGAAGCTTGCAACATACCTCAGAGTCCAGCACAAGCCGCAACAGTTCATAACGAAGCTCAAAATCCATTACAACAAGATGTCAGAGATATAAAGATATCATAACTTTTTGTATTTTCCATTACCTTCTGTTACTTCTTTCGAATAACCACCATATTCTTTGGAAGCTTGAATTTTAAGTCAATGGCCCTGTGGGCTTGTTTCATATGAATAGGTTTTCATCTTCTGAATAATAATAATAATAATAATAATAATAATAATAATAATAATAATAATAATAGCGATCAGCGGAATTGCTGTTCACTAAAAACCAGTTCTTCATACAAAGATCAGAATCTGAGAGCAGACCTTGACGAAGCACTTGTTTTCCATTCGGCAATGCGACCCGAAAACGATTCTTAGTCCTCCCCGGAGAGTGCAGGCATTACATGCTGGATTAACCCCATTGTCTCCGCAGGAATTTTCTTGCCTTTGTCCAGTTGCCTGGATGGGAATGAGCGCATAATAGCCATTATGAAAGGTGATATTTTGTGCTGTCGTCTTGTCAGTTCTTTTCGCTTTTCAACATTTTGATCATAGGTTTATATGAATAAGTCATTTTTAAATAACAAGTTTTCCATCGCATTCTTCTCAATTATCGTAAGTTCTGGAATCAATTATCTTCCAATCCGCAATGTTAGGAAACACTGCGTCTGGCCAGTGACACAGCCATAAAATAATGAAAATGGCTGCGTGGTTAGCACTTTGAACTACACAGTGTGAACCATGTCCTGGTTCCCAAGCCTCAGGCTGCCACAAAAGAATAAAATGACGTTAAGCGCGCGTGCGTCCACACACATACTGCACAAATATAAATATATATATATATATATATATATATATATATATATATATATATATATATATATATATATATATATATATATATATATAATATATATATATATGTATATAATATATATATATATATATATATATATATATATATATATATATATATATATATATATATATATATATAATATATATATAAATATATAAATATATATATATATATATATATATATATATATATATATTTATATATATATATATATATAATATATATATATACATTTATATATACATATATATTATATTTGTTTATATATATATATATATATATATATATATATATATATATATATATATATACTGTATATAAATCAATATCACCATCAAAGCCGCGTGACGCAAAAGTCCTCTTTAAAAATTCCGCCACTCATGTTTTTCCTGTGCTTTATCTTCCACAATTCTCCCTTCTTCTCCAGCCTTTCATCTCACAATTCTCAACCGAGCTGACTATCATGCATCACTCTCATTGGGGTTGTGGGAAGGGCAGGGCCAAGCCATTCCCATCTTCTTTTCACCATTTTCTCATTTACAAAAGGAACTTCCGGAATTTCCCTTACGGCGTCATTCCTAACACTGTCCAGCCACCTGATTCTTAATATGATTCTTGAAGTTCTGTTTTCAAATGCCCGGATGCGATGCAAATTCCTGAGATGTATGCTAGTATTGCACCAGCCCTGGTTTTTTTGCCATGCCCCTAGGTTAGGTTAGGTTGATACGCATCACGTCATTTGGGTGTGGGAAACATAATGAGATTATTTTCAAGATAATTATATGGTTAGTTTTTAAGATATGGCGTCCCGCTTTTTTCAGGGAAAGGTCCTGTACACGGTTGCATCTCGAGGAAATTGCTACCCGGACAAGATTCATGTCTGTACAGCAACACATATCACACTAGACATAAATGTAAAACTAGACACAAATGTAAAATATCACTTTCGCATTCAATTTCAATTTATTTTATTTCCAAATCTTATTAAGCCTACCAATTGTCTGGTTTGCTTTTCCAGTCTTTCACTAAACTCAAATTCTGGAAAACATGTGCCAGAGAGCATTGTTCCTAAACATTTTTAAAGATTCAACCTCATTAATCCTTTCTTTATTCAATGTTATTTCATCCCTATGAGCATACTGTTTTTTTTTTTTTTTTTTTTTGTCAAACGTATTCATTTTGAGTGCCATCTCTCTAGATATATGATGCATTCTGTTGAGTAAGCTTTGCAAATCTCACGGTGTTCTGCTAACTAAAAGGGGATCGGCTGCATGTTCTAAGTCAGTCAAGTTCATCTTCTCACTCCAATCTAAACCTTTTCGTCCATCTCCTGCCCCTTTTTCAATGTAAAATCGTTAAGAGGGTCATACAGCAAACGTGGAATAACACTCCCTTGTAGCACCACATTATTTGTTGAAAATTCACTTGACAAGACCCCACCAACATTAGCTTGGCATCTACCACGTTCAAGGATAATTTCGAATAGTTTTATATATTTACAGGGAATGCCACAGTGACGGACGATCTTCCATAATATATATATATATATATATATATATATATATATATATATATATATATATATATATATATATATATATATATATATATATATATATATATATATACTATTATTTATTGGCATCTGTAGATCAAGGACTGTTTATGGGAATACAGCACATAAAAAAATCTTAGAACAGAGAGAGAAAATCTTAGAGAGAGAGAGAGAGAGAGAGAGAGAGAGAGAGAGAGAGAGAGAGAAACATGTTTGCAATTAATATACCCTGTACGATTCTGACCATATGATTGCTTGGAAGGTTTTCGAATTAGGTCTGACGGTTAAAAGTATTTCAAAGTCTAGCAATCAATACGGTGCAAAATTAAGCAGAATACGAAATTACACGCAAAATTACAGAACATTTGCCTTTTTCCAGCTACATTCCAACTCTACCTTTTTCTAAGTTAGAATAGGGCATTAGGTTCTTTCCCCATCACCCCTGCAATAAGAAAAAAAGAAATATGTATCTGTCAATGCTGTCCCCCCAACCCCCCGCGCACAAAATGAAAGTTACCGATAGTTCCAATCATTTCTCGGTCGGAGTTCCCATCCTAGAACTTTGTTTACATAGGAGCCCGGAAGGTTGCCATGACAACGCCTCGACGCTCTAAATGAAGTTTACGTGTTACTTTTGCTCTTCCGTGCTGCTTTTTCTCTCTTGTTTATCCAACGGGAAGGGTAAACATTTCCCAGCTAGTCTAATGCAACGCCGTAGTCAAATACACCAGCTTCTGAAATGCCTATAATGTGTTTCCTTGACAACGATGGAAAAGTGAGATCTGTTTTGCAAGACTGTTTCCTCAACGAGGTAATTGGGGGTTAAAAGATGCTCAGTCTGGTTTAGTGTCAGATCATTGGTTATGTCTCATTTTCTATTTATCTTCCTTTCGAGAGTGCACCTTTAATAATAAAATTGGAAAGAATCAAGAACAGTTCCGAACTTCCTCTGACTGAAAGAACAGCTGAGAGACATTGTCGAGTTTAATGTTCGTTCAGTAATTAAGAAACAAGACCTTAATGACTTCATCACTTGTTCATACCTTGTTCTGTACCTCATTTATTTTCTTTCCTGCCCGACTGATATCAGAATTGTTTGCTATGTGACTGGCTGTTGGCTGTTCCTTTTAAACTCAGCTACAGTAGCATTCTAAACGAGCCTGCACTTAAGAGCATGAGAAGAAACTCAGGATGAACGGAAGTCAAGTACGTGCAAAGAAGACAGTTGTTGAAACTGAATACATATTGTACATAATCAAGGAACTACTGCAATTAACAAATAAATACGGAAATGAGAGTATAATTAAGACCTAAGCTTGCATAATTCAGCATCTCCCAACACCAAAAATTTATAAATGAAAAATGAGTATATGGCACCTATCTGTCTGCGCAGCAACAATGACCGAGTCGGACAGCATCATGAACAAAACTGAAATGTTTCAGATACATTGGGTGGCAAGTATTCCTAAAGAGCATTATTATTATTATTATTATTATTATTATTATTATTATTATTATTATTACTATGAGCCTGATGGTGTGCGAGCTATACTGCGCTGGAACCTGGCGCTGCCCGTCATGTCTCCCCTAACCTCCCGATCCCCTATCTATCCCGTCCCAACATAAGGCGGACAAACAGGTTTGCAGGAGGAGGGTGCATGTGTCATGTCTCCCCTACCCTCCCGATCCCCTATCTACACCGCCCCTACCTGGGGCGGACAAACAAGAAAGATCCACTTGGCTTTTATTATTATTATTATTATTATTATTATTATTATTATTATTATTATTATTATTATTATTGTTGTTGTTGTTGTTGTTGTTATCCAGAAGAAAAACCCCTATTCATATGGAACAGGCCTACAGGGACCAGTGACTTGAAAGTCAAGCTTCCACAGAATATGGCGCTCATTTGAAAGAAGTTACAGAAGTTAAAAGGAAATATGGAAAGAAGAGATCAGTTATCAGAAAAGAAAATGAGATAAAGTATTAAATTAATAGATAAATAAATAAAAAATATAAGTAAATTTTTAAAATACAAGGTGAATTGTTTACGGGAAGTAATGCATTGCATCATTTGATTTTTTGAGGCTCTAATTGCACAACACCCACGAGAAGACTGTTCCACAGCCCAGCAATATGAGGAATAAAAGGCCCCTGGAACTGATAAGTTCGACAGTGCGATACGTTTGTTGTATTGGTGCTGCTGTTCAGTAAATCTGGACGCTTTCGGCAGGAAAAGAGAATCAGTAAGTTATGGGGAGCTTCTATTCTTCGTCGCAGAGAGCAAAAACTTTTTTCTTACTGACTTGTTAGGTGGACATAAAAGTACTTAATTCCCAAAGGCATTGTAAGGATAAAAAAACGTATACTTTGGATACTGAAAGCTTATTCCCGAATATCTGAATCACTGAAACTCCGTGATTGTTGATCAGGTCTATAGATCGAGTGCTCTATCCCTTAAAAATGCCTGAAAAATGTTTCAAAATTTATGTAATCTTGAATTATGGAAACACTCTTATCGTCACAATCAAGAGACCTGTCCTCCTTTCTCAGAAGCCCAGTTTGCTAACAAGAATATGCCTGACATCAGGAAAAAGAAGTCCACTAGGAATGTCCAGGCGCTTCAGGATCCTGTATCTTTTTTTTGCATCACATTGCAAGAAGATAAAAGCCTGTTCTTGACGTCATTATACTGCAGGCTGAGCACTGTCAGAAAGCATCTGGGGTTATCCTTACGGAAAAGTGCAGCAATGAAGAAATACTTAATATTTCCATCCACGTAATTTTTCACGAATTCACATTTTCGGGCATTTTTTGGGTGCCGAAAGAGAGAGAGAGAGAGAGAGAGAGAGAGAGAGAGAGAGAGAGAGAGAGAGAGAGAGAGAGAGAGAGAGATAAGCAAATGTCTGGCCATGTGGTTCAATGACCTGAAATTCAGAAATGTTGATCCATGTACACTGATGTCCTACTTCTCAATCCTTGTTAAAATCAAAATTGCCATTAAACATTTCAGCGTAGTAGATATCCGACTTTGGGTGAATTCATTAGTCGTTTGAAAAAGAAAAACACATACATATATATATGTATATATATATATATATATATATATATATATATATATATATATATATATATATATACATATATATAATTTATATATATATATATATATATAATATATATATATATATATATATATATATATATATATATACATGAATGTATATACATTATATATATACATATATATGCACATACATACTTATATATATATATATAAATTCCCGAACAAATCCCTTTACGCTCACGTTATCTTTGATTAAAGAACCGTCAACCTTTTAAAATAATGACCCACCTCTCACCTGCGTAATTAACGATCAATTTAAACTGGCTCTAATTGACATCATCCTCGACGTGTGTGTGTGTGTGTGTGTGTGTGTGTGTGTGTGTGTGTGTGTGTGTGTGTGTGTGTGTGTGGGCCACCAGCAGACGCACCAGAGTGGACATCACACCACTTTTAGTTTCCAGAAATCTCAGCTTCCAGAGATTTCAGATCCACATCCTCATGTCAGAGCCAACTGCTTTTCTTGCTCACTCTATAAGAGAGTTTAATTAGTTTACCTCCCCAGATGGAAGAAAAAAAAAAAACCATGACGGAGAGGGAGCATAAAGTGAAGGTTGAATAATGAAGTGATTTCAACACAAGGATTTTTTTTTTTTTTTTTTTTTGGCAAGATGGTGATGTTTTCACTGAGTGCAATACTTCAACTCATTCTTCGAGAGGTTGGTGACGGCCATTTTGTTTCTGGTCTTTTTTTTTTTAAGATGCTTGAGAGCGAGATGATTTTTTTTCTCGAGTACATTTGGTTATATCGCCTATGCAATGGTGAAACATTTTCTCTTAGGGGAAAAATGGCGACATTTTCTCTCAGTATCATGATAAAAATTTTTTTCCTCTGGGAAAAATGGCAACATTTTCTCTATTCCATAATAAAAAATATTTCTACCCCTTGGAAAAATAGCGACATTTTCTCTCAGTTTCATAATAAAGTTTTTTTTTTCCTCTGGGGAAAATAGCGAAATTTTCTCACAATGTCATAATAAATTTTTTCCCTCTGGGAAAAATGGCAACATTTTCTCTGCTTCACAATAAAATATTTTTTCCTCTGGGAAAAACGGCAACATTTATTTTCAGTTTCATGGTAAAAAAATTTTTCCTCTGGGAAAAACGGCAACATTTTCTGTCTCATAATAATTTTTTTTTCTCTGGGAAAAATAGCGACATTTTCTCTCAGTCTCATAATAAAATTTTTTTTTTCCTCTGGGAAAAATGGTGACATTTTCTCTCAGTATCACAATTTTACCCTTTTTTCCTCTGGGAAAAATGGCGACATTTTCTCAGTATTACAATGAAAATTTTTTCCGCTGGGAAAAATGGCGACATTTTCTCTCAGTCTCATAATAAAATTTTTTTGCCTCTGGGAAAAATGGTGACATTTACTCTCAGTATCACAATTTTACTCTTTTTCCTCTGGGAAAAATGGCATCTTCTCAGTATTACAATAAAAAAATTTTTCCTCTGGGAAAAATGGCGACATTTTCTCTCAGTCTCATAATAAAATTTTTTTTCCTCTCGGAAAAATGGCTACATTTTCTCAGTATTACAATTAAAATTTCTTCCTCTGGGAAAAATGGAGATATTTTCTCAGTATTACAATAAAAAAAATTTTCTCATGGGAAAAATGGAGACATTTTCTCTCAGTATCATAATAAATTTTTTTTTTCCTCTAGGAAAAAAAGTAACATTTTCTCTGAACGCAAGATGGCGAATATTCTCCTAAGATAAATGACATTTTTTTCTAAATACCAGATGTAAACATACCCCCTGATATCATGATGGCTACTGAGCTGCGCACAAAAAAACAGCAATATTTCCTCTAAACGCAAGATAAAGATAGCTTCCTTAAATTCCGAACGGCAACATTGCCCGGAATACAAAATTAGATGGTCCCCTGAATACAAAATGAAAAAATCTCCTGATTACAAAATGAAAATATCTCCTGAATACAAAATGAAACGATTTCCTGAATAGAAAATGAAAAGATCTCCTGAATATAAAACGAAAAGATCTCCTGAATACAAAATTAGAAGATCTGAATGCAAAATCAAAATATCTCCTCAATACAAAATGGAAAGATCTCCTCAATACAAAATGAAAACATCTTCTGAATACAACATTAAAAGAGCCCCTAAATATAAAATGAAAAGATCCCCTGAATACAAAATGAAAAGATCTCCTGGATACAAAATGAAAAGATCTCCTGGATACAAAATGAAAAGATCTCCTGAATGCAAAATTAAAAGATCTACTGAATACAAAATGAAAAGATCTGAATACACAATGAAAAGATTTGGATACAAAATGAAAAGAGCTCCTGAATACAAAATGAAAAGATCTCCTGTATACAAAATGAAAAGATCTCCTAAATATAAAATTAAAGGACCCCCTGAGAACAAAATGAAAAGAACTCCTGGATATAAAATGAAAAATGAAAAAATCCCCTGAAAACAAAATGAAACCACCTCCTGAATACAAAATTAAAAGATCCCCTGCATTCAAAATGAAAACACCTCCTGAATACAAAATGAAAAGACCCCCTGAATACAAAATGTTCCCCTGAATACAAAATGAAAAGACCCCCTGAATACAAAATGAAAAGACATGAATACAAAATGAAAAGATCTGAATACAAAATGAAACGATTTCCTGAATACAAAATTAAAAGAGCCCCTGAATATAAAATGAAAAGATCTCCTGGATACAAAATGAAAAGATTTCCTGGATACAAAATGAAAAGATCTCCTGAATACAAAATGAAAGGTTTCTGGGATACAAAATGAAAAGATCTCCAGAATACAAAATGAAAAGATCCCCTGAATACAAAATGAAAACATTTCCTGAATACAAAATTAAAAGATCCCCTGAATACAAAATGAAAACACCTCCTAAATACAAAATTAAAAGATCCCCTGAATACAAAATTAAAAGATTTCCTGAATACAAAATTAAAAGATCCCCTGAATACAAAATAAAAACATCTCCTGAATACAAAATTAAAAGATCCCCTGAATACAAAATGAAAAGAACCCCCAATACAAAATTAAAAGATCTGAATACAAAATGAAACGATTTCCTGAAAACAAAATTAAAAGATCCCCTGAATACAAAATGAAACGATTTCCTGAATACAAAATGAAAAGATCTGAATACAAAATGAAAAGATCTCTGACATCAAGAACGCTACATTTTCTCTTGAGAGCAAGATGACGGCATCTCGAGTAGAAAAAGGCGACATAGCCCTTTACTTAATGGCATTTTCTTTGGAAAGGAAAGGAGATTTTTTTTCCTTGTGAAAGATAGGGATATTTTCTGCAAATTTACATAAATTCAAGACGAGATTTTTCACTAGAAGCGAGATCTGGAAACCTACCCTATGTAGAAGATAGCAACACTTCCCTGAAGTACAATATGACGACAGCATCAATTGAGATAAAAACTGGAACATTCTCTCTTCGGGGCACTGTGACCTTTTCTCTTAGAATACATGATAATGGAACAGAATAGAATATAGAATTTAGGCCAAAGGCAAAGCGCTGGAACCTATGAAGTCTTTCAGCGCTGAAACGGAAATTGACAGTAAAAAGGTTTGAAAGGAAAACCTCGCAGTGGCACTATGAATCAAATTGTTAGGAGAAGATGAAAAGTAAGATGGAAGCAAGAGAATATGAGCTGAGGTACAGTAAAAGGAATGAAAGATTATGATTTTTCTGTTTAACGAAAGACCATTCGATTTTCTCTGAGCCCGTGATGCAGGTTGGATGCCAATGTTCCCGAGCGCAAAACAGCCACACCTTTTCCGAGTTCATTAAAGCTACATTACCTCCTGAGATCCCGATAGTCAAACTGAATTACCAGTACGTTTCAAATTTCTTTGAAACTTGCTCTCGTGAAAAACCTTAATTGTAGATTGACTTTATGACAGATATGCCGAAAACGAATGACAAATTCATTAGACTGGCAGAGCCCTTGGTTCGTGTAGATCACAAACCGCAAGCTTATTCTGTCGATTCAATCAGTATTTTGAGGCGAATAAAACAAGTTGCTCGCGATCTCCCTTTACCTGAAATTCATTGGGAGAAGTTTCTCTTTCATGTGTCACTGTGTCTTAGGAAAGGGAAGTCATCTATTTCTCGGTGTCGGCGAGCCAGGGGTAATTTGCTGAGACGAATCGTTAGGGAAAATTATGGGCACGTTACCGTGGTACGCTTGTGAATCTGTCGATGGAAATTTATGGCCAGCTATTACGTGCAGTAACATATATACTCTACCACAGAGAGAGAGAGAGAGAGAGAGAGAGAGAGAGAGAGAGAGAGAGAGAGAGAGAGAGAGACAAAAGCATTCTTTATAACGTCGTGATCACAAAATGGTAAATCTTGAAATGGACCAAGTTTCTTTTCCAATTTCTTACTCTATTTGTTTTCTTTCTTTTTTTTTTAGTTACTTCTACATATAATTCTTTCCGTCTTACATCTCTTGATCAGCATTATTCTATGCTAATCACTATCATTGTCAATAGTATAGACAACATAATTTCCCGATTTAAGCATCCTTGAGCCAATTTAAACGAATATGGACATTCTGACATGCACAAATGTTTAAAAAGCGAACTATTTTGAACTCATAAAAGTTAAATTAACTTGGTAAAAGATCTGCAGACAGAATATGAACATTAGTTTAAGAGTTTATGTTAGTAATAAAGAGAGAGAGAGAGAGAGAGAGAGAGAGAGAGAGAGAGAGAGAGACGTAATCAAGCATCGACCTCAATCCTGCCATAAAACTCACCGCACGTCGAACACGCCTCATTAAATACCTGAGAAAAAGAGCGAAATGATGTTCCTAATTTAAGAAGAGAAACTCAATATTTACGCTTCTTTCGACGACTATTCCAAAGGGAGATGATGTTGCTAATGGACAATATTAAAAAATTCATTATTATTTTATCTTTCTTTCAGCAATATTGTGGAGAGGGATGACGTTCTTATTTAAGAGAGAAAGCTCCAAGATTTATCGCGTGTTTTAAAAGTATTCTGGAGATGATGAATTTGCTGATTTAAATAAAAAAACTTGGATCTTCATAAATCCTTCCAACAGCATTCTAAGAGATGACTTTCTTGATACCATAAAAATTTTGTTCGTATTCTGGATGGAGATGCTGATCTTTGTACACAAGCTGAAACTTCAATATTTATCCCTCCCTCCATAAATGTTCAGGAAAGAGCGATGTTCCTAATTTAAGAGAAAATATCAATATATATTCCCCATCCACCTACCCCAGATCTCGATGCCGATGACGTCACGTTTTGACATTCTGCAACTTGTGTCAAGCATGATTGATCGACTGATTGGGTTAACAGCTGGCGTCGAAGACAATAAAACAACAGTTGATGGCCTTAACCTTCATGTCGAGCATAAACAAGTTATCTGCAAAAATTCCTTAAACTGGTCGTTTATTTTCATAGTATATTGTAACATTTTATTATGTCTGATTAATCAGTATTCTCTGAGATTCTATCGGGGCAAAAATATCTAGCCAGCAGAAGTAAAATTTTCAACAATTCAAACTTAATAACAACCATTCCTTTGTCATGAAAAGAACAAAGAATAAATCAATTTCATTCAGGCCATTACCCAGCAGATGATAATGAGAGAGAGAGAGAGAGAGAGAGAGAGAGAGAGAGGATGCACCGTGCTGCCAAACCAGACACGCGTGCAGAAGAATCAAGCAGTAGTTCATCAGAATTGCAAAGCTGATATGAAATATATGCATCATGCAGAATAATCATGAGGCTCTACCTGCTACCAGAAGGATTCAGAGACTATAAATCAACCCAGGTGCTCCCCTGCCGGGTCTGAGGCCTGGGGAAGATCTACAACATTGTCCTACTCCTCACGATGGACTACCGTCGGCTCTTTCCAATTATGAGAGGCCATTATTAATAATTGACAGATAAAACATCTCTTTTGTTAATACATCTTCAACATCAACATCATTACCTTCACTAACGTGTTTAGGTCTGATTTTCCTCGCACGTGTCTCAGACATTAAATGAATCATCTCCACTCTCTTTCGTCAATTAACACCTGCCGACCAGTGTCCGGAAATTATGTAGCTTATTGAAACCTGTTAGAGTCTGGTCATAAATAAGATCTAGATAATAAATCTATCCTAATTACACATGACTGGAATCGATACACATATATTCTAGGATGGTTTTCACCTCGCGATAAACATCATTTGTAATATGATCGCGTTGAATACGTTATCAATATAACACACGATTTAAATCATGCGACAGATATATCATCAAACTTCCAAAAGATTATCATTTACTGATTTGGACCACTTGGCAAGATTTTTATGTTTTATATTGTACAATTATCCTGCAAATTCTCAAAACAATATGCGTAAAAAGAGCTGTCATAGAAAAGGATGGCTCGCGATGAAAATAATCATTGCTGGCGGCGCACAATACACACCAATCATCAGCGAGCGTATTATGCCGTTGTATATTATTACAGCATAAAACAACTTCCGCTATATTTTGGGTAAAAAGCTTGCAGGACAAGTTCAGCATCGCCTACTGGCTTTTTCCATTTACATGATTATTCACTAATAATAATCATGATAGAATAAAAATCCACAATTACAGAAAGATGTCTTACAGGAGCTCTCTCTCTTTACAAGCTCCAATTCTTCGTTGAAGAGGCACTTCGTCAAAAATGGAAAATCTCAAGTTAATAATAATAAGAACAAATCTTAATTCCGACACGATTTCTATGTTGACATGCGATCAGTTAAATTCAAGTAATTATTAATAATAACAAAGGTGTTAATAAAATTATAAACTAATAAAAATACGACAAATTAACGATCGTACGATCGGGAATGTGGTTGTGTAAGCGTCAGTTGAAATCTAATAGGTTACACAAATCGACTGTCAAGCAAAGCACTCATTAAATATTTAGTATCAAATCTACGGAATCGTTTGGAATGAGGGAGTACAGAAAATTCTAAGGCGCTGCCTACAATTTCCTTGCACAAATCTTCGATTATTCTCCTCACATTCCATAATCTTTTTATTTTTATGCATTTTTTTTCTTTTTATAGAAACTAAGGGCGCTGAGCTAATAATTACGTAAATTAGCATATTCTAATCTCGTAGTTTCACCACGTTGTTTCCAAAATGAGCGATGCTTATTTTTTCTGGTTTCCTAATTGCATCGTGTGACCTCAGTAAAGAATTACCTTGGCTGATTCTTTTTCTTTTTTTCAAATTGCACGAAGTCATCCTTTAAAAATGCTTCTAAAATGTAAAGGCAAGGCGGACTTTGCGTTCCCAAAACTACGACATTTCATGTAAAATATGACCGAACCTACCATTCCTTCCAGGGTCAGCCCGAAAATACACCATTCCTTTAAGGCAAGCCAAAAAATACAACAGAGGCAATCCCATCAAAGACAAGCCCCAAAACAGACCACCCCTTCTAAATTAAGACCAAAAATACGCCATCCTAAACTGATATGTACCCGAAACGATATTATTCTCTTTAGGGTAAACCCAAAAAGGCATCATCCCTCAAAAGCAAACCCAAAAAATAATTCATCCGACTAAGATAAGCCCGAGATACAGCTCCTCTAAGATAAGTCCGAAGCACGACATTTCCTTCAGCATAAGCCCAAAAATACACCATACCCTCTAAGATAGACCAAAAAAACTCCACCATTACCTTTAGATACGCCGAGGAATACATCACCTTCTCTTAGATAAGCCCAAAGCTATAAAATTTCAAGGGATTTTTGCACTGTACCTTCGAGCCCCGGCTGCAACCACTCTCTGGCTTTTACTTTACCTCCATTCCTGTCCAACCTCTCTAACTAGTATTCCTAAGTGTACTTCATCTCATTTATTTTCTTCATCCCTTCATTTTGCTGTCCAACCACTCCAAAAGTGGCCCAGTGCTTGGCTTTTTAACAACCTGAACTTCATAATCCCTTCATTTTGCTGTCCAACCACTCCAAAAGTGGCCCAGTGCTTGGCTTTTTAACAGCCTGAACTTTTTCATCATAATCTCAAAAATACACCATCCCCTCTGAGATACGCCCAAAACTGCACACCACTCCATATATAAGCCCAACACACCATTCCCTCTAAACGATTCCAAAAATATAAGAATTCCCACTTTAGAGCCCAAAATTACGCCATGCACTCGAAATTAAATCCCAAGAAATAGGCAGTTCCCTTTAAAACAAGCCCACAAATATGCTATTCCATCTAAATCCATACACACTATTTCCTCAGCAATGTGCAAAAAAAAAAAAAAAAAAAAATTTTACGAAAAGCTCAGTCATCTTGCTACAGCTGCGACTTTAGAACACGCAGAAAGGCAATCTTGTTTTCCTTAGGCATAATCATTGTAACCCATTTAGAATCCAGCCTACACTCAGCTGACTCAAGAATCAAAGCACCACACATGCCAATCAAGTGAACGCTCTGATAACAAGAAGAATGAAATTCTTCGGCAGCAGCTCTGGCTTCTTGTGGCTGATCAAAGTCGACTTCAGACATACTCAGAAGGAATTAAATATTCATTGATTCTCTCTCTCTCTCTCTCTCTCTCTCTCTCTCTCTCTCTCTCTCTCTCTCTCTCTTCTCTTGCCAGACAAGTAGGAGCTGATGACCTCCAAAAGATGCTTGGTCACTTAACTTCGACACGAAGATTTTTCGTCTTTTAACCAGAAGTAAATCAGAAATTATCGTGGTCACTGGTTAAGATCTGATTTTCGAAGATCTGATTTTCGTGCTTTTAAATTCCTAGCCTATCAGAATTCGCCTTTGTCAATGTAAAGTAGATAAGGAGGAGACAGTTAACTTCCCGCGAGATATCGAAAGAAGCTCAAGTCTCTGCCAAAAGTGAGAAAATAACAGTAGCAATTGGCTGATTCTGGATGTAAAGGGGCGTAAAAAGTAATTGTGAAAACTTCAGCGTCAAATCCTCAAAAAGGATAATTACTTTTGCGAGAATCTGCCTGGATTCCGTCATTTTTCTGGGGAATTGTTACTCGTACCCTTTAATAATCAAGGTATTCATAACAGAGATACAGAGACAGAAATTAAATGAGCTCAGAACTAAACACGAATAAAATGAGTGAAAAAATATAATAAAAATGTTGATGAAAATGTTGCAGAGGTAAACGTAGTGAAGACAGAGAAATATACGACTGCTGGCTGATCAACACCTTGATATGAAAGTTCACTTTGTAAATAAAATAAATTATGGGTCACCAATATCACGAAATATTACTGCACGTGCAGGCAGAAGTGTTTAAATATGGTCATGATAGAATATTCCTACTAGAGAATTCTTACACGTACTCAAGTGCGCACAAGATTAGTCTATCGGAACTGCGTTTATGAAGGTCAACGAAATTACCGTACCGAAGAAGTTTGAAAACATATTAATAATAACACATTTTTTTCTTAAATGAGCTTCCGTGGCTAATTATTAAAGCAAAAATAGAAGATAAAATATGTAATTTGACCAACATGGCAGAAGACTATAAAAACTGATTTACTTCAGATGTAACTACAAATAGTTGCATGAATGAACAGAGATTGATGGAATCTGTTCTTACAATGGTAATGGACTGAGGTTTTCGAAAACACAGGCCGCTGGTTATTCAAAACATTGCACCGGGAATATAAAAGAACTGAACGCTTGGAGACATAGCCAAAGAAACTGAAGTTTTATCCATTTAAATAATAATAATTATAACGGTAAAGAAATCCACAGTGGTGTACAGTAGATGTAAATATATATTTTAGAAATATATATGCAAAAGAGAGCTTTCGGGAACCTGCTCGATCCTCATTCTCAATTTGAATGAAAACACTAAAGCAGTCTTGGAAGTAAAATTTTGAAAAGACAAACAAAAGTTTAAAAGTGTAATTAACAGAAGAAAATCGGTCACTTTTGTATATATTTCTAAAATATATGTTTACAGCTACACCACTGCGGATTTCTTCACCATTTTATGAGACTTTATGAATAATTAAAATGTTAAAAATAAAAACGACTAAACCAATATTAATCAGAATACTAATATCAAATATTAGAAATAACAGTAAATGACTCGTCCTCCTTTTAATTCTTGAAGTTAATAGCACAAAGTAAGAGGAATTTATATGATGGCTTTTACAGTGAAGAATAAGTTATTCAATAAAACTACACTTTAATTGACAACACGATGGGGCCTGACCGATGATACAAATGAGAGCCGTTAAGAATGCAAAAAAAAAATAAATAATAAATAAATAAAAAAAAACGGAAAGTTAAGTATTGTATATTATTGTACGTTTGGAAATCTTTTGACTCAGGTAACTTGCAAATGAAAAAGAAAAAAACTTTGAAAACAATCCATTTAGTGGTTTTTATTATCGTGGTGATAAGTGGAGCATTCGAAATATCGTTCCAACATTACGACCCTTTGGTCTTCGAAAATGCCGACGTCATTCTGAGTCAAAGCTCACGGAAGAAATATAATATGAGCTTAGAGCAGTGGTTCTCAAACTGGGGGGTAATTACCCCCGTGGGGGTAGTGAAGCCGTTTCTGGGGGTAACAAGGCACTTTCTAAAAGTAATAGTTTCTTGGAGCAAAATTCAGTAAATCTATAAATAATAATAACAAATTTGTAATAAAAGGAACAATCCTTTAATTTTAATTTTTTGTCAAAGGAATAATGTCGAATCTAAATTCTTTATCTCTTAAAACTTTAGCAAAAGTAAAATTAATTTCTTACATATAAAATTCATTAGAAATTAAGCATTCCAATATTTTTCTTTCCTTGATATTATAACTTAACGTAACTGAAGAGGAATAGAGTAAGTCGGGGTAATGGTGATCTATCACACCACTGCGGGCGGTAAGGATACCAAAAAATTTGAGAACCACTAGCTTAGAGTTATAAAAAAATATATAAAAATGATCGATGTAAAAGTTTAGGCGACTCTAATTTGAATGACTTAATTCTTTTAATTTATAGCGAAAAAATAAACAATTAAAAATAATCCCGAGCATAAGAATATGTACATTTTTTTTTCTTGCTTTTCCGATAAAAAATTTACTGGATCATGTTTCACTTTCGCCTTCATTCTGGCGGTTAAAGCTTCCTTGCGCATTATAAACCAAATACTAAACTATTTAAAGGACCTCAATTGAGATATCTTTTTGATAACGACCCAACTTTAAAAGCAATTTAAACAATTCAAGTGACAACTACAATGCTTTGTGGCTACATGAAAAACCCACACATACTTGATGTAATAAGTAATAAAACTTGTTTGTGAAGAAACGGATTTTTTTATTTGGCTGTATAATTTCAACTAAAACAAATAAAAAAATGCGCCGAAGTTTCTTCGGCGCAGTCGAGTTTTCTGTACATCGTATAACCAAGGCCACCGAAAATAGATTTATCTTTCGGTGGTCTCGGTATAATGCTGTATGACCCGCGGCCCATGGAACTTTAACCTATCCTATATCGTTGCCAGAAGCACGATTATGGATAACTTTAACTTTAAATAAAATAAAAACTACTGAGGAGGCTAGAGGGCTGCGATTTGGTATGTATGATGATTGGAGGGTGGATGATCAACATAACAATTAGCAGCCCTCTAGCCTCAGTAGTTTTTAAGACCTGAGGGCGGACAGAAAAGTGCGGACAGAAAAAAGAGCGGACAGAATAAAGTGCGGACGGACAGACAAAGCCGGCACAATAGTTTTCTTTTCAGAAAACTAAAGAGGGCAGAAAATAAAGGTTAAATAATGAAGGAAAAACACATAAAAAGGTAAGGAAGTCCTCATTTTGGGAGTGAAGGTACACTGCCGAGAAGAACATCACTTTCAGGCGCCACACTCGACTAACAAAGCACATTGTCTTACATGATTGGCACTCGCTATTCCGGATTCACAAAAGAGGACGTCATAAAGAGAGGTAAATAAAGACGCGGAACGAGAAAAGGGTTGGATGTTTTGTTTCTCATCAGAGAAATAGGTCAAGGGAGTAAAAAGTTACTCTGCCGTAAGATGTGATTATGGCGTCCAAATGTTACTGCGAGATTTCTTCCAGACTCTTGAGAGTGTGATGAAGGCAATTTACGTATTAGGTATAGCAATGAAATTACGAGAACATTTTCATGAATAACACCGAAAAATACCACACAGAAACCTAATCTTTCTTTAATGACACACGCGCACATATCGTGTTTACGTGGGCGTATATGTAGAGTAGTGCAAATAAAGACGTACATGAGCAAACATTAATATTTATTAAACACCTCACTTAAGAATAGTAATCCCGACTAAAAAAAACAAACAAACAAAAAAAACAAACTAAACGACTGAATTAAAGAGCGTTCTAGACTTCGCTAATTTTTTTTTCTTTTTCAAGTGGGGAAACCCATTCCAATCTAAACCTGTTTTGCAACGTGTATTACTAGTCTAGCTGTTTAATACCTCCTCTCAAGTTCTCTGTTTAAGTTGACTACATACACTTAGACCAGGTCCTGCGCTCCACGCTTTACAGTGTGAATCACAACTGGTCAGGGGCTTCGAGACCAGCAGACTGTCATTCAAGGAAAAGGCCGACGGAGCTGGAAACGTAATGAATAGGACTTGAAGGAGTGTGAGACTTCTTTGCTCTTTTATTTAGGGAAGCATGTGGTCGGGCCAAATTAAATGCCCAATTAACCCTGTCTTTGAAAACGCCGAAGGCGGGGGCCAATCGATGACCTTATCAAGCCCAAGAGTAAAGGGTAATCCGAAGGCGGTAGCAAATCAGTGACCTTTTCAAGCCCAAGGCTGAAGGGTAAAGGCAAATAAATGACCTTATTAGGCATACGGCTGAAGGAAAAAAGAATGGCCATCGTTTGAGAAATAAAGAAATAAAATCTTACAAGCCGAGGGCAGAGGGTAAAATGAAAGATCAGCCTTCCAAAACAGAGGGGTAAAAAAAGAGACTAGGCTGATTCTAACTGCATAAACAGGCAGAAGTGGCCAGTCAATGAACTTAGCAAGCATAGAACTGAAAGGACAGAAGGTCCAGCTTTGCAAATTGCATTTCTGACGGAAGGGGGTATATTAATGTCCTTTTGAAAGCCAGGTCTAAAGGGAGAGACAAGGACCAGCCTTTTCTTTATTTGATAAACAACGGCAGGGTAAAACGAAATGTTTAATCAAGTCTGTGCCAAAAGAAAGACTGGCCATCTCTTGCAATCTAAAAGGAAGATGTTGGCAACTCACTGCCCTTATCAAGTCAAGGCCACAAGAAGAGAATAAAAAATGTGCGAGAAGAAAAAGGGGAGGAGTTAAACTCAAAAGGGAGGATCAGTCCAACCTCTTAGAGCCGGCAGGTTACACTTTTGAGGAAAACCTTACGAAATTACTCGGGCCTGTGGACCTTTCTTATTTTAAGACGTATCTTTTCCATAAAGATATTTTATTTTCAAACGAAGTGTATATAAAAGACCTCATATAAGTCATGGCTTTGTTATAATAACAACCACAACACCTCGACCAAGTGCCACTTTTCTTTGTCGCTTTCTAAAGAACCCTGCCTTGGAGGAGCACCCCTGTCAATCAGACAATAACTTTACTTATGGCTATAAAACACCATATATAAGATATAAATATCTGTCCAGACATACCACACAAACAAGTGTAAGTTATGTATGGATGAGAAAGGGGACAGAGTGTAAGAATTGTGAGGGCATAACTTTATCTGACATTCAGGAGAAAGTGTATTGAAGGATTCTGATTGAAAAAGTACAGGGTAGTAAAAAGGAATGAAAAGGGAAAAGTAGTACAGGTGTAGTAATGTTAACGGATGAGTAGATCAAGTGCTTGTCATGAATTTGCTGTAAAAGAACTTTACGAGTAAATAGATACAATACGGGGGGCACTTTTGTATGCAGGAGTGTGGCAGTTGGTGCAGAAGTAGAACTCAGAAAAAGGTGTGCTATGTATCCCTGCCTAATTAATATTTTTATGGACTGAGTAGTTCTTCGTTGGAGGGATGGATGGAGCTTTCGCCTGGAACGCGTTGGCCCAGCGTTCGACTCTTCTACCCGGCTAATGAAGAATTAGAGGAATTTATTTCTGGTGATATAAATTCATTTCTCGTCATAATGTGGTTCGGATTCCACAATAAGCTGTAGGTCCCGTTGCTAGGTAACCAGTTGGTTCTTAGCCACGTAAAATAAATCTAATCCTTCGGGCCAGCCCTAGGAGAGCTGTCAATCAGCTCAGTGGTCTGGTTAAACTAAGATATACTTATGGACTGAGTGTTACAAGAACAAAAAAAGACAGGAGATATAGATGCTAAGTTGTTGGATAAGAAAAAAAAAACACCGTGAATGGAGTGTAGAGTGGCTGATGTTTGCATGTGATGCAGTGTTGATTAAAGATAGTGGACATAAAATGCAGAGGCTAGTGGACGAGCTTGAAACTGTCTGCAACTGGAGCAGTTTTGAGCAGAACGTGCGCAAGGTTAAGCATATGGCGGTAGATGGTAATCAGGAGAAGTAAATGCAACAGAAGATGGCAGGATGAGAGAAAAAGTAAGTCACAAAGTAAGTCACAGATTAGGTGAAACCAGGAAAATAGCAAGGTCTTTGCAAAAGATCTGAAAGGACTTTGAAAATATGGAAGAATTGTTGAACTGACTCTATTCTAAAAGTGAAATGTGGATGATGAATGCAAACCAAAAGGCACTTGGAAGTAGTGAAACCATGAGAAGAGAATGGAGAGGATAGGTCGGCGAAAAATGCACAATCAGGAAGTGCTGGGAAGGAGAGGGACACTGAGAAACTGCTGACTAAATGGCGTGGAAGAGGTACTGGAACGGAAAGGCCTCAATGTCCATAGCCAACAAGATTATACATTATGATATTATGAGAGATACTGAAGTATATGAATAGTTTATTTTTATATATATATATATATATATATATATATATATATATATATATGTGTGTGTGTGTGTGTGTGTATATATATATATATATATATATATATATATATATATATATATATATATATAACACAAACATAAACACAAACTTAGGACATCAATTTCAGCAGAAAAAAGAAAATATATATATATATATATATATATATATATATATATATATATATATATATATATACACACATGTGTGTGTGTGTGTGTATTTATATATACACACACACACACACATAAACACAAACTTAGGACATCAATTTCAGGAGTAAGAAAAGCTTTACGTCACATCGTTACTATAAATAGTAAGCGACCAGGGTGTCGGGGAAGGCCCACAATAATTCTGTAATAATCCCATGTCTTGGAGCAAGTTCGAGTCACCGAACGTGTTAACCTGGCCTAAGAAACTTTAATAATAGTAATGACATAAAGACGGAGAAGAAGGAGAAGAAGCACAAGAACAAGAAGATTTATCCTCTCAATAAAGTCGCCCTGAAGGACTATAAAAACCGACTTGTCAATAGCTGATGTATTTTGCAAGCCGCCGAATTTAAACGGAATAGCCTGTTCCTGCCAGTAATTGATCACTCGCTTAAAATGTGCAGGACAAAAACCTTACTAGCAACTCACAACAGAGTGCATCAAGTGTTGCAGATTGTGCAATTATTTCCAACTCCCAAGGACCTGGGTCTTGGGTTAGATCAAGAAATTGCAGAGACAAATTTTTTTTTTTACTTTTTCAAAAGGTACTTTTTTACTATCATTAAAGTAGTAGTAGTAGTAGTAGTAGTAGTAGTAACGGTATTCATGATGCACTGTCAATCATAAGGAGCAAGTCTAAATATCGGATTACCTTAAGAAGCAAGCCGAAAAAATGGAATAAACACGTGAAGAGCACAACAAATAAAATTAAATAAATTAAGAAAAAAGAGATATTTATGCATATATACACATACATGCACACAAACACACACACACATATATATATATATATACATATCTGTATACATAATATATATATATATATGTATATATCAGGTAGGAAGAACTATTGTTTCGCTGAGGGAACGGAATGGAATATAGAATTTAGGCCACAGGCCAAGCGCTGGGGCCTATGAGGTCATTCAACGCTGAAAGGGAAATCGAGAATAGAAAGGTCTGAAAGGTGTAACAGGAGGAAAACCTCAAAGCAGTTGCACTATGAAACATTTGTTAGGAGAGGGTGTATAGCAAGATGGAAGAAAGAGAATATGAATGGAGATACAGTTAGAGGAATGAAAGGGGTTGCAGCTAGGGGGCGAAGGGACGCTGCAAAGAACCTTAAGTAATGTTTACAGTGCACCGCTTGAGGTGCACTGACGGCACTAACCCCCTACAGGGGTTTCCCGGAAGGGATCGAAAGTTTCTCCTCCAGTTAACTTACAGCTTGAAAAATCTACAGTGAATAAATAAAAGCAAAAACAATTGAACAAATCCCAACACTTCTTTCCCCACACTTATGTTTCTGTGTGTGTGTGTGCAAGTATTCACACAGCGGCATAAAGACATGCGACCAAACAACATTTACATACAACGCCATTTGGAAGCTAAAACCATTACAGAAGTAGGTACAAACAGAGCAATCGTCAAGCAAAGCTCACACGAGATAACTCATAAATACTTAGTGCAGGTATTCAATTAGCTAACTCTTAATTCTATTGCAATCACTCTCTTGCCTCGTGTTTTTGAACGAGAAGGCCACCACTGCTCACAGAAGACGACAGTGGTCCTGTTCACGGCAAATCCACTGGAAGTTCTCTTGGTCGGAGACTGTTATTCTGGGGTTTTCAAAGGTGTACCAAGGACAGAATTAATTAGACAACTACTCGGGTACGAGGGCTTTTTTTTCAAACCGTTGTTTATGTTTGTGTTTATGTTTATTTCTTCGTCAACATCAGCTTCTATTTTCTTCTTTAATTCACTAAAGCTCCCATCGTTTTTTGTTAGAGCAAGGGCATTCAAATCAGTAGAATATTGTTCAAAAAAAGGTCGACAAATTGCAAATAATAATAATAATAATAATAATAATAATAAATTCAGCTCCTACTTCGGGAAATAATTAATTTGAGGCTACAGATACTCCCAAGTAATCCTTATGATCCGATCTTAAATGAAGTCGCTGCAAAGGCAGTTAGGGTTTTGCTAATGCTGACGAGTACAATAAAAACACCCTCCACTTGTGTAACAGTTACACCTGACGCTTGACGCCTTTTTTTTTCGTCCTTTTCTTCTTTCTCTCGACGGGTCACGTGGGCGCGTCTTCCGCAGGAGGTATTTTGTACCTGTTAAAATGTCACTGCGAGTTCAGTAGCGCAAAGTATGTCCACTGTCACATGGACCTTCAGCCGAAATAGTGAAGAGTGGGCGCAACGGTTCACAGAGAGAGAGAGAGAGAGAGAGAGAGAGAGAGAGAGAGAGAGAGAGAGAGAGAGAAATGTGTGCAGTTGGCAATACCAGCCTGAACTGGAGTAGAATTTGCATATTATTGCGTAATGAAAGGACAGGTACTATTCCATAAATAATATGTAATGAATAGGAAAGGTACTATCCAATAAATGAAAGTCCTTTCATTGCAGTCTGTGAAAAAGTTAGTTGTAAGCACATTCGTTCAGAGAGAGAGAGAGAGAGAGAGAGAGAGAGAGAGAGAGAGAGAGAGAGAGAGTTGCGGATATTCGTCCTGGGCTACTCACTCCCTGGTTGCTCAATCGGCCACTCTGGGCTTCCCCAGTCAGTTCAGCCAAGGGACGGGAACTAGAGATCGGTTCCTCTTTGCCCTTGAAAAGTTTTCTTATGCAGCATTCTTTTCCCGTTGCTGTCCACGCCATGATTATTAAGGTGACCTGTGCCATAAGCAAGTTATGTATTATTTTCCAATGTTGTTATTATTATTATTATTATTATTATTATTATTATTATTATTATTATTATTATTATTCTCTCTCTCTCTCTCTCTCTCTCTCTCTCTCTCTCTCTCTCTCTCTCTCTCTCTCTCTATATATATATATATATATATATATATATATATATATATATATGTATATATATATGTATATATACATATATATATATAGTATATATATATATATATATATATATAATATACATACAGTATGTATATATATATATATATATATATATATATATATATATATATATATATATATATATATATATATTTTACAAATAATTTTGTGCTAGATAAAAAAAATCGACAGCCTTTTAACCAGCATGTATTGTCAGTCTCTATTCTTACAATTGGCGAAAGAAGTATATCTGATCACAAAAAAGTGACCATGCCAAGAGAGAGAGAGAGAGAGAGAGAGAGAGAGAGAGAGAGAGAGAGAGACGCTAAACCTCGCTACCTACAAATGGCTCCAAAGTAAATAATGGAACATGATTTTTCACTTGTGACAGCATCGAGAGCTGTGGATTAAGAGCAGTGCAACAGGCAAAACAAAACCAGGGCGTGGCGAAAAGAAACCCGATCACATGCAAATTTCAACTTAATCCTGTGCTCTTGAAAGAATCAGAGTAAAATCAGCCGCTGACCGGGAAGAAGATAGAACCGACCCTACTTTTTAATTTTCTGTAAAAGAAAACTATTGCGCCGGCTTTTCTGTCCGTCCGCACATCTGTCCGCCCTCAGATCTTAAAAACTACTGAGGCTAGAGGGCTGCAAATTGGTATGTTGATCATCCACCTTCCAATCATCAAACGCACCAATTGCAGCCCTCTAGCATCACTAGTTATTTATTTTATTTAAGGTTAAAGTTAGCCATAATCGTGTTTCTGGCAACGATACAGGACAGGCCACCACCGGGCCTTGCTTAAAGTTTCGGTGGCCTTGATTATACACTGTAGCGGCTGTACAGAACACTCGAGTGTGCCGAAGAAACTTCGGCGCATTTTTTACTTTTTTCTCTCGATTTAATCTCCCTTGGTGGCAAGACGTAAAATTATGATTGATCGGCAAAAACCTAATGTTCTTGGCACACCTCGATCTGGAGATGGCTAAAAAATTGCCTCCACAATAACTCTATGATGGAGTACGCTGATACCTTGCCGACGGCATTACTTACCTTTTATAAAACCATTGTACTTTTCGGTAAACACTTAAAAAGAAGGTTCTCCTATCTGTATGAAGAGAAGTATTTAAGTAATTCTGAGTATTCATGTTGGTCATAAAAGTCAAAATTAGGCTGCGAGAAATATGTCACAGAAAAAAAAAACCGCTGAGAAAAAGAAGGTACAGGAACTATGATTCTCGGATCTCGAGGGGCTCCATATTTTCGAATTAATCTCGATTTTTCCTGACCTTGGTTGTCACACACACACACACACACACACACACACACACACACACACATATATATATATATATATATATATATATATATATATATATATATATATATATGTATGTGTGTGTGTGTGTGTGTGTGTGTGTGTGAAACATGGATAAACCAGATGTGCAGAAAACTTCAACCATCTTAACAGCCTCATACACCTACAGCAGCACGTCTAACACCCTACGCACGCTGTCTCATTCACAGACATCTGCCCAGTCCCTTTCTAGGTCTCTCTATACTCCTCCTCATAACAGCTCTGAATTGCACCATCTTCACCATAATCACTTCTGCTTATCTCCTCATTTTTTACCCTTTCAGTTCTTCTTTCGCCACTTATACTATGCAAACAATCGCAACAGCTTCAAACTTTTTTTCACATTCAACACCTACACTCCACTTCCATAACGGAGAGTTGGTTCATCAACCCCTTGGCTTTCATACATACTCCAAGTCTCTTCCCAATCTTTTGCGCAAACCCTGCTACCTTAGGTACTCCACCTATTCTGTGACTCACCTACCACTCTACCACCATCCGTTATATTTATCCCCAAACGCCTGTGCGAATCAACCTCTTCCATTCTTCCATCATCCCTATTAACATCATTACTCTATCTTCCTGGTTTCAGTTTAAGCTCATAGCCTTACTTTTGTTCACATTCACTCTAAACTCTCTCCTCTTGTAAACACTTTCAAACTTCTCTCACTACATAATTACTGCAATTAAACATGGCGCCGCTTTCAGATGAAACAGGCTAGAAAGTCTTATCTGTTACATGTAAAAAGTTTATAGAATTACGATATATCCCACTATTGTTAACATCATATCTTTTACTTCAACAATGCCGCGATTCTAGAGTCTGGTACCACACACACACACACACACTCGAAGACAAGACAATAACAAAATGAAAACAGAGCGTCCAGCAAATCCAAGACACTCGACCTTCATCTCGGAACATCCGGACAACTACTTCAGATCTTTGGTCGATAAACAGGAAGTCGCGATAGGAAAACACCTTCGGAAACAGTTAGGAAATCTACGTCGAGTACGTTCTCAAAAAAAAAAAAAAAAAAAAAAAAACCGACGACAAAAGCTGCATTGTCATCAACATTCATCCTATTGTTGAATATTGTTGATGCTGCGTCAGGATCCATCAAAACGCAAGACGATAATCCCCGAATTACATCAGCGATAATTATCCTAAGTATGTGAGTCGGGAGTCCGGTCGTTGGGGGGTTGGGGGGTGGGTTGCTGGTCTTCTGGTGATGTCAATATTTGCTTATGAGTTTCACAGCCGAGTTCAAGTCGAGAGTATCCGAGCTCTTGACTGCTGGAAAATATTGCTTCATGCCACTGACGTTTTCGTCTTCCATGAAAGCAGTTAAGGATATTTTTAAATCCAACTTCATCAATGAACTCCTGTACGAACAAGGTCTCATTGAGGATTAGTTATAGCTCAATGTTCATTCTGATTTTGTCCCGACACCATTTTGATATATTACACTCAATTAATCTCTTAATTTGTATTACATAGATTAACAATATCTCTAGTATTTTTCTGCATGAACTATTGATGTTTCCACCGAGATTAAAATAAAACTTCAGTGTTTAATGTCTCAGAAAATTCGAATGATTTCATTTTTTTCCATATATATATATATATATATATATATATATATATATATATATATATATATATATATATATATATATATATATATATATATATATATATATATATATATATATATATATATGGAGAATAAAATGTTCAGGTGATGGTTACCATAAACAGTTTGGCACCATGTAATTTCAATATAAAGACAACAGCGTGCAAGGCAGATTAGTGTCATTCAATAACCCATTTACACCAACACATTTTTCAAGGAACAAGAACAAGGAATCTTTATGTATCTTCATTTTGTTTTTCACTTAGATTTTCAAAATGCAATTCTTTATTGTGAGTCACATGGGTTTTCAGACACTTTCAAAAATCAGTTTTGTATTGCAATTTAGATAAGTCTTCAATCACATTATAAAATCAGTTCTGTATTGCAAGTCACGTGGGTTTCCACATACTTTCAAAAATCAGTCCATTGCAAATCACTGGTTTTCACACTTTCAAAAATCATTTCTGTACTGCAAGTCACATGCGTTTTCAGATAATTTTAAAAATCAATTATGTATTGCAAGTCGCTTTGGCTTTCAAAAATTCAAAAATCATTTCTGTACTGCAATTCACATGGGATTTTATACACTTTCAAAGATCAGTTCTATACTGCAAGGCACATGGGTTTTCAAACTCTTTTAAAAATTAATTCTGTACCGCAAATCACACGGGTTTTCAGACACTTTCAAAAATCAGTTCTGTATTGCAAGTCACATGAGTGTTCAGGAACTTTCAAAAATTAGTTCTGTATTGCAAGTCACATGGGTTTTCATACACTTTCAAAAATCAGTTCTGTATTGCAAGTCACACTGGTTTTCAGAAGCTTCCAAAAATTAGTCTGTATTGCAAGTCACATGGGTTTTCAGACACTTTCAAAAATTATTTCTGTATTGCAAATAACACGGGTTTTCATACACTTTCAAAAATCAATTCCGTATTGCAAGTCACACTGGTTTTCAGACGCTTCCAAAAATTACAGTAGTTCTGCACCGCAAATCACATGGGTTTTCAAACACTTTCAAAAATCAGTTCTGTATTGAAAGTTATAGGCCTCCGTGTTTTCAGATACTTTCAAAAATCAGTTCTGTATTGCAAGTCACATGAGTTTTCAGACACTTTCAAAAATTAGTTCTGTGTTGCAAGTCACGTGGGTTTTCAGACATTTTCAAAAATTAGCTCTGCACTGCAAGTCACATGGGTTTTCAGTCACTTTCCAAAATTAGTTCTGTACTGTAAGTCACATGGGTTTTCAGTCACTTTCAAAACTTAGTTCTGTATTGCAAGTCACATGGGTTTTCAGTCACTTTAAAAAATTAGCTCTGTATTGCCAGTCACATGGGTTTTCATGGACTTTCAAAAATGAGTTCTGTACTGCAAGTCACGTGTGTTTTCAGTCACTCTCAAAATTTAGTTCTGTATTGCAAGTCACATGGGTTCTCAGACACTTTCAAAAATTAGTTCTGTATTGAAAGTCACATAGGTTTTCAGTCACTTTCAAAAATTAGTTCTGTGTTGCAAGTCACATGGGTTTTCAGTCACTTTCAAAAATTAGTTCTGTATTGCAAGTCACACAGTTTTTCAGTCACTTTCAAAAATTACTTTGCACTGCAAGTCACATGGGTTTTCATTCACTTTTAAAAATTAGTTTTGTATTGCAAGTCATATGGGTTTTCAGTCACTTTTAAAATATTAGTTCTGTATTGTAAGTCACATGGGTTTTCAGACACTTTCAAAAATCACTTCTGTATTGCAAGCAACATGGGTTTTCAGTCACTTTCAAAAATCACTTCTGTATTGCAAGTCACATGGGTTCTCAGACACTCTAAAAAATTACTTCTGCATTGTAAGTCACATGGGTTTTCAGACACTTTCAAAATTTAGTTCTGTATTGCAAGTCAAATGGGTTTTCAGTCACTTTCGAAATTTAGTTCTGTATTGTAAGTCACATGGGTTTTCAGTCACTTTCAAAATTTAGTTCTGTATTGCGTCACATGGGTTTTCAGACATTTTCAAAAATTAGTTCTGTATTGTAAGTCACATGGGTTTTCAGTCACTTTCAAAAATTACTTCTGCATTGTAAGTCACATGGGTTTTCAGTCATTTTAAAAATTTAGTTCTCTATTGGAAGTCACATAGGTTTTCAGTTACTTTCAAAAATTAGTTTGTATTGCAGTCACATGGGTTTTCAGTCACTTTTAAAAATTAGTTCTGTATTGTAAGTCACATGAGTTTTCAGACACTTGCAAGAATTAGTTCTGTAATGCAAGTCACATAGGTTTTCAGTCACTTTCCAGAATTAGATTGTATTGGAAGTCACGTGGGTTTTCAGTCACTTTCAAAAATTAGTTTATATTGGAAGTCACATGGGTTTTCAGTCACTTTCAAAAATCCCTTCTGTATTCCAAGTCACATGGGTTTTCGGTCACTTTCAAAAATCACTTCTGTATTGCAAGTTAGGTGGGTTTTCAGACACTTCAGAACTATATCAGAACTTCCAGTACATTATAAGACAGCAAACTTCTCCCGTAAAGTTCCAGAACTTTAACAAACACTTTATTGTCACTTTCCATTATTCCTTTTTATTTCTTCACGTGCATATTTTCTCATCATATTCTTTTTTCTATAGAACTTTGTTTTTCGTCTTCTTTTGCCTTATTTTCTTTACACTTTTTTCAAATATGTCTAATGAGCTGCACCAGTTGCTATTCTATTCGTTTCACTCAACATATCCCATACCACAAAAATTAATGTCAAAGCACAAAAATAACATGCAGGAAAAAGCAAAAGCGAAAAGTTATGTGTTTAAAATTATACAGTAAAAATGTAAATCAAAAGAACGTACTAGCAAAGGGATCACAAAGAATAACAAATGAAAAATTATTTCTAGGGGAGGATGTGTGAATGCAAAAATTATGAAACTCAGGTACCAAAGAATAAAAATAAAATTCACTGAAATCCACTACTCGGAGCAAAAGATGGACAAAAGCTCTCCACTAATAACCTCAAGAATAACTCCATGTCACAAACAAACAATCAATTATAAATCACATTAATTTAATCAGTGAAATGAACAAGATTTACCCATTCAAGAGTTCAAAATAACTCAACAATTGGCAATTCATTATTAAGGTTTGCAGAGGTATCTTGTACAGCCTTAATCACTTCATTTCTCTCAACTGCTACTTTCAAGGGAAAAAATAAAATTCTTGAAACCGTAACATTTATCCACTTGATATTTCTGGTGCTCTGTGTTGTCACGTTAAAAATTCTTAATTTCTATTTCTTATTTCGATTTTCAAGCACAGTCTCCTATTATAAATGCACTTAAACATGAACATAATTAAACTGTTCCACTAATAACAACCATTTCCCAGTTGTGTACTTTCAAAAACAGCCCGGTTCAGCAAAAAGTACATGTAATTTTCTTCCAGCAAAACATCTCACAATGAATGGCAGCCTTGGCGTGCAATGGCAAAATTCAGAAAATACTAAATGATTTCAACAATTAATGGCAACATAATAAACTACCAAGGCAGGTGGGTGGTACACGGCGATCAACAAGGGAACAGGTTCTAGGAATCTTACCAATCTCAAAACTTTTGTGTCTTCTTGGAACTTACTCGAACTTATAATGATACAATCTCAAGTTAGGAAATCCTAGTGTTATGGAATATTACCTTGGATAATGTCATTGCCAAGGAGAACAACACAACTTCCTTTGAGGAAAAGGTAGTCAACTTTGCTCAATGTGGAATACGACATTCTACGACCGAGATTATAACTGCAGAAGCAGACGTTCGACAGAGGATGTAAGGGAGTCAAAATCTGTCTCGATCATCAATCGCTTGGACTGGTGAAAAAACAAGTAATGATGTTCTGACGTCTTCGTGGTCAGAACTATGAAATCCTCTTATACGACCAGGCATTGACAGCTCTCTCTCTCTCTCTCTCTCTCTCTCTCTCTCTCTCTCTCTCTCTCTCTCTCTCTCTCTCTCCAAACTATAAAACTCTGCTCTTCTCTAAAACTCATAGTTAAATTTGTTATTAACAAATCGTTAAATTAATGTTCATAAAGTAATATAAGTGAAGTTCAAAGTTTGTAACAAACAGTAATAATTCATTACAAATGTTAGACATACATGCAGTATTTCACATCGAAATATGGTTAATTAGGTATTCATTAAGGTAGGAAATTACACTGGTATATATATATATATATATATATATATATATATATATATATATATATATATATAAATATATATATATATATATATATATATATATATATATATATATATATATATATATATATATAATATAATACATAGAAATAATCAACACACAATCACGTGTGAACAGAAAAAATTTCTGACTAGTGGGCAGCGCCCTTGCCTTTCAACTGAAAGACCTGGGTTCGATCCTGATGTGAGTCAGAAATATATATATATATATATATATATATATATATATATATATATATATATATATATATATATATATACTATATATATATATATATATATATATATATATATATATATATATATATATATATATATATATATGTATGTATATATATATATATATATATATATACATATATACACTGGATATATATATATATATATATATATATATATATATATATATATATATATATATATCTCTCAGTGTAATTTCCTACATATATATATATAAATATATATATATATATATATATATATAATATATGTATATGTATATGTATATATATATAATATATATATATAATATATATATATATATATATATATATATATATATATATACATATAAAGTCCGTGCATCACACAGAACATTACTCCTTGCTATTAAGCACTCCACTATTCTTCATTTCTAAAAAGTGTTGAACGAGGAGTGGAATATAATTTTCAGCATTAAAATGAAACGATGAATATTTCCAGTCCTCGCCAGGAACAATAAAATGCAAGAAGCTAATGTTGATCCTCTAATCTCAGTCGGACAGAGTCCGGAAAACTGCGGCCAAGTGCACATTTTCCAAAGGACTGAAGAACTTCTGAGTCAAAGGAAGAAAACAACAAGAATGCCAAGGAACCAGGAAGTGAAATTCCAGGAAGTGGGTGTTCTCCCTCTCCCCCCCCACCCTCTCTCTCTCTCTCTCAGCCATAAATGCTTCATGCTGCAACGCTTCAAATAAAACGAAATGTGAACAAATAAATGAGAAAATGATGTATTCCGAGAATCCAAGGTCACAAAATTCTCTTCAAATTCTTGGCCAAGGTCGGTTAACCTCTTGTTCTTGTTTTTTTTTGCTTGAGGGGGGAAAAAGTCAGCGAGTGACAGTTTCGGGTTTCTTCTAGGTCTGGGTAGGCTTACTTACGTTAGATTTAAACTAAAACATTGGCGATTAAAGTGAGCTTGTACCACATCCTTAAAGAAATCTACATTTTTTATCATGGTCATCTTTCTAGTTTATCATGATCTGAGCTTCCACAACTTTTACACGATGCGATTACATTACGTATATATACAGTAATTTCTAAACGGAGGCCGATGGGACGGCAGCAAAATTAGTCCTACGTAGTCCAGGACCAGAGAAAGGAGGTTGAATTCCGTCCGCTGAAAAAAAAAAAAACAATTGTACGTAAAAACTCAAGAATTCTGCCTAAAACTCCACTTATTCAGAGAACTCACGCGACCGGAAGAGAAAATACGAAACCAAACTGGCAACGTAAACAAAAAAGTGCACCACACGCAGTGAAAGAAGCGCAAAAAGAATCTTGTGAAAACTGCAAGTTCTATTTACAAGCAACTCGGTGATAAATTTTAGCGTAATTCAAGCGTGAAACGGATCGTTTTACACGAAGTAAAACAGAAAGCGGGTTGTTCAAAAACGGAAACCTTTTGAGGAAGGTTTTGCAGACAGATGCGTTAGGGAGCCCAGGAATATTCGTCTGCGACAAGCAAGAAAACAGTCTTCGACAACTTAGTCTGATACGTCTCTTAACTGTTGGAGATATCGTGTTCAACTATCATCAAAATAATTAAGAATTTCTTGATCAATTGTTATTTCCAGACCTTTCCTTCATTCAAATCATTCATAGCATTCCGCTAACTCCGATGCTCCTATAATACTCATGACACTGGGTTATTGCCCATATTAGATTTATTTAATTTCCTTCGTGTTAACCTCCCTATTCGGCATTGCTAATAATATTGCTTTTCTCCACTAAAAAAAATAAAACCAAATGATGCACAGATTCTAACACCTCAAATTAAATCAATTATAAGGCGATGCAATTTAAAAACAACTACCTCGGCGCAGGTTGCCAGATAACGACGGGTAAAAAACGGAAGACTATTGCTTCTTCGAAAAGACGATGATGTCACAGGTATTTACACATAGCCCTGGCCACCAGGAGAATCGTCAACATCATCAACATCATCATCGTCATCATCATCATCACCCTACCGCCAGTCAAGAAGCCTCCTCGTGCTGCAGATGCAGATGATGATGAGTTTAATGGCCGTGAGATAGCGGGCTGAATCAATATGAAGCAGACGCTCTATGCCTCCGAAGCGGAGGGGAATCGCTATCGTAATGGGAGAGGGCAACAGGTAGGGGCGCACCAAATCGGTGGTGGTTCTCGCGGGGCTCGAAGTCTCGACGTGATCGGATTCCACGAATGTGACGTTAAAAAAAAGCAAGTAAAAAAATGCGCCGAAGTTTCTTCGGCGCAATCGAATTTTCTGTACATCGTATAATTAAGGATACCGAAAACAGATCTATCTTTCGGTGGTCTCGGTATGGTGCTGTTGAGCCGCGGCCCAAGAAACTTTAACCACTGCCCGGTGGTGGCCTATCCTATATCGTTGCCAGATGCATGGTTATGGCCAACTTTGGCCTTAAATAAAATAAAAACTACTGAGGCTAGAGGGATGCAATTTGGTATGTTTGATGATTGGAGGGTGGATAATCAACATACCAATTTGCAGCCCTCTAGCCTCAGTAGTTTTTAAGATCTAAGGGCGGACAGAAAAAAGTGTGGACACAATAAAGTGCGGACAGACAGACAAAGCCGGCACAATAGTTTTCTTCTACAGAAAACTAAAAGTCATGCGGTACATGTTACGTTTTCACGGATCCAGAGATGGAATGGAATGGCACATAAAATTTAGGACAAAAGCCAGACGCTTGGACCTTTCAGGTCATTCAGCGCTGAGAGGGAAACTGCGAATAAAAAGGTTTTAAAGACGTAACAGGAGGAAAACATTGCAGTTGCACTATGAGAAACAACTGTTTGGAAAGGGTGGAAAGTAAGATGGAAGAAAGTGAATATGAACAGAGGTAGCGTAAAAGGAATGAAAGGGGTTGGCAGCTAGGGGCCGAAGGGACGCTACAAAGAACCACAAGTGATGAGTAAAGTGCAACCCTAAGGGGTTGATCGAGAGATAGACGGAGGGGAACAGAATTGGGATATCGTGAATTCCGAACAAAAGACGCAGAGACAAGTTGACTGGTTAATTTATTTACGATGAAATACAGACCACATAAACATTTTCTTACAGAAATTTCAATTTAATCCATATTTGCTAACTGATATTTATCGTCCTAAAGACTTACAAAATCTGCAAGAGGTTTCGAAATACTGAATACTGCATCATCGATGATATTAGCATAAATTAACCTCACTAAACCATTCTATCAATTAATGCAACCGGCATTGCACAGCAAAACAATGTACAATATAAATGTTTATGGTAATGGAAGATTGATCTCTCAAATCTACATAAAGAGTATATGTGTTTAAAAACATACAAAAACAATAACCTATGCAACAACTACTCATCTTTTGCACATCTCTTAAATCTCACTTCTTTCTTATCGAATTCCCTCGACTTATTTTTAAATCACATCTATTCATTCTCCTCCACATACAAATGCCTCTATTTTCCCTTTCTCTTGGACTAGGTAATAACATCCCTACACATCCTATGGAGACACACACACACACGCAAGCACACACACACACACACACACACACACACATATATATATATATATATATATATATATATATATATATATATATATATATATATATATATATATATAAGATTATTTGAAAGTGTAATTTTGATATTTCAGTTACTGGGACTGCGCTTTGGAGAATGCTATATAATTCTTTAGTTCCAACAGTATATATATATATATGTATATATATATATATATATATATATATATATATATATATATATATATATATCTGTATATATTTATCTATATACAGTATATATATATTATATATACACATTTATATATATATATATATATATATATATATATATACATATACACATTTATATTTATATATATACATATATATACATTTATATACGTGTGCGTCTTTGTATGAATTTAGCGGTTAGAACTAAAGAACTATAGAGCGTTCTCTAAAATGTAATTCTAGTACCTGAAATATTAAAAATACCCTTTCACATAATCTTAAGACTGACCGAAGACAGAATTTTCACGTCAAAACGTCCTTTTTGATGAGCTTTATTTTGGGAAAATATAACCTCCTAAGACAATTTTTAATAGATATGCTTTTATTTGATCCTGAAAGTATGTGTGCGTGTAATAAATATATATATATATATATATATATATATATATATATATATATATATATATATATATATATATATATATATATACTGTATATATCATACAATATACACAACTGTATATATGAAAACAGTTCATGTGTTGCACGAAAGTTCACTAACTGTAGTTTGCCATGCAGTGTTTTTGTTTTGATTTTAAACGCTTCAATTAGCGCTAATTGTTCACTGATTGACCCAGAAAACTTTTAATGGTTACTTATGGCACGACAACTGGCAGTAATAATGACTCTATGGGAAGTGGGCTGGCTGTGAAATCCTGTTTAGATCGTCGATAAATGTCTGAGATGAACTGAGAAAGATTTACGTGGCGATTTCAATCCAGTTCTTGTGTCTCGTGTTCGAATTCCTGCATATAGATCGCTTCTGAATGAAGTCTTTTATTGAGGTCCATCATGTTTATGCAGCTTTGTCGCCTGCCGCCGCAACTTTAGGAAAGTCTATCTGTACAGTTTGTGTAGTGGCCGAGATTCACATACACACACAGGACAAACACACACACACAAACATGCATACTCACGCACACACACGACAGAATTTCCTAAAGTTGCGGAGCCAATGTTGCATAAACATGATGGACCTCAACAAAAGACTTCATTCAGAAGCGATCTATGCAGGAATTCGAACACGAGACGTAAGAGCTGGATTGAAATCGCCACGTAAATCTTTCGCAGTTCATCTCAGACATTTATCGACGATCTAATCGGATTTCAGCCAGCCCACTTCCCATAGAGTCATTATTACTATCAGTTGTCGTGCCATAATAACCATTAAAAGTTTTTTGGGTCAGTCAGTGATCAATTAGCGCTAATTGAAGCGTTTAAAATCAAAACAAAAACACTGCATGGCAAACTACAGTTGGTGAACTTTCGTGCAACGTATAAACTATGTTTTCAAGTTGTGTGGTTGCTGAGATGTGGTGCCTGACCAGCTATCTAATTATTGCTTATTAATGAGTAATTATAGATATGCAAATTTCCACATAGTCGTCTCAGGGTAAAGGACGAAACGTGAGGTTTTTGACTGCTGGTTAGACCATTAATACGGATATCATGGTACTGTATTTATGAATAATCAACCGATCATTCAATTACTGCTAATTGATGAGCAACTGTAGACATGGAAATGCTCATACTGGACCAGATCAATTGAATGCAAGATTCGTTACTGCTATAACTATTATATGTCTCTCATGAAAGGCACAAGCCCATAAGGTTTCTCTCTCTCTCTCTCTCTCTCTCTCTCTCTCTCTCTCTCTCTCTCTCTCTCTCTCTCTCTCTCTCTCTCTCTCTCTCTATATATATATATATATATATATATATATATATATATATATATATATATATATATATATATATATATATATATATATATATATATATATATATATAAACGAAAATATTGATATTCCATGTATGTGAGCAAATAATTATTACTGAGAAAGGCTAAAATAAGTAAAACTAATAATAATAATAATAATAATAATAATAATAATAATAATAATAATAATAATAATAATAATAATAATTTAGAAGATTATGCCTGGCGGAAAAAATAATGATGATAATGCTTCTGACTATTATAATAGAAATCGCGATGATAATGATGGCAATTTGCAAATCCACACCTAAAATGCCTAAATCTCCGTTACATATTATTCACATTTATCCTGTTGAAAAGGTACATTTTTACTCCTAGGATCTACATCTACACGCATTATCAACCCTTCACTTCTTAAACATTCATGCCTTCGCCGTAGGAATATCCAAACCCTCGCTTCAAAAATATGGAAATATTCTCTTTCAGGTCATTCAAATCTTCACTTTTAAACAACCCAAGTCTTAGCTACCAAAATATTCCAATCTCCACTTCCTGAATATTAACACAGAGAACTCGGGTCCTCTCGGCTGCTCCACCGAAACACTTCGCCTTCTACTGCTAAAGAAGCGTTCGGTTTGTTGTCGTATAAGGGATGGAAATCCATTAGCACAGATTTAGATTATCATTTTTTTTTTTAACTCTTCTCGTTTCTTACATTAGCCGGAATACGTTTTAGCTGTTTGGCTATCTCGGCCTCATAAACATGGAAGAAAAGACGTCTGTAGACATAACTGACGTTTTGTTTTCTGATGCGAGGTGTTTGTTCTCTTAAATGTGCCTGTGCACCTTGCTTCCAATTTTAAACATACTAATGTTTTCAAATATGCTTTTTATGGTGGGCGGTTGGAGTGTCCGGTGATATACTAATACTTTATAATAATTATATGTACCTTTACCATAGCTATATATATTTCAATATATCAGTGTTTATTTTTATCTGTTCCCAACAGATCAGCCTTATGTATAATCCACGTGGGCGTTTATGTAAGCGTTTATATCAACGGCAAACGAGTGTTTAATACTGAATTAATAGTTTGGTTTATTTGTAGACCTCACTCGGAAACCCAGCTGACTCTTTCCTATTCTCAAAACTTTGGGAGAATTTAGGTAAAAGAGCCGATTCGTACGAGGTCATGTTGAGGAGAAGGGTCTGCTAAATTGTGTTAGTCCTAGTGCAAAGTTGGCTAAATAATGTGCTAGTACTAGTGCAGTTTTGTAAATACTGTGCTAGTACTAGCGCAGCGTCTACTAAATTATGTTAGTTCTACTGCAAAGTTCGCTAAATAATGAGCTAGTACTAGTGCAGAGTTTGGTAAATAACAAATAAATAACAACCAATTTTTGTTTTAGGCAGGAAAAAAAAATCCTCTTTAAGGAAATTGAATGATAAAACTTCCGGAAACGGAACGATAAGAACAATGAAATGGAATGATATAACTTCCGGAAACTGAATGATAAGAATCCAAGATAAGAAAGGAACTTTTACACATTCAGATTAATGGATAACGACTCCACAATGCAAAGTCGAGGTAAAAGACCCCACTACCGCATAAACCAAACTCCTCAGGTCCTTTGCAAGCTTTCAAGTATTGATTTTTAGGATGAGGTCGCGATCCCTACAGCCGTACCGCTGCAATGGGTCAGAGAAGCCTGCGTCCCGACAGCGACTGTGCTTCATTCGGGGTTACCAAACACGGTAGTCACCAGCCCCAATACTCCCTGGTTTCACTGACCGTGAGACGCGATGCTAACTACTGTAAACCTCATTTTTCACCTTTATTGTTCGAAGACCGAATGAAGGAATGAATGAATGAATTATTATTATTATTATTATTATTATTATTATTATTATTATTCAGGAGATAAACCCCTATTCAGGAGGAACTAGCCTAAGTTCCTCGTTGGACGAGTCGGTATAGTTCTCGGCTAGCACTCTGCTGGGCCCGCGTTCGAGTCTCGCCGGCCAATGAAGAATTGGAGGAATCTATTTCTGGTGATAGAAATTCATTTTTCGGTATAATGTGGTTCGGATTCCACAATAAACTGTAGGTCCTGATGCTAGGTAACCAATTGGTTCTTAGCCACGTAAAATAAGTCTAATCCTTCGGGCCAGCCCTAGGAGAGCTGTTAATCAGCTCAGTGGTCTGGTTAAACTAAGGTATAATTTTTACAGGGGCCACTGACTTGAAATTCAAGCTCCCAAAGAATATGTTGTTCATTTGAAGCAAGTTCAGAAGATAATAGGAAATAAAGATAAACAACCAAATCAATAGGTAAATAGAAAAAAAATATAAATAAATTATCAAAATACAAGGTAATTGTTTTAGGGTGGTAATTCACGCATGGCTCCATCGAACAATACTGACGTCGTTTGCGTACACCTTTTGCCATGTGACACTCCTCTCCCCTTCCATACACATCTTCCTTCTGTCCTCTCTTACACCAGAGCCTCCTGAATGAGTTTCCTCCCAACCATTCACTTTACTCTGTTATTGATCACACTTCACAGAACTATATTGATGCTAAAATTACAGTAACATTTTTATCTATTTATTAATGTATTTTTTTAATAAGGGAGATGTCTTTTCTCTGTATTTCCATTTCCCCTCCTTTAACTTCTTCCTAATGAACACCATATCTTTGGAAGCTTGAATTTCAAGCCAATGGCCCCTGTGGGCTTGTTCCCTATTAATAGGGTAAATTTTCTGAATAATAATAATAATAATAATAATAATAATAATAATAATAATAATAATAATAATAATAATAATAATAATAATAATAATAGACAACGATCAGGCAAAGATCCTCTGGGACTATGGTATCAGAACAGATAGAGTGATACATGCCGACAGACCAGACTTGACGCTGACTGACAAAATCGAGAAAAAGTATCACTCATTGATGTCGCATTACCTTGGGACACCAAAGTAGATGAGAAAGAAAGAGAAGAAATTGATAAGTATCAAGACCTGAAAATAGAAATAAGAAGGATATGGGATATGGCAGTGGAAATTGTACCCATAATCATAGGAACACTAGGCACGATCCAAAGATCCCTGAAAAGGAACCTGGAAAAACTAGAAGCCGAAGTAGCTCCAGGACTCACGCAGAAGAGTGTGCTGTTAGAAACAGCGCACATAGTGAGAAAGGTGTTGGACTCCTAAGGAGGCAGGATGCAACTCGGAGCCCCACACTGTAAAAACCACCCAGTCCAATAGGATGACTGTGATAGACCAAAAATTAATAATAATGATAATTAATAATAATAACAATAATAACTGCAATGCATTCAGAACAATAAAAAAATTATATGTAATCATTCCAATCCTTATTAATAATTGAATAATGTCGACTCTCTTTATTACCTTTGATGCAGCTACGCCTAAGGGAGTGAATGCACTGAGATTAACGAAGCCAATGTAACAAGAGACTGATGCCTGTTGATTTAATAAAACGCGACAATCAGAAAACTGTCAATTACATATCAAAGTCAGAGTCATTCAAAAACGCCAATAACCTTGAGGACCAGATTATTCGAGTAAACTATAACCTCTTACTCGATGAACAAAAACAGGTTCACCTAATGGACAAAACGCGGGCGATAGATGGGACTCAGACACTGAAGCACGTCAGAACGTCTGATGATATCTTACGAACAGAGAGAGCAGGGATTATGGAAAATAAGTCTTTATGCGAATGCAGTTTGCTACTGCATCAAACAATAATGAGATATCGAGAAACATAATACAATATATGATGGATCCATTGTGCTCGCTAAGCCTGGGCGTAAACAGCAAAATGACGACAAAAACATGTCCAACAAAGCCTGCAATAGGATATCATTCTCATATGTGTGTGTGAGTGTATATTTCTATATGTATATATATATATATATATATATATATATATATATATATATATATATATATCTACATATGTTTGTGTGTGTGCATGTATGTATGTATGAATGAATGAATGGATATATATATATATATATATATATATATATATATATATATATATATATATATATATATATATATATATATATTCGGACTAACAATTTTGTATTCTTTCACCCACAGTCTTACTGGTACTATGCTATATCTATTTATCTATCTACATACACACATAGATAGATAGATAGATAGATAGATAGATAGATAGATAGATATAGAATAGTACCAGTAAGACTCTGGGTGAAAGAACACAAAATTGTCAGTCCGAATACTGGTTGGGTAAGACTGAGTGCAGCAAAAGAAACAATGACAAAAGTGAGGGTATATGGTCCAGGAATGGAAAAGAATGGGTGCTTTAGAAATGCTCTGAATATATTTCTGATTGCTTCACAGAACAACTAAGGGTGATTATGCTAGGTGATTTAAATGCAAGATTATATGGCAGAGGAGGAGATGGTGTTGCTATTAGATAAGGAGTACATGGAGTAAATAGGAAAGGAGCCTTATGAACAAGTATTCTGAAAGTGGCCTGGACGGTTTCAAATACAAGGTTTCCTAGCGTACGTATTCATAAGTACTCTTGAGAACGAGGTCGTGTTGAGGAGAAGAGTCTGCTAAATTATTTGTTAGTCCTAGTGCAAAGTTTGCTAAATAATGTGCTAGTACTAGTGCAGAGTTCGGTAAATAACGCGTTAGCACTAGTGCAGAGTAGAAGGAAGGGCAAGTTCATGGATATACTGGAAAGAACTAGAATGGCTAGAGGTACATCTGATCATCATTTTGTTGAAGTGAAAGTGAAGAGAGACAAGTTGGACAGGATGGAGTAAATTGCAGCTGCGCAGTGCAATCTAGACAAGTGAGTGATAAGGATAAGGAGAGGAGAGCACATAAGGAGAAAATGGATGAAATGTGGGTTAGGGCTAAAGACACGGAAGTGGAAGCAGATAAGGAGCTTGTAAAACTCCATGATGAGGTCTTATGGACAGAGAAAATAAAAACAATATGTTGGGACGATGAAACGGAAGGTTTAGTGAAGGAAAAAAGGCACAGGCATGAAAGGGGGCATAGGGTAGTCGAGAAGAAAGTGAGATAGAACAAGAAAGTAAGCAATAAAAAGAGGTGAGGAGGTGAGCGAAAACTTTCACGAGATTAAGTGTTACTACGAAGCCGTAAATGCTGAGAGAAAGGTTAATGAACATGTAGTTCTCAGATGCAAATGGAAAGCTTGTGTCTGAGGTGAAGGCCTTCCTGGATCGATAAGGTGAGTTTTATGAATTTAGTAGTGATTGTGTTCGTTTTTCCCGGAGCCACCCTCTGTTACAGGAAACTACTTAATGCTATAAGAGTATACGTTTGTGTGCATTATGTATATATATGTATATATACATATATATATATATATATATATATATATATATATATATATATGTGTGTGTGTGTGTGTGTGTATGTGTGTGTGTAATATACGTAATATATATATATATATATATATATATATATATATATATATATATATATATATATATATATATATATATATATATATATATATATATATATATATATATATATATATATATATATATATATATATATATTTATAACCAAGAACCCAAACACACCCACCCAGACACACACACACATACATATATACATATATAGATAGATAGATTAGATAGAGAGACAGATATAGACATACTAAACTAGTTTAAATAAGTGAAAACTTGAGTTCGTACCCAGTGGGAAGTGAGAACGTGCATACATGTGTGTGACCAGAAACCAAAATTCATACAAAAAAATAAATATTTTATAATAACGTTATCCTGCTTTCCTGGAGTACTTTACGGGACGATAATCTATAAATGGTTCGATTTTCGTGTCAGATGCGAATGGCTGGCTTCCGGCCGATAACCGCAAATATGTCGATGGGTTTTTCGACGGCCGGCAGCGATAGCTCACTGTATAATCATCCTGACATAATTCGATTTTCGGTGTCGATCGAGATGATGGCGGATTTCCATCTGTCGGGGCGAAATCGGAATCGCGTTCTGCGAGTTAGTGGCGTTTGGAGTTTTCGCTGGCGATATACGCATCGATTCGATCGCGTAAAAATGTGAACGCTCCTCAAATGTTCTCCTCGACTGAGGTCTCTATGAAAAGTCTCGTGCAGATTCACAATCGTGAAACTGCTACGCTTCGGCTCTTGTTAGAACCAGCTTTCCCGGCTGGCCATTTTATCTGTTCGGTTTTGCGCCAGGAAGAGAGGAATCACCGAAGGTTCGCTAGGCCACTACTACTTGTTTCAGTGTAGACACTGTCGTATATATATATATATATATATATATATATATATATATATATATATATATATATATATATATATATATATATATATATGTGTGTGTGTGTGTGTGTATGTATATACACACATATATATACATTTTATATATATACACATGTATATGTGTATATATATGTATATATACATGTAAATGTATATATATGTATATAAATGTATGTATATATACATATATATAACTATACATACATACATAATCACTTCATGCATGCGTTCATTGTTTATAGTACATTTACGTCAAAACACAATTGTACACATCTTTTAAGCTAGAAAAATGCCATGCTAAATAACACAAAATGTATAAATGCTTCCTGGAGTAGAGGAATTTTATTACTTATTCGTGTCTTTTCAGGGGATTTGTAAAATCTCTCTACATATACCTTTAGATACGAGTGTGTATACTCGTCCCCACGCGCGCATTCCTACGTTTTGTCCATCCTTTAGCATATTTCTGCTGTAAAACTCAAGTACGTAATTCGGGGGGCGGGACGGATGGATGGTATAACCATGACAACACTGGTGGCTTCGCCAACAAACCAGAATCCACCTTTAATCTCGCGGCCTTTTTGGCACACTGTCAAATCTCTCTCTCTCTCTCTCTCTCTCTCTCTCTCTCTCTCTCTCTCTCTCTCTCTCTCTCTCTCAGCCTGAGTTCCAGTAGACGAGATCCTGAAATCCACTTCGATCCTTGTTTAGACACAATTTAGTCAAATTAATTTCTCTCTCTCTCTCTCTCTCTCTCTCTCTCTCTCTCTCTCTCTCTCTCTCTCTCTCTCTCTCTCTCAATCTGAGTTCCAGTAGACGAGATCCTGAAATCCACTTCGATCCTTGTTTAGACACAATTTTGTAAAATTAATTTCTCTCTCTCTCTCTCTCTCTCTCTCTCTCTCTCTCTCTCTCTCTCTCTCTCTCTCTCTCTCTCTCTCTCACACACACACACACACACACACAACCTGAGTTCCAGTAGACGAGATCCTGAAATCCACCTCGATCCTTGTTTAGACACAATTTTGTAAAATTTCTCTCTCTCTCTCTCTCTCTCTCTCTCTCTCTCTCTCTCTCTCTCTCTCTCTCTCTCTCTCTCTCTCTCTCTCTCAACCTGAGTTCCAGTAGACGAGATCCTGAAACCCACTTCGATCCTTGTTTAGACACAATTTTGTCAAATTAATTTCTCTCTCTCTCTCTCTCTCTCTCTCTCTCTCTCTCTCTCTCTCTCTCTCTCTCTCTCTCTCTGAGCAAATAAGGCGCCCCTCAATATTCACTTCAGGCATTGTTTAGACCTCATTTTTAATTTGAAAGTTTACTTTCATCATTAGCAAAATCCAAACTATACAGCGCGTTTCGCAGCGGTCTTCCTTTGCTGCAAAGCTGCAGCCGAGAGAAACAAAGAGGAATCAGGAAAACAAGAAATATTCTCTCTACTGCTTGATACCTCACCTCGACAAGAAAAAAGAACTTGCAAAAACAAACGAAAACCGCAGTCGTAAGGATCGGGAGCTATTAGGCAATGTCTGATAACTCGGCAGGTAAGAATAGATAAGTATCCGAATAAAAGTATGCATGTGAGAGCTTGACTAAGTTATTGGCCAAATGTGTGATCTGAAATTTACTGAACGAGTCTAAACGATTATGAATAAAGGTATCAGAATAATTATCTACACGAGAGAGAGAGAGAGAGAGAGAGAGAGAGAGAGAGAGAGAGAGAGAGAGAGAAGAAGCATGTAAAAACTTGAGTAGGAAAATGGCCAAGTGCATGCGATCTGTAATGCACTGAACGACTCTAAACAATTATGAAACAAGGCATTAGAATAATTATCATCTAAAAACTACACTAGAGAGAGAGAGAGAGGCAGGTAAAATTTACACACACGTCACAACCGAGCATCCTGGACGTAACTCGTCTCTTATTGTTGTTGATTTTGTTACTGTTGTTGCTGTTGCTGCTGATGTTGTTGTGAGGGCTTCCAAAATGAAATTCGAGCACTAATCTGGCCGACATTTCACGCTGCATGTGTGAGCCACCAGCGCGACCTTCCGCTCCGTTCCTATTTTTATTTTTATTCGCCTTTTGTGTGTCCCTTAATCCTGTTGCCACAATCCTCTGCGCCCCACTCCATCGCCGCTCTCGCTAAAGACTGGCGCACTCAGCTGAAAATTCCGTCGTTGTGAATTTATCATCGCCTCTGCTTAAATAATCATCGCCGCTTTTGTTAGGCTGGCGCAGTACTCCGTCCAAATTTCGTCCCAGTGAATTTATCATCACCTCTGCCTAAATAATCATCGTCGCTCTCGCTAAAGACTGGCGTACTCAGCTGAAAATTCCGTCGCCTAGATTATTCGATAAGCTGCCCAAAGGGAATTACAAAAGACGTGAACGATTAGCGACATGCAAGATATGGCCGATGTATTATCTCGAAAACTGTTGCGACAGTTGGAGAACGGGCTGATCAAAAAATCATTAAACTTTCGTGCTCTAATCTGCAAAAAATACAGCTGGGGTGGGGAGTCACAGATGAAGCTTTGATAAAAAAAAAAATAAGGTTGCCCTGTGAGATTATAGCACACGTTGCGGATTCCTAAATAAGATTTATTGTCAAAAATCATAGTTAATAACGCGTATGCAGGTTCACTGCATTTTAAAGACAATGGCGAATATCAATAAAAAAACCAAACAAGTAAAAAATGCGCTGAAGTTCTTCGGTGCAATCGACTTTTCTGTACAGCGTATAATGCTGTATGAAACTCACAGACACGGCCCATGAAACTCTCATCCGCGGCCCATGAAATTTTCACCTACGGCCGGTGATGGCCTGTTTTGTTGGTACCTACAGCAGTGTCAGACGCACGACCATGGCTAACCTTAACCTTAAATAAAATAAAAACAACTGAGGCTAGAGGGCAGCAATTTAGTAAGTTTGATGGTTGGAGGGTAGATGATCAACATACCAATTTGCAGCCCTCTAGCCTCAGTAGCTTTTAAGATCTGAGGGGGACAGAAAAAGTGCCGACGGACAGACAAATAGCCATCTCAATAGTTTTCTTTTACAGAAAACTAAAAACTAGACAAAATAATCTAAGGGCACAACATAACCCCCGATGGCAAAACAACCTTCATGTCAGTAGACCTTTCTTCTGTATGTGCTATGATGCAGGATAACCTTTAATTATCTAAATCAATTCCTCACAAGATGTAATGACCGCTATATCGTCTACGACCGTGCTTTTCACTATAAGCCTACAGTATTATCTATCGCAAAATGTCCGCACGTGTATTTTCTCTCAACTTCCAGACAGCTTTCAAAGGCTACATGAACGGAAGGAATCCAAATCATCTGGCTTTGACAGGTTCGCAAAATGAACGAGGGTAATATATGGGAGGAAAGAAAAAAAAGGGTGAAATCTCGAAGAACGGCGTGAAAATCAAAATGAACGACGGCGAGACCAGTCTGGAAAAGAGGGCAGCTGACTGCCTGGCTGAGATGTTCATTTCAGACACCATTTGTGCTGAAAAAATCCTTTTAGATTTAGACTCTGGGACTAGGAGGGAATTGAGGAGAAAAGACGACGGCACTGCTATGATGATGAGGAAAGTGAAAAGAAGGTAAAAATATTTTTAGATACTTAATTACTGCAATAATTATTCTTTCATAGTCAAGGAGTGAAAGTGGAATAAGAAGACAGAAGGCAATGAAAAAAAAATTACCCCGAAAAAAACTGAGAAAAAAACAACTGTTGATTCGAGTGACGCTATCTGGGATAATAATATCGAAGATATGAAGTTCTGATTTATACGCTTTCTCCTCAATTTCTCTTCATAGATAGGTCATTATTATACGATTCTTCCTAAGAAATGACTTTAAGTCATGTTTATGCATCTGCTTACAGTCGGGTGAAGGGCAATCTTGAATTTCTCATCCTCCCTTGGATGACCAAACAGCCACTCTTCGACGACAATTTCCTCTCTTTGTGTCATTGTCCAGATGTTTACCAGAGCTGAAGGATATCATTACACAGAGGAAATACGACGGTTAAATAAGTTCAGCATGGTCATGACCAGAGGTGATCGACACTCTAGTAATCTGCTGTGGTCTAAAATTCGTAAAATGAGAGTCATTCGAAATCCTTGACCAGTGTTAATGTTCCACTACTTAAAAAAAAAAAAAAGGAAATTTCATCATCCTGATATCTTGGACAAGTGCTGGATAGTGAAGGCCAAAAGAGCACATACTATCTTCCTGAATTCTTAGAACTAGCGAAAGAAAGCAAAATTGGAAATTCAATTCTCATGAAGTCTTAGAGAAGAACTGTCAGCTGACGGAAAAAACATGAATTTTATCATCCTGGATTCATGAAAATCTTATCCCTCCGAAACATTACATATGATTTGGCTGCTAAAATAGCTAGTTATTAGAGAAATAATCATGATGAAATGAAGAGTTACCAGGGATAAAATATATTTCTATGCAGGGACACACCGAAAAAATTAAAATTGTTAAACTACTAAGTCAGTGGAAAGGATTAATGAGAAAACTGGTCATTGGCTTCCGAGTTTCATCTCTGAAGTGGACTTTAAATCCAAAGCTAAACAGAAAAGTGTGATTGGGAAGTCACTGCAAAGACACTAGCCTCTGGATCTGATGAAGGAAAATAGAAACTTCAGAGCGAAGTAATTACTGGAGTACCGACTGGTAAAAAAAAAAATAATATAATTATAATAATTCCTGGAAAACTGACGGCAGATGGGAACGTTCTAGATTCCTTTGACTTCTTTCAGAGACCGAATGCTGATGTAAAATCGAAGTAATAAAACGGACTCGTCTGGAAAAATATGACCTTTGAAAAAGTATGAAAAAGAACAGTATAAAAAAACGGGACTGCCAGTTGTGACTTACGAATTCATCAGGAAATGTCGTATGTTGATGAGGCTCTGGAAAGGCTGACTCTCTGAAATAAAGCGTCAGGAAAATAATTGGCCTCTGGGTTTGGATTTAGTCCTGAAGTCTGGTCGCGA